>NW_017728993.1:8816505-8821505 GCF_001723915.1 Gavialis gangeticus | reverse complement strand
ACAATGTGGCCTTGCTTTGCGTCGTAGTTTGGGGTGGTAGCTACAGACACCAACATCCATGTGGTGTAGAAAACCACCACTACATGTTTGGCTCTCACCTTGACTTCCCCCCACTTTAGCAAATGCTCTTCTAGGTGTAGAAGAGCCATGACGGGGCTTTAGCAGCGAGAGCTATCCAAAACAGCAACATTTCTTTGGGCAGCAGAGATTCGGACACTGCCATGTTTCTCCAGGGCCAGGAGGCCTAGACACGTGTTGCTAATGTTTATATATTAATTGAACGCTAGAGAAGAAAATGCAAAGAGCCTCTGCAAGAAGCTGTGAGGAAAGCTGAATCTACTGGAGCTTTTGGCTGAGACGAAAAGTCAGGAAGGTCATTAAAATAGTCCTGATTTTGTTTCTAGAAGATCTTTTTAATTGCATTTATTTAATGCAGATCCAGATTCTTTTCTCAAGTCCCACTGGGGTCAGTACAGCACCGCTGCTGGCTGCAGATTTCTGGTCTTCTTGTGCAAAATCCAGAGGCTCAGCTCATCCAGTCCCACTTTGAACACATACGCCAGCTCTTTTCCTCATACTCCTAACCAGCTTTAGGGAATTCACTGACTCACTCATCTTAGACATTCAGAATCAAGCAGGCTGCTGTCATGACAATCAAGCCAAAAAGGTAACATCATTTTAAAAATGATGAATACATCTGAGTTTTCCCTTTTTATGAAGTCAGACAATTTTACACGGCTGTGACTATTGAGAAATTCAGGCTATGGTCCTTTGGTCGCTGAATGTGTTTCTGTGCCCAGTGCTTGGCTCTAAAATTAGGGTGTTGTCAGAGGGTGGCACTTTTGCTCCCATAGTTTGTGTCTCCAGTTCAGTTGTCTTCCAACTGGTAAGGCCTTTGCTAAAGAATGTGGAGCAGGGTGGAAATATGCTTGGTCAAGGGGAATAAAGTAAAGAGTGCAATATGATTTCAAGTCTTTCCCTGCCCTAGAGGCACCCACAAGATCACCAATAGGCAACCTCCCCCTACCCACTCAAATGAGATGCAGCAGTTTATCATGTCACCGCTTGCTGCTGAGTGCTATGTCTAGGGCCCCTGGCTGTCAAAGGCAGGATTTCATCTTAGGGTCCCTAAGGCCATATAGAAAGCCTAAAATGTTCATTTATGTTTCTTATTGTCTGGCCAAATCTGTGTGTGCTTTAGAAAGTTTAAAAAGCTGATCCCTGCATTAACATGGCTTGGAACAATACTCAGCACATTCAAAAGTTAAATACATTTTATCAACAGCAATGCATTTTATTCCAGTCATATTTCTTTTGCATTAGTTGCTTCTATTTGATGTGCTTCCTTCAGTGACATTAGTTCTTGAAATGAATCTCTCTTACTGCATCTTTGGAAAGCAATCATATTAAAGATAAATATTAAAATACTGCTGGACAGGTCATAGAGATAGCTATAAAGAAGTGAGTGTATATAATATGTTATATATGCTTAGGATCATATATATATATATGCTCATATATCTGAGTTATATCTGTGTCTATATATTTGTATGCATGTGTGCCAGAGAGTGAGTATATAAAATATTCAGAATGTGTGTCTATAATGTGAGAAAATGTACAATGTGAGTAATGTACAATATGAGTAAATATGTGTGTGTAATGTATTTATACAACCATGATTAAATCCCTGTTCAAAATTTATTTCAGCTCACAACATGAGCTGTTTGAAACTGTTAATTGTTTCAAGAATCAAAATCATTGATGATAACTCTTTCAGGAATTGTCATGTTGTCTATAAATATTTAGCAACTGGATTGCATTTGCCAATGTAGTCCTGTATTACAGATGAAAAGGTAGCATCTGCTGAAATTAAAAGTGGCCACATTTTCACTGTAGCTTAATTAAATGCCAGAATTTATCTACATTAACAACAAAGTGGTGAAATTTATTGATCAATTCACATGATATAAGTTGACAAATGGCCTGAGCAATTTCCATAATTTTCTACACGTGTTAAAATTTGTAATGAAAAAAGAATACTATATTAACATTAAATGTGAAATGAAAGGGATATTTTGTAATGGGAGCTAATGCCCTAGGGCAGTGTACTTTGTTTTCCATGCCCTGTCCAGGCCTGGGCTGTTTGAGCCATGTACAGATGGGTCTCTGACAGTCTTACAGCTGTTCTCCTAATTGTCCATTAAGTGTTCTATTGATTCCCTGATTCAAAGTACATGTCTTTCAGCTCAGGCTATCGTGTGAAGTGGCAGACACATTCCTTGTAGAATGACAGAGCTGCTTGAAACCTAAAAATGTGGGCTGCCAGTTTCAATTGAGGATTCTGCTTTCAAAGGAGAAGGCTTGGTTAAAGGAGCTTTGTAATAGCTGGTTAGGTTCTAGTTTCTAAACTTTTAGCATCAATCAATTAAAGCAGCAGCAGCATGAGGAGTTTTAATTCCTTGTTAAGCATTTACAGATTGCACCTGGCTGATAAAGGGCTAGGTGAGTATATCAGCGACTGATAACAAGCGATTAGACTTGTTTAGCTTTATGCAGATTTTTTTCCAAGACTGCGTGACATGCGCAAAGATGTTCTCATTTGACTTGCAAGTTCCCTTTTAGCATTTTTTTTTAAAGCAAGATCATCTGCAATTCCAGATTATGCCAGTCAGAAGCCTGTTTAGAATCATCTTCCTTTAATCTGAAGAGTGAAAGATAAGATGCATATCTATTGCAAGGACCATAAATCTTCAAAGAAACAAATAGCCATAGATAAAACTGTAAAAGTTATTTAGTTCTCTACTGAAAGAGGTTTATTAATCTAAAATTTCCAGTCCATTGTGTCATGATTTGGTTATCACACTGTATCTCATTTCTTGCAATTGTATAAGCCTTGTATTTCAAGCAAAGAAATGATAGCCTCATAGCTTAAACTTTATCAGTTGGATTCAGATAGATCACTAGTGCTAAAAATAAAAAAAATTGCAACATAAAAATAGCCATCTAAACACAGATTTGTATTGCACAGGATACAAACTTCTTTTCAGAATGGTTTTTTCCTGTTTTGGGGGGAGTTTCTGGTTTTTTGTTTTTCTCAGTTATATATTTTTTGATTTAATTTAAATTTGTAACTTTGCTTACTGTATACAGAGAATTATACATTAAAACACACTGCAGATGAATCATTTTATAAAATACTGCTTGGAAGCTTATCAGTCCTAATTCTAGTGCACAGAGTTAGCTTTTCTATGTCATTTCTATATAATTTATGTTAGATCTGCCCTGTATTTTTTCCCCCCCCCAAAATCTCATCGTTTAAATGAGACATGAAACCATTTTAGATAAAGCCCAGATAAAGCTTAAAATAAGGAGAATTATTCCTTTTCAGGAAGAATTTTATCCTTTAGAGTTAATGAAAAACTACCCTTCTGTGAACGTTTAAGATCTGCTTATACTTTAATCCTCCCTCCCTATAAAATTTCCCATTTTAGTTTTTGCACCATAGCTATCTTTGAATGACTATATTTCTGGTAACCTCTCTCACAGTTTCTTATGGTGGTGATTTGGTCAACAAATTCACCAACATGGAAGATAACTAGTACTTTGACCCATCAATCAAACCAGTTACACCCTTCTAATTTAAACAAGACTCATGCAGCTTGAACTACACAATATGGTTATTTTTTCTTACCTTAACTAACTTGGCTAATGGGACATCACATTTACAAGGATCAACAGTGTCTAATTCCAGAAAGCAAGTGAACTACCTGGATAAGGCTGCTAACAGTGCGACTGGAATTCTGCCGGTGATTCACAGGCAAAAAAGGATGCGTTTGAGATGTAATAACCAGAGCCTCTCCCTACTCTATAAAAAAGAATATGTGTCAAATTACAGAAATCATCTTCAAAGTCGTAGAATATGTTGCAAGGCACATAATCTCAATTTAGAAATGAAGATTTCAACCTCTGTGAATGGGGCTGATGCACCAAAATCCCCATGTATCTGAAGGGTAATAAACTACTTAGTTGTTTTCACCATCAAAAGAGGGAATGAAAAAGTCTGTTTAATGCAATAAACTATATATTAATATCTCCAAAATATTTTGTGAATCTACTTAGATTCTAGCACTTTCAATTATGCTGTTAGCCCATTTTTTAAAAAGATTTTTAGAAGCTTTCAACAGTAGACTTTTGTCTTGTTGAATGAACTTCAGCTATACTAAATTTTAAGTAAATTTGTGATGACTGAGCAATATACATTGGCTGAGCTAGAATCCAATAACCCACAGGACAAATTAATTTTCAACAAAAAGGGCAGAAACCTCAAGTGCCATGAGTATATGGAATCTCAGTCTATCTCTCTGGAGCCATTTTTGCAAATCACTACAGCTATTCATAATCTAAATCAGTCTCCTTTAGCAGTAGAAAGATCTTTTTTCATGACAAAACAGAAGATGACATTCATTAGTGCCTAACTTGCATAAGCTACCTTAAATTTATTGGTGCTCTTATACTTATCTGGATAAGACTTCCTTTGTCTACAGCGATAGGAAAATTCCGGATGTGCTACTTAAAAATATAAATTGTCACTTTTATCAGAACTTTTGGCAGTTTACTTTATTTTAGAAGTAAAACTGGTGGTTAAGATTTTAAGACTTCCAATGGGCGTTGTTTCAATCCTGGTTAATACACACCCAGGATAGCAATACCAATATAAGTGAGTGGTGGTACAAAATCCCCATCTTTTTAAAAAAATTGCTGCTGCTAAAAGCAAAGGGTGCCAACTGTTTCATATTGGTTTTAAATATGTCTTGGGGCACTACACAGGAACCCTAAAATTTATGTGTAAATTCACAGCCAAAGGTCAAATCCTTAGCTGGCACAGAATGGTACAGCTCCATTGACCTGCACTGGTGTCATAAGGAGAAGCAGTGCATCATGGTCCTGACAGTGTGGACCGCTGGAGTTCTAGTGCATACCAATTCTCCCTCACTTTCCCA
>NW_017728993.1:8806304-8811505 GCF_001723915.1 Gavialis gangeticus | reverse complement strand
TGACAGTGTGGACCGCTGGAGTTCTAGTGCATACCAATTCTCCCTCACTTTCTCACAGCTATAGAGCTTGGTTATTTTAAAACCTGTTAGTAGGACTGTATTAAGGACACAAAATAAAGATACATATGCTTAGTGCGCTACAGATACTTAGTGCCTTAGCTCAAGAAAACAAATACCGACATCAAGAGTTGAAAGGAGCTGATTGCCAACCAACTCCAGCGATGCTGCAACCTCCACCAAGCAGCAGCCTGTTTTGAGGTAAAGTGTCTTGCCCTTCAGCCAAAAAGAAAGAAGAGGAAGAAAAGGGAAAGTGTTCCCAGCCTGCAGCCTACTCTTCCTTTCAGAAAGACCTGCAACTTCTGTGGACAGATCTGTGGCTCAAGGATTGAACCCTTAAGTCATCTCAGACCCAACAATGAGCTGTGGCAGAGATCATCCTCGAGTTGAGGGATTGCCAGTGATAACTTAGTGGCCTCTATCTTTCCATTTTTTGTCTTTATTTCCTCTGTTGGATGTTGGAGTTCACTTGTTCTTCCTCTTGTTCACTGAAGCCCTCTTGTTCTAATATTCCCAAGTGCCTTTGCAATATGTGTAGGTCAATTTAGCTAGTTGCCCTGCCTTCATTTTTGATGCAATCCACCAATATTAAGCTCCTAAATTGGGCTATAACTAACATAAAAGATCCCTGCATAAACACAGCCAGATGCTTTACCATTGCAACAGGAGTACATATGCTTCTGGATGCCCTTGCCCCACAATTTTCAAGCAGCTCTATCATAAGTTTTATGTTATCTTCAGGAAATTCAAAATGAGTTGACATCTCCTGGAATGCATACTTACAATGTAGAGTCAGCGGGGCAAATTCTGTCTTCAGGTACATACTTCACATTTCTGTATGTGTGGGAAATGATGTGTTTGCCTTGTTGTCATAATTATTTAAAAGCAGTATTCATGGCTGGTGCTATAAAAGACAGAAAATATGATCCACCAATAACTTTGAAGTCTCAAACCATATTAATAGAAGGGGAATCATATCCTCAAAGGGCTCATTGTATATGTAAGTATAAGAAAGCACAAAGCTTAGACTGAAGGTAAGTAAACCCTGACCAAACTTACTGTGGATGCAGCGAATTGTTTGCTTCCTGAATTCTTTAAATCAAGATGTTTTGTTGTATAGCTCAAGTAGAAATTATGGGCTAGAAGCAGAAATTCCTTGGTTAGGTTCTATGACTAGCATTTTGCAGGAAGTGGTAATGTTGGAGTGATGTTTTAGTTGTGATGATTCAGGAAATATGTGAGAGGCATGTATTTTTGAGTGATACCTTTTATTGAGCCAATTGCATGGTTGGGATAGACTTTGACAGGCTTTTGAATGCAGTACGTTCTGAAGAAGAACATCTCACATTTTGAAAGCTTGTCTAAGTCTATCCTAACCATGCAGTTAGTCTAATAAAAGTCATCACTCACAAAAATCTTTGCCTCCCTCTCATTGCATGAAATCAGACTAACTGATCATAATGGTCCTTACAAACTAATAATCCATTCTCTTCTGCGTACACCCCAACTTCTTTTCTCCTGGCTCTAGTAAAAATGGACACTGACGTTTGAATGACATATATGAAAATTATTGAAGTAAATGAATGAACTGGTGAGTGTCCAGGTTTTCTTTTGGATGCAGTTGCACCTGCTTTTGTACATCTGCGAGGCCCTACAAGACTAACAGATAATATCAGTTCTTAAACTCCAGCGCTTGGCTCCTAGTTTTGAAACATGAAGATGTCAGCTCTGCCATCACCGTTACTCCGGAGCTCTCTGCAGATGGGGTGCAATAATTTCTAGGTCCTAGGTGGCCACAGATTTCTTACACTGTTTAAAAAGAAAGTTTATGGGGGGTTTTCTGTTATCATAGCCCTGATGCTGAGCACATCCTGGCCAGATAGCTTCTGGAAATGGTTCCAATCCAAAGACAAGGGATTTACATACTTACAGGAAATATGCCTCCCAGAATTCATGTGGGACTGCTTCTTGCTTCTACTACTGAACTTTGAGACCATGGTAAGCTGGGAACAATGCAAAGTTAAGGTAGTGCTGAGGTGATGTTTTTGCTGTGACAGTCAAGAATAGATGTGTTCTTGTGGGTGGTATCTTTGTTTGGACCTTCTGTGCGGTTGGTATAGACATAGGCAAGTTTTTGGGAATCACAGTACCCTTCCTCAGGCCCCTAGTGCTTTTAACTTTTTTAATGCAAAGTTAAATCATTTTAGTGGTATGAAGAGTGATACATCATCTACTAAGAACAACTTTTGAAAGAGGACTGTTGTCATGAAACCCACCTGAAAAATGGCCTCTCATTCATCCTCATTGAAATTGTAAACCTTTGTTTCTGACCTCACAGTTTGTTACCACGGAAATTCCTAGGGATATTGTAAATGCCATCATTTTGATTCTACTGCAGCCTGCTACAAATACGTAGTTGAGCCTAAAACGTTGTTACTGGAAGCAAGTGACACGAGAAGTTACTTTCTCATTTCAAAGCCATCCGTTTATGAAAGCGGGTATAGAATGAAGCTGTTTTACTCGCTTAAAAATGCCCTCTTCATCCTGGCACGGATTTCTGAAGTCCCAATTGGAATACTGTTAGAATCAGAGAAAATAGGGGTGGACGAGACCTGAAGAAGTCACTAAGTCCAGCCACCTGCTCAGACCAAGATCACTCCTGTCTAAACCATCCTAATCAAACGTTTTCCTAACCTGCTCTTAAAAACTTCTGGTGATAAAGAGGCCACAGCCTCTCCAGGTAATCTGTTCCAATGCTTAACCATCCTCATACTTAAAAAGATCTTTCTGATGTTCAACCTAATTTTCCCTTGTTGCAATTTAAGACTGACTTTTTGTTTTGTCTCCTGTGGGGACAGAAAATTGTCAATCACAAACCTCTTTATAACAACACTTTACATTACTGTGTTTCTGTGCAAATATGCTGGCTCCGAATCAGACTTAGTTCTCTGCATGTAGAGAAGCCAGCCTGATTTTTATTTATAAACCGTCGGTATTGCCTGCCTGTGTTGGATATATATAACCTAGTTAGGCAAATGCCTAACTTCGAAAATCTGACCCTTTATGTGTAATACTATAACCTATAGCATGCTGCCATATTAATACAAATATACTTTTTGCATTCATAACAACATGCTGCAAACTTTCCATATGCTCTTATGCCTTCCTGTCTTTTTTTTCTTCACCATGTCAATTATATTGTTCCATTGCCATGCACTAAACTGTGTTGTTCCACAGATGTAAAGGGGAGACTTTAGCAAAGTGGAGATGTGGGACCTTTAGTTGTCCACATTTCTGAATCTCCTTATTGGGTTTAAGCTTTTGCAACTCATTAATCATGTAGTGATGGATGATGTCGTCTCTTAACACCAGAGGTTCAGCTCAGCTAGTTAAGTTCAAATGTGCGGATGTTTAACCAAACCGGAGAAATACTGAATAGCTTAGAACTGCAAGACTCAAGAATCCCAGCATAAAAGTAGTTTTTGTCATAACCTTTCATTGTACGTAGTTCTGCAGCAGATGGAACCAGCAAGTTCAGCTGTGTGGGGTGAAGAATATGAGATAATATTGGGAAATGGAGCTGTAATTATTCTTCTGAGATTTTTGGTTCAAATTTGGGCAAGAGGTTAGCTTAGTAGTTCTTCTGTTAGCCATCTCTGCTAGCAGAAAAAGGAACTGTGGTCCTTGATTTATCACAATTGCTCTACCTCTGCCACTGCCACAGCCTCAGCGAGTGACTTGGACTAGCCATTCCCCATCTGCAAGATGATGTGAGTAATATTTAGTCACTTTGCACACATGCTATAAGGCTTCCTTAATATCTGTAAAATGTTCTGAGAGCCTTAGGATGTGCTCCTGGGGTATGACACTATGTTAAAGTAAAGCTTTACTAAAGTAGAAAATGTTTGGGAGAAAAGGGGCAATTACAAATAGCTTTTGACAGTGAAGTCTGAGGTGTGCAGGGGTCATATTTGAAGTACAACTAGCGTTTTCACCAAGGCATGGGCATCCCTGGCCAAATTTCTGTGCTGATCATCTGTAAGACTCATTTCTACAGAAGCCAGGGGCAGCCATTCAGTCCCTGTGGTTTCTATTCTGAAGACAGCAATATGACTCTTCCTCTACCAATTTTTTCATAATTCCCTCTAGGAAAGTGGGGGGCACCCCCACAGATTGGGTGGGAAGGGCTCGGGCCTGCCGCAAAGGGTGCTAACATGAAACAGAAATCCTGTTAGAAAGAACCTTGCCATTGCTCCTGGAGCATGTTAATGTGTAATTCTCAGCTCTTCATCAAAGCAGGTGATTTATGAAATATAATTGGATGCACTCTGGTGGTTCTCTTATCCTAGAAATGTGGGCTACACTCTTGATTAACCATGAGAAGCCGCCATGCCTCCACTGATATATAGTACAGAGATTGCAATGCACAGGAGTTGTAACAAGAACAGGATCAGTTCTTGGCCCCAGGGCATGAACATGTACCTCAAACCACCCTTCAAGGAAAGTTATTACACAGGGACAAGACCAGATCAAGCCAAGCTGTAATGTTTGCTTATTACTGTCAGTTTTCAAATCACAAGATATTGTATCTCACTGCAATTTGTCCTTTGATCTGAAGCTGATTGAAAGCAGGAGCAGAATAGCTCAATAATAATGTTACAATCATTGGATCCCTTTAAAAAGGAGTCCAACTTAATTTCAGCTGTGCATAGTTTGGAGGAAATCTCTGCTGTAATTTGCCAATCTTCTTTGGATGGTCCTGAGGGGGCAGCATAAAATAAGAATGCAATTCACTTACATCAGGCTCTTTGGTTTGCACTGTGATAGTATTGAAATGAGGCATAAGACACCCGTTTTTACTTGCTGTCATAGCTCAACACAAAGCAGAGTATGTGGAGGAGGTCTGGTACAGATTGGATGCAGTGTTTGAAGTTACTAGGGAATAGTGATATCTCTTGAAAATTGAAATAAATGTATTAATTAGAATACTAAAAAAATAGGGTTGGAAGGGATGTCAGGAGGTCACATCTAGTCCAACTCCCTGCTTAAAGCAGAACCATCCCCAACTAGATCATTCCAGTTATGGCTTTGTCTAGCCGGGTCTTAAAAACCTCCAAAGACAAAGATATTACAGCCTCTCTGTG
>NW_017728993.1:8796247-8801304 GCF_001723915.1 Gavialis gangeticus | reverse complement strand
CTAGCCGGGTCTTAAAAACCTCCAAAGACGAAGATATTACAGCCTCTCTGTGTAACCTGTTCCAGTGCTTTACTATCCTCCTAGTGAGAAAATTCTTCCTAATATCTAACCTAAACTTCCCTTGCTGCAACTTGAGCCCATTGCTCCTTGTTCTGTCATCAGCCACCACTAAGAACAGTCCAGCTCCATCCTCTTTGTAACCCCGCTTCAGGTAGCTGAAGGCTGCTATTAAATCTCCCCTCAGTCTTCTCTTATCCAGACTAAATAAACCCAGTTCCCTCAGCCTCTCGTCGTAAGTCATATGCCCCAGCCCCTGAACCATTTTCACTGCCCTCCACTGGACTCTCTCTAATTTGTCCACATCCTTTCTATAGTGGGGGGCCCAAAACTGGACACAGTACTCCAGACGTGGCCTCACTAATGCTGAATAGAGGGGAATAATTATTCCCCTCGATCTGCTGGTAACACTTCTACCAATGCAGCCCAGGATGTCATTAGCCTTCTTTGCAACAAGAGCATGCTGCTTGTCCACTGTCACCGAAGGTCCTTTTCTGCAGAGCTGCTGCTTAGGCAGTCAGTCCCAGCCAGTACCAGTGCAAGTTAAAATGATTTAACTTCCTGTCCCACCCTGAGTAAGTAAGGCTTACATGATTTAAAGCAGTGGATCTCACTGAAGAGTAAGTGTACACCTCCTTTCTTGAATTTGGTGGCATCCCCAGTTGAGAACTACTGTTGTTGCTATCTCAGTTTAATTCAGTGGTTCTCAACTGGATGCCACCACCATGGCCAGATGAAAGTGCCCAACATGCCTTATGCACAGCCAGACTGGGAAGAGCTGTGGCATGCATGTACTCTTTAGGGTTCCTGTTAGGGTTCTCTGATAAGCCTAAAGTAGGCAGAAGAGCCCTGGTCCAATCTGCACCCCTTCCTACACTTCTCTTGGAAACAGAGGGGCTCAGGACAGTTCCACGTGCCCCACACACCTCTGTTTCTGGGGTTGGGTTGCTTTTACCTGACTGCGGTGGTGTCCATACCATGGTACCCTTGAGGGGGTCTTGTGGCAACGCAGGGTACCATGGAACCCCAGCTGAGAAGCACTGATTCAAGACATAACCAGTTCTACCCTGGGAAGGGGTTTGGTAGCAGATGCATTAAAGAGCCTCATAATATCTCCAGAGGCATGTCTTTTAGCCCCACTCCAGACTCATGCTGATATAAATGGGTATAAGTGGGCACCTGGATATTTCTGCTGGGCAGTCAAAGGTGGCTGGATATGATGCTTGCCACAAACCATCGCTCCCTTGTGTGCACCTGGCTCAGGAGGGCCCTTGACCATTTGACCACCCAGAGGCAAACCCAACCCTGGCACATGTACATAGATTTATAGGCTAGCAGTGATCCCTTAATGATCCAGCACCTGTTAGTTATTCTCCTAGCTGCTACGTGCTAACCCTGTGGGCCCCAAGAGAGTTGTGAAGACTCTCAGGGGAGATGATGTTACTGGTAGTTACCAATGGTGCTCATGTGGGTTTCTGACTAACGGAAAGTGTATTTCATACATAGATGTAGGGAGCGTGTAATTGTTGGAGAATAAGCATTGCAATGACTGTCTGAGAAACTGGGCTTTCTGCCACCACATCGCTTGCCATGTAATTGTTACAGCCCTTAAGCAACTGTTGTAGCCCTCTCTTTCTCTCCCTCTTCTTCCAGAGGTTCAGGGAAGAGGTTGGCTCTGAGTATTAGCAATGGGATAAAATTTTGCATTTCTAGTTTGCCATTTAAGCTCATCCTGAGAAGCTCTAGTCTCCCACATGTAACTCCCGTTGACTTCAGTGGGAGTTCAGCAGATACTGCAGGAGTGACTGACCGCATTTATTACTATGTGATGGCTGCTTTGGTGGTCTTAGCCCAGCTCCCCGGGACAAGCGTTAGCCCTGGTGAAGACTAACTAGTGCATTCATAGGCAGTATATGTCAAACACTGCTGGGCTTACAGACTGCGTTACACTGTCAGCCTTCAAGGTTGTCCCTTCTGGTCAGTAATGAGGGGTGTGAGTATGGAATTTGCACTGTCCTGCACCATGTTACTTAAGAGAATAACAAAGAGGGTAACGACCTCTGGACAGCTGGTGTGATGAATCCACCTTTAGCAATAGCTGCTTAGGAATGAGTAAAACTGACTCCAGGTTTTGAGAGTGTTAATCAAGCTTTTAAAGGAAATTAATTCAATTTAAATTTGTCCTGATTTAAGGTTGCATTGCTTCCACCACAACCTCGTTGGCTGGTCTGTGCTCCCTGTTGACACAGTGCTGGCATCAGATGGGAATGCAGTGCTCTCTGCTACTGACTCTTGTGCTGTCTGCAGTAGACTTACATGTCCCCTACTCTCTGTGGGATGACAGCAGATGATCAAAACTGCCTGTAGTTTATTCAGCTTCTCACTTCCTTTTCATGTCCCAACACATTCAAATATCCTTAAGTGTCAGGAGACACATAATTAAAAATAAATAATAATCACTAACTAAAGTTATGAAATGAAGCTATGAAATAAAGCTAAATCACTAAATAAAGCTATGAAAATCAGGGAGCAAAATATAACTCCAGCGCATCTTCATCAAAGTGATGCCAGAAGTAGAATTTACTGAGCCACAGATCTTGCCAGCTAAAGTAAAAAGTAGTTATTGTAATAATAAATCCCGACTGCGTCACTTCCTAGGTAAATGTGGACCACCTAACCCACATGGGAGGGAGGGTCTTGGCAACATTAGGTCATGCATTCCCCCTAGGTGTTGGTATAGATAATGATATTTTATGAGTTTATGGCACAACCTTGAGAACCTCTCCATAGATGCAAAAAACCAAACAAACAAACTTGCAGGAAGGTCAGTTTTTGCAATAAGATAAATAATCCCAGGTGTCTAAGTAGGTGATCATGTGTAACACGCACATTTCTTTATACTTTGCAAGTGGTGAATGAGAGGTCTGATTAAACATGATACAAAAAGAGCTTGCAAGTAGCACTGTTTACTAACATTTCAATTTCTATGCCTCATTTATTAGACTTAGAATAAAAAGGTTAGAGGGGTGTTTGGGATTGTCTTTAACCTTGATGATATTTCCACTGAAGCAGCATAATGGCTCTTAATTGCTTAAGTGAAGAGAACATGTTGACATGTCCTTCTTTGTGCTTAAAGCTCTGTGCCTAAACCATTATGCTAATTCAAGCATTATATACACCAAAGTATTTATGGGACTGACACAAGTGATGTTGCAGGTAAAGGGCTGTGAAATGGTCTGTAAACAGAGAGAATTGATTCCAGGCCCAAAGCAATGCTGTTAAAGTCACAGACATTGAACAGCCAGCCCTACAATTTCTATCCAGATTGTCAAACTGGGTCAGACAGTGTCAGCAGGGCTGCCATTATAGATCAGATGGGTGGTTTAATAATATGTAAACCAACCACATAAATGGAAATTAACATGGAAGCAATACGTACCTGACTGGGCCTCTTTTTCTTTTTCTTCTTCTTCTGCTTCTTCTTCTGCACGTAGCAGTTGTAGCTAGTGAATGCTCAGTTGCAACATTTGCTAAAACATTTAGGTGTAAAAAGAAAATCAGCACTATAGATTGTAATTGTATTCCTCTAAGTCGAAAGAGCAGCATTGCAATCGGAGGAGATCACAGAAGAATATGTACAGCAGAAAAATCTCTGTATATATAAAAGCAAATCCAACCCACAGGCTTCTCCTGCTTGCTTTCCCAATGTATTTAATGTTATACATTATTTGTCTTTTCAGATGAGGGTGAGGGCAATATGTAAAAAAGAACTGTTAAAATAAAATAGTAGAGAATATCTGCTATTGTTGTGGGTTATGTTATGTTCTTTGAGTTGTGTTACTAATTGCAGCCTAGAGATTATCAAAATACATAGACTTTAAAGTCTAATTTGCTTCTCCTCCCTTTATGCTCTTTGTGCTTGCCTTATGTTAGACAATCAAATTAGACCCTCTATTTCCTTTTTCTTTCTATTTATTTTAACTCTAGGGCCTGAATAGTAGGCCAACACTTTTCTTTTGGGGCTTTCGAATGAAGTAAAATGCTGTTAAAATCTCTCTTTTAGCATGCATGCAGGCATGTGTGCATATGCTCATGCACACACACACACACATGCCTGTATGCATGCATTCACATAGAGTTTTCGTCAGACAGGTGTATATTTTTAAGTCATGAAAATGTTCCCTTTTTTCACCTGTAAACTGTAAGCTCACAAAAAGATCTTATATTTGCCCATGAAGCTGTACTGTAGCTTGGGCATAATTAAGAAAATAGATTTTATAAAGCATTCTTTTTAAAAAAGAAATATCTAAGTGTTGAGCCTGAGATCATTTCAGATTGTTCTTGGAAATGTTAGGTTATTCTTGGGTTTGAGTGGGTTCAGTAAGAAAGGTGTTTATGATTAAACAAACTCTGATTTGTGGGATGTTCCTGAAAAATATGGACAAATTGCAACTGTTTCTTCACACCAAAGAAGCCATTTCTTCTAGCCAGGTTCAGCATAAGCTGGCTAGACTGACTTCTTTTTTCATTTCGTCTCCTCTGAGTGTTTCTGATTTGAGTTCTCCTAATTTTTGACAGATTTCGGAATTGCTGAAAATATCACCACACCAGAGTACTCTAAATAAATAAATAAATAAATTAAATACCCAAAGGTTTTGAAATTGTGTATTCTGGGTGAATCTGTTCATCATAACTGCTAATGTACTTACAGCATTCCTAGTTTTTCTTGGATCAAGTATTTATATAGGTTTATAACACATCCATAGGACACCTGCAAAGAGGTGCCACTGTTTTTGGGTTAACCTTACATAAATATTTTTCAAGACTCATGTAGTGGAAGAGTAGAAATAGCCCGACCACACATTACGGCCCATTAGCTATCTTCAGTTCCCTAATGCAAAGTTTGTTCAGTAATGAAGGGGATGTCAGTTTTACAAACCTTCAGAAAGTACAATGGATGGGCTGGGAACCTGCAATAGCTGAAGGGAAAGATGGTGTGA
>NW_017728993.1:8751247-8791247 GCF_001723915.1 Gavialis gangeticus | reverse complement strand
TTGTGGGGTGAAGCTGTAAATGAGCACTTGCTGCACTTTGGGATGTTGTTATGTCCTGGTGAGTCCTGCCCTTGGTGTACAATGATCCTTTACAAACCCGGGAGACATGCAGTTTTCAAGCACATTTAGACAAAAACAACACAAATCACGAAAGGTAGCAGATGTCCCTGCCAGACTATGTCTCACATATCTCAAAGCACTTTCCAGAAGGACAAAATATTCCTATCCCAATTTCATGAGGGGGAACTGAGGCACAAAATAGTTCTCAGACCTCTCTAAGGAATGATCAGCAGATCCAGCAGCATAAGACACTTCTTATGATACCTGTCCTGTTTGCCATCTGTTGAACTGTGCAACCTCCGTTTAAGGAGTTAAGAGCACAATTCCACTCTTGTTGAAGTCCATGGGGGTTTGGCACTGACTTCAATGAGGCCTGGATTAGGTCCCAGTTGAAAGAATGGGATCAACAAGACAGGATCCTAAGTAGAAAGCCAAACCAAACAAATAGGTGGTTAAAAGCAGAAGGCAACAGGGGTTTTTAATCTTACTTTAACATTAGGATAGTATAGGGTGCACTGTAAGCCCCAGGTCCTTTACTGCAGTACTGCAGCCTAACTGATCATTCTCTGTTCTGTATTTGTACATGCAATTGCTCTGTCCCAAGTGCAGGACTTTGCACTTGTTGTTACTAAATTTCCATCTGATTAATTCCAGACCAGTTTTTTCTTAGTTTATCCAGGTCATTCTGGATCCTAGTCCTGTCCTCCAGCATGTCTACAACTCCACCCAGTTTTCTGAGAGTGCACTGGCTCAAGCGGTACAGCACCAGGTGAGAGATCTAGAGGTTCCCACACTGAAAATGATCCATGTGCACATCCATATGATGCTACATGATGGGATTTCACGGTTTTGTGGGGATTGATAAATAAAGCACCTAAGAAATTTCACTTTTCAACAAGGAAGTAAAAAAAAAATTATGCTAAAACTTAGAACGTTAATAAAGTTGCAAATTCAAGCAAGTCTCCAGATAATGGCCTCCTTCACTATACGGCTCTCATTCCTCTCCGGCGGGGATCGATTCCATGCACTAAATGAGGCAGGGCCCCGTGGGGCAGATAGTAGCTGATCACACATCACAAGCCTGCATCACAGTGCAAATGCAGGCAAAACAAGGGAGCTCAATTAATATCACTCAGGCAACTTTAATTCTGGTATTTCCTAACTTTTGAATGCTTGACTTTGCAACCTTAATAATGATCTTTTAATGTAGATTTTTTGTGCTTATAATAGTATATAATTACTATATAGTATTCCTAATTATAGTACATAATTAGCACTTACAGTGTGATCTGAATTAACTTTACACATGAGCATTATTGGTTGGCAGAGCACTGGTGGTGCTACTATAAAAACCATACTGTTTCCTGTGCGGACTGCTGAAGTATTTTGATGTTACCTTGTTTATATCAGAGCAGCCATAATGGTTGCAACTACTCTTGTATATTGGCCGTTACCACAGCCACATTCATATTTCTGTGATTAAAAAATATTCAAACAACCTACAAGAACTGCTGTCAGGTTTATCAGGGCTGTCTTGGCACTGCGTGGATTTCTTCGGGGAAATATATTGGCCTAGGAAGCATCACCTGTGCTGGATATTAGCTTCTGAAGAACATGGTATCATTTTGAAAATGCCCTAATCAACTGAAAATTCAAATGAATCTCTACTCTCTAAACTCAAGAATGTCACTGTTCTTAACTTGTTTTAAAGTCTAGACTAAGGAAAACATTTACAACAGCTGGCAAGCAGAAATCTTCCTGCTGTCTGTCTGTATAAAATGGTTAGTCACAACTGATAGCCAAAAGGAATAAACTACCCGATTGCTATGGAGAGTCTAAGCCTTTAGGGGCATGTCTTTTTACTGAAGTGCCCTGCAAGTGTATGGTGCTATTGAGATGATAGTAACTAAATAACTCTGTACTGAGGCCAATGAGAGATCATCTAGGAGTAATTATACCTATGCTATGCAATGGGTACTTCCCATACTTCTGGACTTTGCTGGCTGCTACACAGGAAGAAATTTTGTCTCCTGCTGCTCTGTGTTGGGTGAGGGGAGAGGGGGCAACGTGCTTTCCGTGGAAGCATTGGGTGTTGGCTGCAGCTACGTCTGGGGTTTTTGACTGGGGTGCTCAATGCGAGAGGATGCAGTGAAAGTGGTTCTGGAGACATACAGAGCTGAATTGGTTAAAGTGAGTAGCTCCAGTGCCTCCAACCATCTCCCCCATCCCCAACTGCCTCAACTCGCCCTGGGCTTTTTGTTATAAATTAGGTTCTTCAACAGAAAATATATAATTAAAAGTCAATTTTGCCCAAGACCCCTCTGGAGGAAATACAGAAGGGAGGGTACCTCGCTGCCTCATACAAAACAGGCCTGCTTCATGGCGGTCCTCAAAGCAGTATGGAGGGACTGGCTTTCCAGTTACCACCAGTGGAAGCTAGTGGGGAGCAAAGCACATGCCCCTGGTGCCTGGCTTCCTCTGTTGTGCCTCTTAGCAATGCAGTCTTGAGGGTAAAAGGAATGAATTGGTGGCTATGAGTCTTTAACTATGAGTCTTGGTCTGGATAGGCATCTGGCTGGGGTCATCTGACCCCAGCACTCTTTCCTGCCCATGGCAGGGGGTTGGACTCGATGATCTGATGAGGTCCCTTTCAACCTTAGCATCTATGAACTGGGAGGCTTCATCACTAGCCATATGGTATCCCTGACAGATCCACCCACCAGGAGGAGACACTTGTTTCTGTCTACAGCCCAAATCAGGGAGGTGGGGGTTTGCCCCAGTGCAGAGCCTCATGGAAGTTAACAGCACTTGGCATGGATGCAAGACAGTGCTCACATGGATCTGACTGCAGGAGCGGCTACACACTGCTAATCAAGGAGGGAGACTGCCCCGGGTTTGTATTGCAGCACAGTCCTCCAGGAGTGCCCAGGTCAGCCAGTGCAGAGCAGGGGTGAGAGCAGCGTAAAGTGTGCCTCCTCCTTCCCCTCCTAGAGTCGAAAGAAAAATATTTAAGCTACTGAAATAAAAATATGAGTGATCATTAAAATTTGTGGAGTATGTATTTATTCCCCATAAAAAGTGTGAGTAGAATTGGACACTGCAAGGCTTCTCCATAAAGAAAATTGCTTCTTGTCTTGGCATTCAGCAGTTTTCTTTGTGGAACTTTTCCTTCAGCGCTGTGAAGTGCAGTATTTCAGGCCCTCACAACCTGCTGGGCTGGCAGTCTTGGTTCAGCAGGGATTGATATGCTGTTTGGGAGCAGGTGGGAGGGTGGCATGTTGGGATTCCAGCAGCAAACACTGACCGGGGACTTTTCGGAGCAGTACGGGTGGGAAAAGCAGGGCAGATCTGCTGAGCCAGTGCATCCCCCCCAGACATCAGGCGCGTTGCCAGCAGGTCCAGGGAAGTGAGTACTCTCCTCTGTTCAGCACTGGTGAGGCTACATCTGGAGTATTGTGTCCAGTTTTGGGCCCCCCACTACAAAAAGGATGTGGACAAACTGGAGAGAGTCCAGCAGAGGGCAACAAAAATGGTGAGGGTCCTGGGGGACATGACTTCTGAGGAAAGACTGCGGGAACTGGCCTTATTTAGTCTAGACAAGAGGAGACTGAGAGGGGATTTAATAGCAGCCTTCAACTACCTGCAGGGAGGTTCAAAAGAGGATGGAGCTGGACTGTTCTCAGTGGCGGCAGATGACAGAACAAGGAGCAACGGTCTCAGGTTGCAGCCAGGGAAGTTTAGGTTAGATATTAGGAAGAATTTTCTCTTCAGGAGGGTAGTAAAACACTGGAACAGGTTCCCCAAAAAGGTGGTGGAAGCTCCATTCTTGGAGGTTTTTAAGACCCGACTAGACAAAGCTTTGGTTGGAATAATCTAGTTGGGGCTGGTCCTGCTTTGAGCAGGGGGTTGGACTAGATGTGACCTCCTGAGGTCCCTCCCAACCCTCATTTTCTATCTTTCTATGATTCTATCCCAATTTCAGCCCCTCTCTGTGTACTGGGTTGCAACTCCTTGAGGCCAACCAAGTTCCCCAGCTGTGGATATGAATCCTGTCAGGCAGAAACAGGAATCCAGTCTCAGATCTCTCGGGGGAGCACTCTAACCAGTGGGATATTGTACGAGAGAGAGGCAGGGACAGCAGGACCACCAGGGTGGTTGCCAGTGGGTTATGTGCAGAGCCCAACCTTGCAAGCTTGCTCGGAGAATGCTGCTGGGTTCAGGCAACGCGGGCAAAGGACAGACTCATCTGTGGATTGTGACAGGGCTTAGCTCTGTCAAGACCGAGGGACTATTTGGTGTGCTCACAAGCATCCCATTAGCTGCTTGGGTCACTGTTGCATCAAAAACTGATGTGTCTATGGATTTTAGGTGCCTCCAGAATTAAACAGCAGCAGCTTTGGGATCTGCACTTTGATCCAGAATGGCTTTTACTTCCCAGAGGACCTCATTACCTTCTCAAAGTCTCCCCATTTCCCCACCTTTTCTGTGCCTCGATTCAGTCTGAATGCGCCACCATTTCTCAGTGGCATAATGAAGCCAGGCTGACTGGGGCCACCCAGTCGCCAGCTTGGGGGTGAGGCTGGAAAAGAGCAGCTGCTGCTTCACTTGTGCCGTCATGCCCGTGGTGGAGCAGCAATCAGAAACCGCTGCTGCTCGTGTGTGTGGCCGCTGTCCTGGGCACCCAGCCACATCACTATGCCTCTGCCTTTTCTCTCTACCAGGTGGGTAGTTTTCCCTTGCCTTGTAGAGCAGAAGTGTCAATTCTGCTCTCAGCACCACCCGTGTAAAACCAGATGAACGTTATTCCAGTCAGTGATTTCTTAGACTAAAAACAGATGTTGCGTTTGTGCCAGTTCTGTTTGATCCAAGTCAAGACCTGGGACAAACCATGCACAGCCCTTTACACATGTAGCTAGCCCCTGAATGAATGGCAAATAACTCAAAGGAGCCAAGGATGTTCAAGGAGGGGAAGGGGAAGGGGAAAGGGGAGAAGGAGGTGGGAGAGGAGGGGAGGGGGTGGAGATTTGGGGAGTGTTAGCGCATTTGATCTTGCATGCTTCACAAGTACTTAAAATACCCAGGTTTGTATGGCGGTAGGATCTCAGGAGAAAGCAGACATCTGTTTTTAGGTTCAGTGTAAACAGATACAGGATTGGACCTAAAATCCTCAGGGGTTAAAGATTTGTTGCCAGAACTGCTGTGTGATTAATTTACATGGCAAATAGACATGCACTTCCAGTAAGAACTGGAGCATGGGCAAGTAGCAAAGGAATTGTTTATGCGTTTGGATACCCACTTTTGACGAAAGCTACACCTCTCTCAAGAAAATCTGATTCAGCACAGTACACTTTGATACCTGGGACATGGTTAACTAGGACAGCTTCTTTATAGTGTCATCTCCTAGGGCACCTAATGGTAGTTAAATGCCAATTACTCCTGCTTAGTAGGATCACTTGCAAACAAACCAATGAATAGATATGAATTTAACTACAGCCAAGGAGTTATGATTTGTTTACCAAGAATCAATTAATGCCTTTGGTCACTGCCAAGGGGTTAAATGGTGCTTATTACACACCAGGTCATTTTTACCAGTAATATAGAACTTTCCATTGTAATAATGCTCTACAAATATTTGCAAATTAATTTTTCACAACATTAATGTTAGATAAGGAACTACATATAATTTGCTTGTGTTAAGGTGGGGGCAACCGAGGAGCCAAGTGACTTAGAAAATGTCCTGGCCAAAGTCACACCAAAATACCTGGTCCCCGACCTAAAAATCAATCGTCCTCTTCGTTGTGAAATTCTGAGAATTGCTGTCTCAGTATTGAATGTCATTAATGTGCCTATTTTCATTGTTGGTCAGTACAGTTATTTTATTTAAAGAGCCCTGTCTCTTGTAAACATATGTATAGAGAGCATATCACACTTTCTTTCGGGGTAATCAGAGACAACTGACAAAAAGAAAACTAAAATTCAAATAAAAAACAACTCTGAACTGCAATAAATTGAACCTTAGAATACTGAGAAGAGGGGTTATTTTTTTAGTACCCAGTTACTATGGTGACTGATGATTTATAAATATGTATATCCATATCTGAGATGGATAGTAGTCAGGGAAGCTATATAATTGACATGCTATTCTGTTCAGTGCAGGAATTGCTCACATTAAGACGTGTGGTCTATACTTAGAGAGAGAGATTATAATTTAGAGATGCTTCCTAACAGGAACTGAGGGAGTTGGGAACTGGAAGATAGACCCTCAACTACGGAACAGCTAGCCAGTCAGTTAGTTAGAGCCAGACAAGAGGTCTGCAGAGGTTTGTCTACTGCTCCACAAGTAAAGTTTATTGTTAGTCTTATTCATGGCATACCTATATTTACTGAATCCAGTGATCAGTACATGGTGCCAGGAGTGGCAAATGAGAAAGAACTTGATAGAATTTGAGTTTCAAACTGAAACAGAAGTTGGAAACTGAGAGCAAACGGAGCAATGTAGCCCTGTGGAGGGATAAGGACCTCTGTATGTGATCTGCCTGCACGGTTAAGTAAAAGGACAGCAAGTCATAGAAGTTTTGCAGCTTCTGCCTGCCTTTCTGTTTTTGGGCAATATAGCAGAGACCTGGAGGGCATTCAGACAAAGGCTTGAGTGGTATCTAGCAGCCACAGGGGAGGATGAGAAACAATGACAAAGTCAAATCATTTCTCTTCCTGCATATTGTGGGGGCAAAAGCCCTGGCTCTTTAAAACACCTTTACCTTCAAAAAAAGGTCAGAATATGAAATTAAGTAAAATACTGTCTAAATCCGAGAAATAATGCATGCCAAAAAAGAACGCGACTCCTGAAAGACACCGATTTTTTTTATGTGAAAACAAATAACAAAACAAAGTATAGACTGGTATGTTACTGAACTAAACAGACTGAATAAAAACTGTTTTTCTGGGAACTTGACAGACTATCTGATTAGAGATAGGATTATTTGTGGCATTGCAGACAGCCTGCATTATAAGAAAGGCTATTGCGTGAGGGAGACTTGTCCCTAGGAAAGACTGTCCAACTGTGCAGAGCAGCAGAAACTGTGATGGCCCAGGATGCAGAGCTGAATGCAGCAAAAGGGGTCATCCATGCAGTACACGTGGAAACGTGGTCGGGAAAAGCCACCTCATTGTGGAATTTCCACTGGTAAGAAGCTACTCGCAGGGTGGAATTGTCCATTGGCAAGGAGAGCAATAAGTTGTGCAGGAAACGTGGAAGACAACGTGGAACCAAACACTGTGCTGCACTTGGAGAGCTCTGTTAAACGTTACAAAAGGAACAGGGGTGTGCAAAGTGGGCAGTATTCTATTCGGATTTGGATTCAGTCTGATTTGGGGGACAGTGATTTGATTCGCTGATTAGGATCACTGTCCTGATTTGATTCGGCTGAATCTGAAGATTTGATTCTGATTCGGAGAATCAGCGATTCAGCCATAGACACAGCTTTATATGTTTTTTCTATGTACCTCGAGGTACCAGGCGCGACTCGTGAATGCTGAGATGGTGGGGCGGATGGAGCACAGGGGGGGTCTGTCACTGAATGCATGGGGGACTCCCTGTGTGCCCTCTGGCTCAGCAATCGGCCGTGGGGGGACCCCCAGGTACCCCCCCAGACCCAGGAGGCACCAGTCACTGAGCTGGGAGGGGGGGAGACCCCTGTGCACTCTGTAATGGACCTGGAAGTGGACCAGAAGTGCTTCTGGTCCACTTCCAGGTCTACTGCCGAGCACACGGAGTACCCGCCCATGCTCCCATGGGATGCTCCATCTGCCCCACTATTTAAGCATTCATGAGCCGCGCCTGTACCTTGAGGTATATAGAAAAAACATAAAGCTGGGTCTATGGCCGAATTGTCAAATCTCTCCAAACCGAATCAGAGGCTTCCGATTCAATTTGGAGAGATTAATGGGTCTCCTAATTCGATTTGGATTTGGAGATTCAGCCGCCAAATGGAGCCAAATCTCCTCCGAATTGAATCAGCAACCGAACCTTCGCACAGTCCTAAAAAGGAACCATTTTGCTAGGTGATGCAGATCCCAAATACATGAATGTTGGAAAAGGCATTTTTTTTTAGTTATGGTAGATTTAAGCAAAATCAAGGAGAGGGACTGGATTTTGCCAGTGGACGGGCAAGGAGCAATGGTTTCATTTAAATTAGACACTGTAATTTCCCAGATCCTCCTTGTTCCCTTTCTTAAAGATGAAGATGCATTAGTAGCATCCAATATAAAAACAGGGTATTCATTGTAGTACCTTGTAGGGAGAAGGAGGGATGACGCTAATTTTGGGCCTACCAGCTTGTGAGAAACTTAATCTGGTTATAATTGTGTAGAGGACACAAAATTCATCTCTCCTGGCTGTCATGATGGAAATTTGGACAATTTTCATAGGAATAAACTAATTGTTCCAGAACACAGGAAGCAAGCATGTCCTTATGGGAAGAAATGTACCTATGGGCACAAATGCAAATACTAAATCAGCCCGAGTGGTCTGTAGCTAACTAACTTATGCTATGAGCAGAAGCACAGCTGCCAAGAGTGCAGATGAATCAGATTCCAGTGTAAGGACATCAGTCTATCCAGACTGGAGGAAAAGCTTCCCAGCAAAAACAAATCAGAAACTGGATCTCATACTTTGTGAGTCCAAGAAGAAGGTGAAGCCTTCTGAAAGACTCATAGGTCATGTCCACATGAGCCCACAGTGTGACGAGACAGGCCCAGGGCTTCCTGCTCCCCTGTCTCCATGTGCCTCAGTGCAGGGGCTGCGCAGCAGAGCCCCCATGTTGAGGCATGCAGAGACAGAGGAGAAGCCATCCCAGCTTACCTGCTCCCCTGTTTCAAGGCACACTATGCCCCAGTCAACTGGGGAGTGGCTGGCTGGGGCACAGGGTGCCTCCACTTCGGGGCTCCGAGCGTGCTGTCCACATTTGTCTTGACGCATGCCATTTTGGCATGTTTTACGCTGCTTTTTTCTTTGGGTTTTTTTTTGCTACCAGGAAATCCTGGGAGCAAATTTTGCCCCAGCGTTGCAAATTAGCAGCACCACGCATGGTTTAACATGGAACAGGTGCAGTTTGCCAATTGTAGCGCCACAAGCTGCACATGCCTGCATGTCTGGATCAGGCCTTAGAGGCTTTCTAAAAGAGTTGCAGAAAAAAGGGAATAGGAAAGTGAGTGGTAAAGCCTCACTCCAGAGTGAGGTAGTAGTGACCTCTCCTTGGCACCTAGGTGTTAACTGATTTTGTGTTAATTGATTTCTGTAAATATTGTTAAAAGGGAAAATGTTGTGATAGGAGTTATAATTTAGAGATGCTCCTTAACAGGAGACTGAAGGAATGGAAGTTGGGAGGTGGCCCCACAGTTAGGAAGCGGGTAGCCAGTTCTGCAAAGGCTTGTCTACTGCTCCATACATAATTATTGTTATTTCTTTGCATTCATAGTACGCCTGTATTTATTGAACCCAGGGATCTTTTGAGCTATGTCTTGCCTCACACAGCTTTCCTGTGTTTTAGTGCCAAATCCCTTCCTCTCCTCACACAAGACCCTTGAGTTTACATATTCTTTGTACCCAGATGGAGTTATGGGTTAGGCCCCACATGTAACTTCTTGGCAGGTTCTGATTCCACCCACTTTGCAATGAGAATGCAGCTAAACGCAAGGCAGCTACACACTTTTTTTATAATCCTCCAATGCCATCCGACAATTCGCTAGGCCTCTATGTTCTGGCCTTCCACCTTTCACTACATTTTCCTACCTCCCATCCTCTCTCCCCCCAGTGTACTGGAAACTGAAAATCTTCTCAACACTCAATCTTTCATCCCACAGGACAGCACTATTTACTTCGTATTCAGCTTCTCAGCCAGGTAGTCCTAGAAGAGCAGAAGATCACCCACACATGATCCAAGGTGGTGTCCAAGGGGCAAAGTACATATAAACATCCAACTAGTGACTTATTCTAAATTTCCATCAGTTATTCCAAAATACAAAAAGGAATTGGAAGTGGTTTATTAAGCCTTGGCTCCAACCTCAAATGCACAGGAGCTGTCTCATGGCTCTCAGCTCATTTTAGCTCATGAATGTCCTATGTGAAACCACCAGTGGCTGCCAGGTGAGTCTGGCCTGGGCCAGAACCCAGAGCTGCCTCCCTTTTTGAGGGAAGACCCCACCTCTCTGAGCCGTGCTCCCTCTGCCATGCTCCTCACCTTCAACAGAGGGGTTGCAGGTGTTTCCTGTGGCCTAGTGGTTGCAGCATTTCCCTGGCAAGTGTGTGCTTTAAGTTGAAGGCCGCTCTGGTAAGCACTACTCTCCCCGCCGTCTCTGTCTCAATGAAGCAATAACTCTCTCACCGTTTCAAGCCATTTCATTCAATGGAAAGTGAATGCAAAAATGCCAGCCTTGGGGATTGGGCAGGCCAGAGCCCAGACTCTCATTGCTGGTATAACAGTGCCAATTTCACTGAGCCCCACTCCCTCTGACTCAGGTTCTTCCTGCCATCACCTACCTTCCTCTCTTTGTTTCCCAGTGAGCCACACTCAACAGCAGGGGTTGACGGTATTTTCCGGGGTGCCTACTATGTGACCTAGCAGTTAGGGTTCTTGGCTAGCAAGTGAGAGGTTCACGTTCAAAGCCCCTTGAGCAGGCTTTAGCTCTAGCCCCTTGGGTAGGCTTGGGAGCTATTCCAGTGCTAATCCATTTTATCCAATGAATAGGCAATGCAAATGGCAACCAGGGACAGGCCAGATCCCAGCAGCCCCTCATTTCCAGGGGCAGGGCCTACTCTCTTGAGCCATGCTCACATTAGATTTTTCTCCTTAAAACTAAGTGTTCTCTAGATGCTCCCCTTAAAACTCTCTTTGCCTTGATACCTGCAAAAAACCCTGGGAATGGTTTCACAGCCAATGGGCTGAAACCACTTTCGTGCTTGCGGCTCCTGTTGGTCTATTTTTACCTGTTGACTCTCATCTTTTATAAAGGCTATAGGCTTTTTGGGGCAGGGCCTGTCTTTTTGTTCTGTGTTGGATAGTACTAAACACATGTGAACCCTAGTCCAGAACTGGGGCTCCTGGGCACTATGGTAGAAGACAGAGCAATAAACTGATGTAGACACAACAGTGAGCAGAGTCCACTGCTAGCAGTAAAGCACTGTCCCAGATTGTCTGGATGCAGTCTATTAGGTACATTATGTGAAAGAGTCTCTTAGGGATAACAGCGTGCAGCTTTCTATTCTCCATTCAAGGAACATTGTCTGGACAGGGGTATTGCAGGGGGAGGAGGGGAGGTGGTTGGAAGATAGGTACATTAGTCATATCCTTGACATTTAAGTAAAACACAAGATTAATCACATCACAAGTCTTTGCTGTCACAGCACCAACAGTTGACTTCAAAACACCAAATTGGCTAGCTGTGGACTTGAGCATGTTATCCTCCTGGCACTGAAACAAGCTGTCACATGGGTCCACAAAGGCCTGCCTCTTCTTGTAGAAATCCTGGAGCTACTGCTGGTCCCTCTTGGTGGGACCATGATAGTGTGACCTCTACCATGCCAGGCTAATTGTCCTCAAGAGAAATGCCAAGCTACCTATGGGGAATCTGAAGCCTATAGCCATGTGTCTGCTCTGTCATGGCAGCCCTCAGAATGCATGAACTGACCTTCAAGACTCAACCCCACTCAATTCAATCCTGCTTAACTTCAACCCAACCACTGGATCATAAACTACTGCTAAAATACCCTCTACAACCTACTATAACATCAATTTCTTTTCTGCTACAATAACAGTGTCACCAAAAAGCAGAAGCATTTTATGTGCTCTGTGGTGCTGGATCATGGATAATGAACACTTGCTGGGATGGCCAGAAGAGACAAATATGCAGGGGTGGTTGGCAAGCCCACGTACATGTGCCCAGGACTCAGGAATATTCTGCAGTGTTGATAAACCTTGGTCCTGGCTTCATTTTTCTGTCTTGTAGTTTATACTTTAGGGTGCATAGATAAGTTTGTTTCAGTTCATGAGCCTCAAACACAGACTAACTTAGTGCTCTGTAACTGTACAAACATGGAGCTGCTTTCTAACAAATTATATTTAATTCCACCAAGGAGCCCTTTGTGCAAGATGTACTGTCTCTTCAACCACATTATTTAACATTAAAAATGAATGGGTTTGATTCTGTTTCTAGGTGTAAATAGGGAGTGAGTCTAATCAGTCATAGAGTATTATAGAGAACTAAGGCTGGAAGGAATTTCAAGAGATCATCATCTAGTCCAGCTGGAAATCAAACCTGTTGTAGTCAGTGAATTTTTTTAAGTGTGAGATATACTTATCAGGTCTTGTGTATGTAGGTAGTTTGCTGGTGGTGATGCACTTTTGTCTTGGCTTCTTTGGATGTTTTTGGTAGGTTCCAGCAAAGGAAGGGAAAGTGGCTATCCTAAATGCCCTGTGCGTGCGCCTACACATTCAGTAATGCACCATAGTTACTGTGCATTAAGTTTAGTACTTGTATAACCAGAATCTGGTGCTATTATGCAGTAGCGCCGGTACACAGGTTTTTAGTAATGCTAACTGCACAGTAGCCTAATACTACTGCACAGTAGTGTATTAGCATGTGGTACTGCATAGTAAAATTATGCTACTGCGCTGTTAGCATCTCATGTAGATGCACCCTGTTTGCAGCACATGGAGATATTTTCCAAAATGCTGTTGATTGCAACTTCAGGATAAATTGTTGCAACTGGTAGAGTCATTCCCAGTTCTCTTGCAATGCCTAGAAGAGATAAAACACAACACATGTGGATTCACATTTACCTCCTGTCCTAGCAAAGTCCACTTAGAGTTGGACTCAATCAGAAAAAGTAAGTCTGGCTGTTGCAGAGTGGAACTGGAAGTCTAGGACAACCTCATATAGATTTTGGAAGCTCCTCCAGGTTTAAGTTTTCCAGAATAAGCAGGTTATGGAAACTGGATATATTGCTTTTATTGGTACCAGCCCTTAATGCAAAAAGATACATAAAACTATATTTACAAATCCTGAATGTATGGTGGGAGGGGAGATGGATTTGACAGTTTAAGTATGATATAATTTAGCTATTTAGGTAGAGGAAACTGGAGCAGATTTACTTTTTCTATTACCTTTCAAAAGTTATTGAAGATGATATGAAATGCATTCTGTAGCAAAAAAAATAACAAAGGTGTGTTTTTTTTTAAATACCATTTCTTTGGCAGTTTATCCATTCATTACTCATTCACCCTCTTTCACGTTGCAAAGGCTTTCTATTATGAAACATTCCGTGAAAAAAAAAATGAACAAAAAAAAGTATACTACTTCTTTAAAATATATTGCAAGAATCCTCATTTCCAGATTTTTATTGCAGCAGTAGCTGGTATTCTTGCATGCAGTTTTGTAATTTATTCTGAACATTCCACTTAAACCTTTTTTCAATAGCATGATTTTATTAGAGTCAGCTCACTGGACTTTCCCAAAAAGGTATTTAAGATCAAATAAAACCAGTGCTTGGAAAAATATCATTACAATATGAAAGCAGTTACAAAAACATTAGTACTGCAAAGTTTTATTTCAAATGGCTGAGCCCGCTGTACCCCTGGTTATTGCACTTCTAGTTCCTCAGACACACTCACTGGAAAAATGGGAAAAACTGTCATCTTAGCAGTTTTCACCCGTTTCTCGAAAACAGTGTCCAATTTAAAGGGAGGCAGCAATTTTTTTCCAGCCGCCATCATTAATAATAACAACTGTAAACTGCTCTTCATTCCTACCTTCATTTTCCAAGCAGGAGATCATATTTTTCTCTTTTTGTCTTTGTGGACAGGTGCTAGTGTCTTGAACAATGCCCTATTAGCAGATGGATTTGGACAAAACAATGTACCCAGCAATTTGACTTCCTAACTTGGCAGTGATGGTGAATCTGCTTCTGAAAAGGCAAAACAAGGCATACTTATTCAACAAAGCATTTTAGGCACAATTTTACCTGGTCTTTCCAATGTAATGTTTCATGGACCTTTCCCCATCAGCACTAGCTACTGCTATGAGTTCACAAGACGGCAGGAAGCACTATGCCTGATAGTTAGTATTTATGGGCCTGGGCCCTGTGTTCGAAGGAATTGCTATTGCAGCTCCTTCAAGTGATCAGAGTGAAGGGCTTAGTCTGGTAATTTTGGAGTCAGTGGATGTTTCCCTGGACAGCCTGGACTTTTCTCAGTTCTCAGAGGACTAATCCCAGCATATCCACAGTAGACTCAACCTTAAGCAGGAGCAAAACCTCTAAGTGCTGACAAACTCATATCCCCATATGACTTCAGAGTCAAGAACTTGGGCAATTGCTTACTTTTGTCAATTGTTACCTTCACCTCTTTTCATCAGAAACAAAATAATTGACCACAAGCAGCAGCATGCCTGCAGTGCCACGGGATGTTTTTGTAATGTTTCAAAACCCAGGATTTAAGAGAGATCATTTTGGGGTGAAGCAGTTTGTTACTTTGATTCAAAAATTGATTTTCACTAGCAAAAAGTATAACAAAATGAATCAAAGGGAGGGCTTAATTGTCCTATCATCAGCTTATTAGACATAGTGTTTAATTGTCAGTTCTTTGTATCTTTAATATTTGCATTCATTCTACATGCCTGATTTTGGGCAAGATTAGTATTTTAGTCAAATCCCACTTTATTGGCAATTATTTAAATGAATATGGAGGTTTATTGTTTTCCAATCATGTTTCTATTTTATTTTTTCACTTTCCAAGCAAGATGTGCAGCATCAGCAAAGCAGCATCAATACACCTAAGTTTGAAGACTAGGCTTCATATGTGGACTTTTAAATCCTCTTTTAAAATTGCAAGTTACTGTTCATATTACTTTTCTAAGTAGAAATATGCTTAAAAAGTAAAGTCTTTATTGCTTCTTAAAAGGCGTAGTACTCTGTGATAAATTCTCATATTTTGACTGTTAATATGTTTGAATGAAAATTATTTATACATTTTGGCGAGGTTGAATGGTTTTCATTTGATTGCTGCCTCTGGAAATGAAAGCAGAGTAGCAGGAAATTTACATGTCATGCTGTGATGTATATCCAGATTATGAGATGATTGTGCAGCAGATGAACACCAAGTAAAATCATTTGCATCAAACTGTGACAACTGCAATTCCTGACAAGGCCTCTTAGTTTTTTGGGCTATTATCATTGTACAAGAATATAATCTATTGACAGCAGGGCTGTTTAATACATTTAAAGGCAGACAGTGGAAGAAATCTTAACTGTTTTCATTCGCCACTGCACAAGGGTGCAGATCAAAAGTGAATTATATTTAAAAATATGCATGTATGATGATAAGATGCATGACATTCATCAACCTGTTTAGTCATGGTTAAGCTGAGATGGTGAAGATCCAATATTACTGCCATATGTGGTCTGAAATAGAGACGTGAGACTGAAAATTATATTATTGCCCAGTAGAAGTGAACAAACAGGGGAGGACATTCTTTCTTAATCTTTCCTCTGCCTGTTTAAGGAGTAAAATCTCCCCCTATAAAGCCATTGTGTCTGTGACTTCAGCAAAGTAGGCTTAGGTATTTTAATTAAACTAGTGTTTATTCCCTTTTTGTAGCAAAATATGTCCTTGTGTCCATGATAATAAAAATAACAAAGGCAGGTTTTTGTAGGGCCTGATCCAAAGACTTCCGTGAGCTTTGAATGAAACCCAGGTAATGCTGTATAGGCAAACATTAATGAATTATGTCTCATAGGCTGGGTAGATCTTTAAACAAATCTGGTTAAAAAAAAGATTTAAGGGACAAATTATTTAAAGACAGAATTTTAATTCTAACCCTATTCACAAAAGGCAACAAACATCTCTGAGATTCTGGGTTCATTTTGTGTTGCAAAAGACCTGCTTGTGTTGTACAGCACTGACCTGGAAACTCAATTCCTTGTCTTCGTCCCACAAGCTATTGTTGTGAGCACTGTCAGGGAAGCAGGCTTCTCATGACCCCATGCTACCCAGGACACTTGGCCTGGTGATATCATGGTTTATATCAGAGCATGGCATGCAAAGACATATTGCTTAGCACATGCGCCTCAGGGCAGATGGTAGGGAAGGGGCTGCCGCAACAAGTATCAGGCCCCTCACAGCTCCCCTGCCATCTGCCAACATCTTACAAGTCAAGGTTGTGGGTGTTTTGGGCACTCTACCCAAAAATGTTGCAGACCACTGGTTTATATGCATCCATCTACTTGTCCTACCTCCCATGACCAGAACTGGGTTGTCACTTACTGACATAGTATTTTTTAAGGGTAAGCTGACGGTCTCACAGATGTGGCACTGCAGATTGGGGCATTTTTGAAAGAAGGCAAAAAACATGGTGAGACCCTTGACCGAATTGCAGAGATTGGCCCTATTGTACTTGTGTTAAACAATGTCCATTAGTTCTTGGAGTTACAAAATGCCTTGGATAAGACACCTCCACTAGCAGAGCAAGCCAATGCCGAGAGGAACTCCTGAATTCCAGCCTTGGCTCTATAGTTGACTCACTGTGGGATGCTGTGCCTGTCTTTTCCCAGGTCCTCCAATAGCTAAACAATGGTATTAATCCTTATTTCTCAGGGGTATTGTGAGGGTTTACTAACAATAATGAAGGACTTGGAAGTGGGAGTGAAGTGTGAAGAATTCTTCTGGAAGCCACCTCAGTCCAGATTCATAAAGCCAGATCCTAGTCCAGGTATTAGACAGCTAAGTAGTATTCAGGCATCTGAGGGTACGTCTACATGAGATGCTAAAGGCGCAGTAGACTGAATCTACTGCACATTAGCACGCCATGGAGAAAGCTGTGCTAATGCACCAATGCACAGTAGAATTATTTTACTGCACATTAGCATCACATAGAAGATGTGCGCTGGCGCTACTGTACAGTAGCACCAATTATGGCACATTAAGTAAGTAATTATGGTGCATTAATGCACGTGTAGGTGTGCCCAGTATGTCTAAATGCCATCCAACTCCACCTTACTCAAATACCTGAAAAAACATTAATACCAGAGGTTCATGGATCATCCCTTTCCTGGCTGCTTTTTGTGGCTACGTTTAAAGGTTAAGACTTGAAGTATCTACTAAAGTAGACATGTTAACCTTTTTCATAGATTCAGGCTGGGTGGAATAGGACAGCATGTAGATAGTCCTATGCCACTTAGATGCCCATTAGGTGGAATGGCTTGTAGTCTATAGTGTCTCCAGAGGTCCTGATATGATGCTGAAAGCAGCAAATGTTATAACTTTTTTTTAATAAAAGGGCTTAGGGATTTTGAAAGAATCCAACGCTGAAACAAAGACTTTATCTTTAAGATGAGCTATTAAAAATATCCCTGGTGCTAAAACAGTTAGTTTCAGTGTCACAGAGGTACTTTAGCAGGTACTTCAGCATTTCAGCCACGATGGTCTACCTACTACAATTTGCTGTTTAGGAGACTGAAATGAAAACTCTGCAGAAGTCTAGCACTGCAGCATGACGACACAGGGTTATGTGAGTGTCTGGAGCATTATGGTTCAGAGGTTTTCTGCCTCAGAAACACTCAGGTGGGTGCACACACTGGATTCTAGTAGCAATTATTGAATCCCGTGGTGGCCAAATCAGCAATAATGGGTCAGAAAAATGGCAGCTAATGTGTATAGGTGTCAAGAAGCTCTTTAGAAAGCAAGGCAAAAATAGAGCATTATATCACGTTCACGAGACCATATTCAGACCAGCAATGGCTTCTCCTTTTCAGACCAAATATCACTCCCTTCCCACAACCAAGAGAAGAAGATATCTGACTTTACTGACAGATCTCATCATGCACGCTGTTGTCTTGGCATAAGTGTTGAGAAGAGCTGAAAAATCCTGTGTTAGAACATTTCCTCTCCTAAACTGAGCTTCTGCACATAAATGGTGTGTTGCTTTATTTTGACATTGGAGAGGTTGCTGGATTTGGTAAGCTAGCTAAATACTAACCATTTGGGGGCCTTTCAAATGTCAGTGTACTGCTAATACGAAATCAAATTCATTTTTATTAGATACTCCTGATTCACTAGAGAAAACCTACAGATTAAAAAGTTATCAGGTTTATGATGTCGTCCTTTTTGGAGCTGCGGAGCAGCTGTTGCTACATAACAGCTCTGAGCATGATGAACATTTTGGGAGAAGGGGTAATTTTTAAATAAAGAAGAATGCAACTATTCTGGAAGAAAACCTGGCCACTAACTTCATTTGACACGTGTAATAGACTGTGATCGTTTTTTGGGGACCATACGCTGCAAAGTAAAACGAAGCTGGTAATAAGCAACTTGGCATTTATTCTTTATGTAGGAATATTTGTTCCTCAAAGTCAGACTATGTGGAATATTAGCATTTGAATAAATTATTCAACACTTGCTACAGAACGCAAGGGGAAAAAATCTTTTCAGCATTATAACATGACAATCTACACGGTAGTAGAAAAAGAAGGCTGTCATTTTTTCTTCAATTACAAAAGGCAAATATTTATTATTTATAAGTATTCACCTTGTATAGGCTTAAATGTTATTTATGAACCTGTTGCATAGTGATTTTCAATGTAACTCATTATTTTTAGCCTTAGGGTGTTGTAAAGGAGCATGGATATATTTAATGACACTCTGCTAGTCAGCGCAATTACACTGTAATCATTATGTAAAATGTGCTATTAATTAAACCAATTTCTAGTTAGAACATTCTCTTCTGCAGGGCTTAATCTTAATCTCTGGCAATCTTTCTCTCTGTTTTTTCCCCATTAATTATATGATTACTTTTTAGGCTACATAGATAAAATATGTTTTTATTTTTAAGCTTAATATGGCCAGTGACTTGTATTTATCAAACCATTTACCTGTGAATGCCAAAACAGTGGATATTATCCTAGCTGAAACAAAGAAAATAAAAGTGTTCTTTGCACGTCAGCAGTCTGATGACTAACGCCTTGTTTATGATATGTTTATTAGATGTCCCCTAGCTGGATTCAATTTCCAGCTGAGAAATTACAGAGTCCTCTTTGCTCTTCTAGGATTTTATTCTAATTACCAAATAAAACTGATACCTGTTTTCCAAATGCTTCTTTTCATTCGTTCAGAGATGCAAAGATCCGGCGTTTTTTTTCCAGTTGCATTTGCATTTTATGTTAGTACTTTGTTAAAAGAAACACATTTATATTAAAAGCCTGCCCATCCTTGCAAGTAGTTGAGGTAAGCAGTGACTAAATAAATATTGTGCTATGCAAAAGCACTAGGATATTTTTCAGATAATAATTAATACCGGGAACAGCTGTGTTTGAAATAAGATGTGTTAAAGGTCTACTACATTTTAAAATGCGGGAAAACATCTCGGCTGTGCTTTCTAGGTTGAAGCCATAGACTGTCTATTAAGTCATCCTAGCTCTGCTCTCCAGTGACCCCTTGTGGAGAAAGAATATAAAAGGGGAGGAAGGATCTACGAATAGGTGAGGAGCAGGTGGAGAGTCTGTCCGCGTGGGGTAAAAGCCAGACAGATAAGAACAGGCAGATTTGCTTTTGAAAACTAGACTTAGTCTAGGATTTTGGGTGTGCAAAACCAGAAGTGGCTTGGGTTCAGGGCCCTTTTAATCTGAAACTCCCAACCTGCCCGGGAGTCCACATAGATGGCTTCACTTTTGGTTCCATTTTTTGTTCTGCCCCTCAACCTGCAATGTCAGCTCGCAGATCTGTTACATAAGAAGGATACGGGTGCTGCCTTGCCAGTCCATGTTCTCACTTGGGGGACAGAATCTGCTCCCAAACAACACGCTGGATCTAAAACTCACACGCTAGCAGGGAAAGCACAAGTTACTTTCCTAAAATCAACCATGCGACGCAGGTAGGTGCTGGAGAGGAATCAGTCCTGCCTATTGCATATCTTCCCGTATCTCATTCCACTCCGCTAAGGTTATCACCTGCACCAACAAACAAGAAGCAGATGGCCAAGAATCAAATAACCATCAGTCTAAAATACCCACTGAATCCACCAGGTAATCCAGCAAACAGTTGTTACGATGCTATGAAGCACCCAGCAGAACCTCAGGGCCCTGCTCCCAAATGACTGGCATCCTATGTGCATCAGTTTTAATTAAAAACAGAAAAAGCTCTTGGAAGAGTGATCTCAAGACAGCAATTTCAAAGTCTCTGTAGGCGGGGCCAGAGTCACTGCAGTGACTGTCTTCCCTGAGAACGGTGGCAGATGAGAATATAATAGATCCTTTACTATCCTCCTGCTTTCAAAATGAAACCAGAACAATCAAAATAATGTTTTTTCTTCAGTACATCTTGTTTTCTTGAGAAAAGTTCATACATGCTCCATGCCTACAGCTTGACCTCAGGATCAGTATTGGTGAGCTTGCTAACTGCTCCCCCATTTGAGGTTTCATTCTGCTTCCAATGAGGTCAATGGGAATCTTTTACTTGACTACTGTGGAGTAATCTGGATCAGGTCTTGGGGCCAAATCCATATCAGTATTTAGATACCTAACACCAACTGACCTCTGGTTAAGTATCTAAATACCTTTGTGGATCTGGGCCTCAGTGTTCAGATGCTGCAGTGATTGATGTGTCCACATTAAGATAGATGCATAGATCGATGCCAGTGGGAGATGAGAGTACTCAGCTCTCCATCCTTGAAGACCAGGTCCCAGACCTTGACCTCTCTAGATATTGTTGGCATCAGTCCCCCAGATTCAGAGATGACCTAACCAAGGAAAGTAAGGTGAATCAATCCCAGTCAGAGCAGATAGCTATTAAAGGATTCCTAATGGCATGGTAAGCATATACTTGACTCATTAGGCCAATTGTTAACAAAACACTTTGACCACATCCTTTTCAGTGCTACCCAGAGTTTGCATCAGAGGCCACTGTTGCTTCTTAAGCCAGAGTTACTTTCTTTGCAGATCAGTACTGCATTGCTTCCCAAAGAGGTCAACCACTCTTTGATCCTTGGCTACCATGACTGTTCAGCTGGCAGCAAGCAGTCAGTGGGTATACTGCTCTGAACAAGGTGGTGTGTCATGAGGTCTGCAATACACATTTGCAGCTGACTTCACTTTTGCTCACCGCACCCTAATTCTTCATATACAACTTGCTCAGAAATTAGCTCATCACCCATAAGCACAGCGTCAAGCTCAACTCAGCCGTGCCTTGATAATCAGTGCCTCAGTGCTGTAACAACAATGTTGTTGTGGTTCAGGTGTAAAGCATGCACATGTCTCAGAAAACTCATCATTAGCCAGTCAAAGTGGTCTTTTTCTGAGTAATCTTTTATAAATTGCTTATAGCCCAAGGTCTCCCCAACCTTGGTGTGGTTACTCAGGTAATCTTTATGTAAAGACAAAATGTCCTTGAATCATTTCTCCAATACATTAAGCACAAGCATCAATTTCTTCAGTATTGGGTGTGTGCACATGTGTCTCCCCTACAACAATGTACTGACTTCATGAACAAGTACATCTATTCTGGACAGCGCAAGGAAAACCCCACACTGTATTTTTGAATTATTGATGGGCTAGAGATAGCACTTTGTCCCAATTATGTCTCTCTTTGAGTAGGCTACTTCAGTGCCTTCATGGAATTGATGATCTTTAGTGATCTTCTGCACTGGGATTTCCATCATTTGGGAACTGAAATTGATTTCCTTCCTCTCGGTGTTTAAAGGTGCAAGTGCCACCAAAAGTAGCACGCGAGCTGACAAGGATGCAGAGGCAATGATATATTAAGATCAAAAATAGAACTCCTAAGTTCCTCTTTAATGAAAACTACCCAAGTTCCTTCTTTCATTATGCATGATGGGAACTTGCCCGCTCATAGGCAAGTATGTTATCAACTGAATGCACAAGAATCTTAGCAGTCCGAACTCAGGTGAAAATGCTGCACACTGTCAAGTACAAGATCAGACTTTCTAGACTGCAGTCAGGGAAATCCATGGGAAAGCTCCCACTGGCTCCAATGCAGCCCTATACATTTCAGAAAAAGGAGAATCTCTAACTCAGATGAAAAATTTTTGCTTGTGACAAACATGCTTGCTCTTCCTGTGTGCACTGTTCCCCCTGTCTCCCTGCCCCCCCAGCATATGTAGGGAGTCTGTGGGAAATGGGTCTTGTGTTGGAAGTCAATTACTCAGGAGATTGTTTCAGGAAGAACCTCGGCTTGGTTCCCACTGCTCTTTTTATATTCTCAAAGGCAAGAAAACTCCTCTCCCTCATTAGGAGAACTTACATAAGCCGCTGTCACTGCAATCAGGTGCCAGTTGGAGATTTGAATTCAACACCAACAAGCCCTTCTGGACAAATATAAGGATGCTGTTAGCATCACCTGCCCGTCTTGTTTTTTTGCTTATTTTCAGTGTCACATGTTATCACAGCCAAACCAATCTCCTACCCTCTTTTATACAATCAGATGAACGTGGGGAGTGGGCTTATGTCTGCTTTCACCCTGGTGAGTAAAGCAGGCACTGAAGAAAAGAAGAGGAGTGGGGTGAGGCAGGTGAGCAGAGGACTTGGGGGTTCAAGATATTCAGTCAGGCTTTGCTCACATGCACCTACAAAAATTAAAAGAAAAGGAAAAATGAGTTTATTGGGTGGCCCACAGCACTGTGGGCACCCTGAAACACAGGGCCTCCCAAGGGCCAAACATTTCACAGGAGTAGGATTAGTAGTATATCCTTAGAAGCCCCTGAGCTGTCTTTTCTGTCTCCCTTGCTGCTCACCGATCTTGGGCTCTGCTCAGCCCTGAAACAAGTAGAGCTACCACATGGCTGGTCTAACGTGTGCTTTTTGGAACAGCTCCCTAAAAGCAACTCTTTTGGCTCAGTATTGCTTTGCCAGGCCTCCCTCCACCACAGCCTGCCTCAAGATGCTATCTAGAGCAGCAAGAAGGGCCAGATGGAGTTGGAGGAACTGGAATCACTGGTTGTCTCATGAAAGGGCTTTCTGGCTCCCCCGGGAGATGAATAAAGTGACTGCAGGAGGGAGGAGGGATCCAACCAACAATTTCCTTATATGTCTATAGAATAAAAATGATCCATAAAGTCAAGGCAGTAAATTCACAGATGGAAAAGAAGCAAGTGTGGCCTTGGGGGCCAGTGCACGGTCCTCTGCCAGTCTCCCTGGGACAAACATGCCCTCCTCTGACCCCTCTGCACACAGAGGGTAGGTCTGTATATGAGGATAGGGAGGGCACACGAGGCAGTGACCTCACCTAGGGTGTTTCTTTGCATTTCATCAGTGCAGTTGTCTCCTTATGTCTGAGGCTGAGGGGTGGAGAATCTGAAATTCATGACAATCATAGGACTTTTCTTCTTCCTTTTTTAACTTTATTTTTAGGTTGGCTGTTTCCCAGCCGAGCCCAGTGTGTGTCATCAGGCTCCCAGGAAGGCATGAGCTCAGTGAGCTGGTGGCAGGTAGCTTGCAAAGTATCAATGGCGAACAGTTCGCTGCGACTCTATTTTTAATATACATTGCTGACCCTAATGATGGTCTATTGAGATGAGGGCAAGGAATGTCTGATCAAGTGGAGATTAATTTTTGACTGTGCTGTCTGGAAATGCATGAAAATGCACTCCTTTTTCTATTTAGACTCACAGGATGCTTTGATTGATTGACTAGTTTACAAATGAAGGTGATAAAATTAGGTTGAAGACCACATACATTTCTTAAAATGAGTCTGGCTGGTCGTGGAGACAATGAGGTTTGGACAGATTGTATTGCTGGTTTAGGCAATCTTCTGAACATGTCAAGATTTATAGACCTGTACTGTAATGTTACAATTGCAGCTCACTGATATAGGTTTCTTTTCAAATTCTTTCCCATTTTATTTGAAAAAGGCCATTAGAGAGTTATAGACTATTGAAAAAGCTTTTTCTTTGCTAACCCTTAATAAACTCTTCCAAACAAGGACTACTGCATTTTTGTATTAAATTTAGACCAAAATCTATAAAACATGCTCTCCCAGGGTTGGATAATTTGATTATTATTATCTAAATGGAGTTATGGTTCATATTGGTTCACAGTAATGTACAGGGTAAATAAAAGGTAAGTTAAGGTTTGTACAAGATCTTAGGACACAAAGGATTTTTCACTTTTTAACTGTATATCCTAGTCTGCACAACCTTAAGTACATTGGCCCACATTGAGAAATTATAAAAGCAAAATACTTACAAAATGGAATCGAAATTAATGTTGCATCGAGCAAGAAACAAATTACTATTAACATTTCTTTATTCTCATTGTAAAAAAAAAATATCCACAGAAGCCTTGGGATTTTCTTAATAAACCAGACAAGATTTACCAAACAAACGAAAACAGAAGACGATGGGTTTCATGCAAAATTAAAAACCGTTATGACATTAAAAATCATTACGCGAGAAGAGCAATAGATAAGATATCAAAGTTCTTTATGAATTAATAATCAATTCTATTTTATACATTTTTGCCGTCAGAATAATGTTATTGAAGAATTCTGCAGGTGCTGGAGTACTTGAGATGGGATCTGCATTGAGCCAAAACACTGGTATCATAAAGTCTTTTGTGGGTTTTCATGACCAGAAAGCCCACCAAGATGTATCTGACCCATATATCACATGCACCTGGAACGTGGGGTGTGCTACACCAGTGGTTTTCGACCTTGTTTCATATGTGGAGCCCTAAAACATTTCCAATGGAGGTTCAGACCCCTTTGAATGGAGGTGCAGACCCCTTTAAATTGTAAGTGGGGGTAGTAGCCACATGCTTTTGATGGATCATAGTAATCTTTCACGGACGTCTTAGACACAGTTTGTTGACCACCAGGGGTCTGCGGACCACAGGTTGAAAACCACTGTGCTAGACTCAAAGAGTGCTCCCACCAACACATCCAACACAGCTTTCACGTCCCCAGTCAACCCCATTAATACTAACGACTTTGAATTATACTGTTTCCTCCTGTGAGGATGCCCCCAAGAAAGGGAAAGAGTACCTAAGACCTGAAAAAGTTGGTTCCCATTACCTTGTTCGCACACAGTCTGCTTTGCCTCTCTTCCACAAATGGAAGGAGAGGGGAAGATTTGGGTCTCAGTGATGATGGCTTGCATTTATATTCAATAGCACTTTTCCTTCTGCCAGAGGAATCCAAAGGATGCTACAATTTTTACACTGAAGGATTATTTCATCCCTCGCTAAATTTTCAGCCACCTCTGGAGGAACATGCAGTCACAAAATATGGGATGCAAGTCTGTTGACTTCCTGGGGTGTAACTTGCCCTCAATATTACGTTCTCTGCTTTTGCCTCCAAAATATTTGCATTTGTATCTCAGCTGGGTCCAGAGACAGATAAACCAAGTAATTATATATGCAATTATTCAGGCACAACTGAGAGCATGTGAAAACGTTGAGCGTCCTGTTTTCTGAAAATTGGCCCCTTAAGGTTAAAATGTTGAAGCCCACTGATTTTATCCTGTTTAAAGTCCCAGTCTCAAATTCCAGGGTGAGTCCTCATTCCCATGCCAGCCCCTTTACTTTGGATAAAGACACTGATGTGGCGTGGAGTGCCTCAAAAAGCTTTGAATTTAGCAGAGATACTGCAGAAGAGAGACAAATAGCTGCCTCCTGAGGACCTTCTCACAAGCTGTAGGGTAGGAGCCATGTCAGGGGTGGGCTGGGGGCTGCAGGGGCATGACAAAGGGTGCAGCTTTAACAAGGAGTGATGCCTGGATTCTGAACCATGCCACAACCTACAGAGCAGCTGAGAGAGGCTGCCGCAACCTAAGCTCTCTGGGCTGCTTAAATGGGTTTGGAAATCTCACCAACCCCACAACAACCCACACTGTGGAGAGCTAAAATGGGCTTGGAGGCCCCAGGGCTGTGAATATTGTGCCCATCTTGGAGCACAGACTCTGTCTCCGAGTCCTTCAGGATAGCTAAATACTTGCCACCCTCACCCACATGGGGTTTTGCTCATGAAATCAATGGGACCCTTCATTTCACTGTCCCTGCTATACAGGCCAGACCATGATGCACTGATCCCATTTTACAGCTGTTGCATCTTTGCTTTCGAGTGAAGGTTTGGCTGGCATTAGGACTGTGGCTTTGGAGACAGTGATACCTCCTATGAAAATGTTTCCACGTTTCACACAACCCCTAAGGCAGGTCTAAGAAGAAGTGAGCAGACAGGAAGTCAACAACCAGATTAACTGGACCTGCCTCTCCCAAGAAAGGAGGTCCTGGATACAGGAGCTCGTACAATTGTAAGTGGCAATTGTTCTGCACCAACCAGTGAAGTATGAAGCTGGGTGAACAATGAAGTGGAGAGAACAATTTGATGTCAGTGGACGGTAAGCTTTTGAATCTCAATCATCAGGAGAAAAGCTGCCAGGGGAGGAGTGATGAGAGATGTGTCTGAAAAGTCCAAAATGAAAAAAACATTATTCATCTAATGTTCAGATAATGACAACAGGTGGGACAGTAGCCAAGCTCTGCAACCTTGCATCTCTGGGAGGGTGGCCAGATAGTCCCCATATCCTCATTTTCCCAGGATAGGCCCTCACTAGGAGTTCATCATTCATAGGGGTTGGGCTAGGTGTGTCTGACTCCCCAATCTCAGACCATTGGTATTTGGTGGTTTTAATTATTGCATTGGGACTGCGCTGCATCAAAAATCCACTTGCAAGCCAAACGGACCAGAATAAAATGCCCCAAATGTAACTGGCTGGCCACGAAAAATGAAGCCAATCCCTTCACAAAGGAAGCGGGACCTTCCTTCCCTACTCCACAAACAGCACTGATGAATCTGATGGGAGAGGTGAGGTCTGTCAGGCATGGCATGCCACTCAGATGCAGAGCTTTGTGCGCCCCATCAGGGCTAGATTAACCCTTTAGTGGGCCCTAGGCAAACAAACTCGTGGGCCCCTACTTTTTTTCACTCAATAATTACAACATGTTAAATAAGCACAGTCGGGCCCCTTCTTCACTTAGGGCCCTAGGTATGCGCCTAGTTTGCCTATGCATTAATCCAGCCCTGCACCCCATTACAGACGGCTGCAGTTGAAAGAGCCCTAACCATTTGAGGCAGGGAAAAAAATGCAGCGAATGTCAAAGGAAAAACAGTATAAATCTAGCAGCTAAACTTTTAGCAGGCTAATTTTCAATTTAGTTAGCTTCACAATCTGAAAAATACACAGCAAATTAAAAGCAGAGCATTAATGCAAAAGAAAGGACGCCCGCCAAGTGGAAAGGGCCTGAGCAGCCTTAACTTAAACATTATTACTTTACTGTATCTATTTTAATGCACTCAAAAGTAAGTTTGCCCTCCTCTCCACCCATGGTAAAATAAGAGACTCCCTGTAATAGCTGTAAATATTTTCTAGAAACATATGAAATCTTGGAGCAGAGGTATTTAAAGGTTTAGATATGTTTGAAATGCAGCTATTTTTCAATCTTATAAGCTAGCCAATCCAGGTGCCTGTGAGTCTACAAGTGTCTGCCATCTTTCTCTGATTGTCAGTGAAAATAGACTGATGGATCACTTCCCTGTGTCACTGCTCTGGACTGGTGACAATCAGTGAAATGATTGTGTCTGCCTCTACACATATCTGTAATTGATTGCCTAAACCCTAAGACTCTCTTTCCCAGTTGATATGATGGAACATTGGACTGAAATCACTCTCGATGAGGAGGAGTCAGGACCATTTGTTATTTACTTCTTTGCTTGCTTCTTTCTTCTACCCTGCTTGAATTGTCCCACAAGAACACATTATGGTAATCAGACAGAATGTATGTATAGGAATCAATCAAAGGGAAAGCCGTCACAAGAGTTATGACATTACAAAGTCTGTTTGTAACTTTTGATTTATGGAAGATTTTCTGTTTTATAAATTGAGAGTGAGGCATGTTGGGATGGCTTAACCCTTCCAGTCCTTGGTGGAGAGAATAAAAAAGAAGGAATGAAAGAATTAACAAAGCGTCTGTAGCACCAATCTTTAGTTATTCTTTATTATTTCATTATAAAACAAGGCTACTTTTATTTTCTTTGCATTTCTGGCTTGCAAATGGTTTTTTATTACATCTAGCCTTTCAGCAGCTGTTGAATAAAAGTGCTTTATAAAAAAGCAAATAGATATGCTCCCTGCAATTGGAGTTTGCAATCCAAGGCTCTGATCCTGGAAAGCACATACTTTTTGTTTGGCACGAGCTTAAGTTCCATTAAAGCCAATGTGTCTTGAGAGCATACTGAATTGTGAATTGTTTAAATGTTTTAGTAAGTAGAGCTGGACTTAAACGTGTGCATAAATGCTGTGATGATGACACTGACCTCAGGCTTTAGGTCCAAATGCTTCAACACATGATTAACCATACGCATGTGAATGGGTCCTTGAAGTCAACAGGCCTCTGCCCATATATAAAGTCAAATAAATGCATGGGGTTTGCAGGCATACATGTAGTCATGGCACATCAGGTACGAGCTACAAACCACGAGAAAGAGAGAATGAAGATACAACAATAATGTGGTTACTTAAGTTACACGTCTTGCTCGTTCTGGTATGTATGTGCCTAATATATTAATATCAGGTGTCTCTCCTAGGGCAAACACTAGCTTTCTGTCTTACTGTTGTCACAACCTTGCCTTCTGTTCAAAACAATGTGGAAGGAATTTAAATTCTGAGCATATTCCCTATTTCTGTCTTCTGACACATCTTTCTACCTGAAAACCCCCATCAGGCACCTGGACTCTAATGTTATTTTTGGATGACCTCCTTCAAATATAGTGCTTTTTCTGCCACTGATTTAATCCCCATATACACTGTTGTGTAAAAACAATGGTTGCTCTTGGAAGAAAGCTTTTTCCCATTCTCTTTTAATTGGCTATCGTACCTTAAACTGGAAAGCTGCTGTGATCAGTCCAGAGGAGGATGGGTATTAACTCCTGCATGGGCACGTCTACACGAAATGTGATGTCACCATGGCAATGTGCTATAGTGACACAGCATCAGCAGGCACACACTGTGACGCCGCAGCTACATCGCCATAGTGGCGTGCTCCTTTGCTATAGCGTATTGCTACAGCAATGTAGCCGCTAAAAATAACCATGTGCTGCCAGCATGGCACAGTAATGGTTGTTATTGTGCCGTCATTTAGTACTTCCTAAAGGAATCATACCAGAAGTGGCACCTGATTGTAGAAAAGAAATGATGGCGCAGTAACAATGGCGCCATAGGGGCACATGTAGACGCATCCTATGTGTGTGTACTCGGGTAGTTCTCAGATTAAGAAACATGCTGGTGAAGTTTCTGAAGACCTATATGAGAAATGAGAAAACAGAAAAAGGGAAATATAATAGTGGGTAAGAAAGTAAAAACAAAACTATAGAACAATTAAAAAATCTCTGTTGTTGGAGACATTATAGTATAGTTCTAGTGACATCACGAGTTATTTTCCCTCATCCGCAAAATAAAATCATAGGGGTACAGAGCAGTAAAGCATAGGGATGCTTAAAAAATGTAGCATGTAGGAGCCCTAGTCATGGACCAGGATCTTAGTGTGCTTGGAGCTGTACAGCCAGGGAGCAGAAGAAAGGTTCCTGCCCCAGAGAGCTTACAGTCATCCACTGCTTTCAGCAGAATGACTTCAAATTTACATAAGTATAAGTGAGAGTTCCCATATGTAAGAAATTTTGCAGATACCAAATATTTACTCGATGATATATTTTTATATGCATAGTTTACCCCATGTATGTATAATAAAGAGGTAAAAGACATAAAATATACAATGTATAAATAGAATAGAGATCTGTACTATCTTTAGTTATTCTGGTGACAGCTGTATCTACTGTATTGGCTAATGCCTAAAAAAATCCAGTTTTCTTTTTAATAGCACAGTGGACCTCTTCTGTTTAATCTCTTCCTCTAGTTTCAAACTGAAAACTAATCAGAATGCAGATCCCAGTGGGCACACTCTCCATTTTTATAATACATTAGAAAATCTCTATCACTATCCCTGGAAAACTTAAAAAACCATTTAAAAACAAAAAAGAGGAATAAATGAAAATGTTATGAACTTGAAAATGTTAATTAAGCCATTTTCAAAGAAAAGGCTTTTGATTCAGAATAAAATACCATGTCATTTCTTAAGAGTTAACAGTTTTTCTCCTTGAAATAAGCTTCACAAAAGGACTCAAACTTGTTTAAGAGAATGTAAAGAGGCATAAAGAAATGCTATGCCATTTGGCTGCAAAAGGTAGTATACAAGTTAAAGTACCAAAGGAAGGCCTTATTATCCCATCCAAAATAACCCATGGGGTGAAATCAATAGTCAAGTCAATGGTCAAACTCCCATTGATTGTAATAGCCCAGGATTTCACCCTTGGTCTCTTATTGGCTCCCTCTGCCCCATGGCCAATATATAGGAGAACATACAGTATTGCCATATCAAAGTCAATATTTTCTGCCATATTATAGATTTGCTTGAATCAAAATTCCCTCCCTGCAGTTTTGGGGTGCTGAAAAATTCAGGGCTTCATCTGTACTCACATTTCATGATTGGCCCATGCTATCTTTATAATGGGCCAGACCAAAACTCCAGATCCAAGCCTTGTGGAAACTTGAAGTCTATATTTTTAACTTTGCTAATTAGTTCCCCAGTGAAATATACCAGTGAAATATAGCAAAAATGTGTTTAAAAAATTCCTCACAACAACAAAATAAAACAAAATAAACCCATGATGCTATAATCCAGTAAATTGTAGCTCAAACAGTTAAGAACATACCTAAGCAGTAAAGCATTTGCTCTGTCCTTTGGTTTCTTCCTCTGTAAAATGGGCTTAATTATATGGACTCACTTTTGAAAATCTGCAGAGGAAAATTGCTCTGTGAGTATTATGATGTACAATTGCTGTAAATACAGGTAGGTCGTCTGATCTACTCTGGGTGCTTTCCCTCCCTCCCTCCTTTTGCCTGGCCATCCAGAGGGAAGCTGTTAGATGTCCCCATGCCCTGGAGCGAAAGCAGGTCGGGGAAACTGCCTGTTGTTGCTGCACCACTTCTGCTGTCTTAGAGCACATCTGCAGCTGTGCAAGTGAACTCAGACCTGGAAGATCTAAACAGTAAGGCTCAGGCATACACTCCTTAGGAGAGACCTCCTCTTCTCCTTTGATTCCCCAAACCAGACAGGTCATGACTGCTTGTCAAGCCTATTGTGCTAGGCAGCAGCACTCTCAAAAACACTATGCATCTCCATCACAAGTAGTGAACGAATGTCTATATGGCATTTCACCACCAAGTGATAGTGCTGATTAGCCCAACCCAGCGCTCTATGCTGCGTCCAGGTTAGGAGGCAACTTGCCAGGAGCAGTGCAACAAGTTCAAGGGCACTGCTGCCTGACATGGCAAGCATGCCCTCTAAACACGGCTTCACGCAAGCTTTTGCACACCACTTGGGTACATAGCAGAAAGTTATGCACATGAGCAGACAGCCAGTGATTAAACACTGTTAGGAGAAAGCCTCCTGCACAACACGCTGCCTTTCCACATCAGCCCTGAACACACTTTTACAAATGATCCCCCAGACCAAATAAAATAAAATAAAATAAAGGCCAATAAAAATGGTATTGTAATAGGTAAACAAAACTGCAGCATCAGAATAATCTGTTCTGCATGGGTAAGGCATTTTTGGAGTATTAACCAGGGCCCCATTCCCTCTTCCCCAGCCCAGCAGTGCTGTGTTCAGGACAGTATTATGACCTGTGGAATAGATAAGTTGCTCCCTGTGATATTTCATTTTTTTGGTTAGCTTGGGGTAGTAATGAACAAGTCACAGCCAAGTGAATTAATCTCCCCAGCTCTCCAGAAATGAAACTTCATGTACAGCAATTTGGTCTTCATTGCTTTTCACTGTGCCCTTTCTATAAGATTCTTCATAAAAAAATAAAATAAAATTAAAACCTGTGCAAGGCGTGTTTTAACCACTCCAAAAATGCTCGTAGATTTTCTATTAGGCACATGCCCATTCCAGCAGCATGTAAAATCAGGTGTCTCCATTAAGCAGATCACACAATGTTTGGGTTTAGCAAAACAGGTATCTCATGTTAAATAAATGTCCTGACAGTTGATTATTGAATGCACATCATGCTCCCTTTCATGTCAACAGGATCATGTCCATTTATTCCAATGGGAGCAGCAGCAGGGTGAAATGAATCCCAGCCATAGACCTGGCAAATACTCTCCTGGAAGACCTGCAGTAACTCAGGGTAAGTTGGTTGGGAAGGGAGCTTTAGGCCAGTACTCACAGCTGTCCAGGGGATGTGGAGAGGAGATGCTGCATCCTTGAAGCCCTTTCCTTGGGTAGATTCAATTCCCCACCCCAACACACTGCCTAGCCAATGGATGGATGTTTCCTCTCCTCTGCTACTTATCACCCCGGTGTTTTTAGAACGCCCACCATGGAAAAATCCCAGCGCCATAGCCTCCCTTCTGTGAATTGTATAAACGTGCTTAACTGTGAGCAAGTTTTCCCATGTACTCAGGCCCGACTGTATAGGCTGATTCAGGGCCTAGATAACAGTACAATAGGTAGCGTAGCCAATCTTTATACCCTTGTGTTCTTTATTTTTACCTACCAGTGCCTGGTTTTTTTGAGATCCAACAAATATAATAAATGTCTCGGTTGCCTTACCAGACACTGACTACATGCCAATTAATAATTTGCAAAGCTATACAAAGGTTTAGCAGTGATGCTATAGATGTGTATCTATGACATCATTGTTAATCCCCTGTAAATATGTTTTTAATAACCCTGTGATATTTAGTCAGCATACAATAACTATTTAATTAAGTCTAAATTAAATGCATGGTTAAGCATATTAAAAAACCCCTAATTTAAAATGTTGCCAACGTTCTTCTTAGTATGTCCCAGAATCATTTTTCAGGATTCAGACTGGCCGCCTGGGTTTCAAAAAACCTCTGGCCCTGTACACTGTACAATACCTTCTTCTAAATGTCCACTAAGAGACTGGGTAGTTTAATACTATTGTTTTATAAACACATGGCCAGTCAATCAGTTTGGAAGAGAGACAATAGGCTTTATTTATGGGGAAGAATGCTCATGTACCAAAAAGAAAGGTTGCTGGTCAACAGATAACATGTTTTTATAAAAAGTAAAACAAAGGATCTAATAAAAGAAAAGGGGGAAAAAAAACCCTCTGTTGGAATAACAATAAAGAGAATGTTGCTGTACATGATTTTTCATTTATGGATAGCTGGAGACATTAATATACTTGCCTATGGCTTGTGCATTACTATTCCCAGCTATGCAGAAATGAAACGTGATTTACAGCAACACATTCTTTATTGCTATTCCAGCATACCTATTGTCTTTTCTGGATCCGGATTGGCTGACTGACTCAGAACGGGATGATGCTGGACTGCACCATAGCCTAATGGGTATCAACAAATGCAGCAGGTATATGTGACCTGGGATTTTTGGGGTTTGTATACCCAGCAAGCCAATCACAATGCAGAAAGAACAATAGCTGAAGCTTTTACTGCTCTTTAAGTTTCCTCATTGATTCCCTTGGTAACTGATTATATCACAGAAGTTATATAAAAAACACATTAAATGCCAACTAAATCAAGACTTTTCATGACTTTTTTTAAAGCAATGAAATTCAGGACAAACACTATGCTATGCATGGAGATCACCACCTGGAGAGCAAAACTCTGCATTTCACACATTGTATTTTCAAATGGAACTAAAATGAATTCATGTGTTTTATTCATTTTATTATTTCCTGGGCTATTTGTGTTGGCATTGAGAAGACATACTGTAGGAAATTCAAATTTACAACAGTACTTTGCACTTCTCTACCACCTTCCACAGAAAGATGCTCAAAGGGATAAACATGGATATACTGAGCCTCCCAACCCCATTTTGGAATGATAATAATATTGAAAGTAATAATTAAATATTTACATATTATGGCTATGTTCACAGATGGGGAAACTGAGGCAGGAAAAGGTCAGATTTTTAAAATGTGTGAGTCCCTCAGATCCAGTTTAATGACCATGGGAGCCACAGTGCTCAATGCCTGGGAAAGTGAGGCTGTTTAAATGAGTTACCCAAGGTCACAAAGAAAGTCTGTGACAGAGATGGGAATGAAACCCACAGGTCTTGGCTCTTATTCATGCATTAATTCTAATGCAGAGAGGCCAAGTTCAGCTGCCACTCAAAGGACCAACCTAAGTAGGTTGCTTAAGGAAGGTGAGCTTCAAAATGAAACCAGAGTTACACTCCACAGATCTGGAGTCATTTCCTAAGACAGGAATTCGGTTGCCAAAAATGGGCAGTCTTTTTGTTTTTATTGGAGCAGAAAGCCTTGTTTCAGGATTGTGACTCCAGGGTTTTATCTTCCTGCCCATGCTTTCCTTGGTTTCGAGCTACATGGGTTTGTCCTGCCCAGCTTCCACCACAAGAGCCAGGCTGCTGCTTTCACACACTTTCCCCTGGGTCTGTGGTGACGATTTACAAAACTACAAAATCTGCTTTGTTGCAGCCTGGAAACATAAAGCAGTATTTTCATTTGAGACCAGGCCCAGGCATTCTCTGAAGCTTCATGAATGTCTGCAAACCTTTGGGCACAATTTATGACTTATAACAAAGCCCCAAACCAGGTGAGTTTTGAGTGAGTTTAGGTTTCATTGTAAATACTGTGCACAGATCCAGCGATATCCCATCAGCTTCTCTTTATTGTATCACCAGGCCTCTTGAAGGAAATGGAAAAACATTTATAAAACTTTCTACCTTTTTAGTCCACCCTGGTCCTCCTGCTCTTTTGAGTCCTGACAATTCATTATTCTTTAAAGCACACATATTTCTAATGGTTGTACACAAGCCTAGGATGGAAAGATGGCCAGATAGATAGATGAGTAAGTCGGTAAATAGAGACATAGGATTTAATAAAGTTGTAGGACTTCTACTGAGGGTCATACTAGGGTCAGACGACCTTGAATTTTGAAAACCTGCAGCTCTAATAGATTTGAATGTCTACATCCAACTTCAGGTCTTGTCAAGGTTGCCTTCTCTTCAAGTTGTGAAGAAAAGATAAAAAGGAGAAGGGAGTGAATAATAACGGAAGCTGCACAATGAAGACAGCAAAGAGAAAAAAGACAGCCTATAAAATTAGGACAGGGAATGAGAAAGGGAAGTAATTTAAGGAAAGATATAACGTAATCTAAATGTCACATATCAGACTTCTGTTTGGCTTAGCTTAAAGTTTTGAGGGAGAACAGGTTCAGTTGTTCCTTGCCTATAGCAGAAGTGTTCTTCTAGGGAAAATATCCTAGATTTTTTAAACACTGGATCGTCTTTAGGACAAAAAAAGTCTTATATGCTGGGTAAAGAAGTTCCTGAATCAAACAAATGGTGTGAAATTAGAGAGCAGCTGGAGAGGTTTTCTCTGACCCCACTGAGTTTCCTCATCCCCAGTCCCTGCTCCAGTTCTTGTCGTCTCACACCCAGCGCTGCGCAGAGAGCCAGCACCTGCACGAAGCGCCGCTCGGGTCCTTCTTAACTTCTCAAAATATGCCTCGTGTTGGCCCTCCTCATAAGGGCGAATTTCACCTACCATCAGCATTCGTGTGGGATAGAAATCAGTTGCTGACAGGCTATTATGGCCAACCTGTAAAGTGCTTACTTGGGTCTAGAGAAAAGTAAGAACCAAAACCCCAGACACAAGCACCTTTGAACTTTTAGGAAATCCAGCTCCTCGAGCTGGATTTGGACCATAATCCTGGGCTGTATAACAGATCAAACACAAGCCCCAGATCTGGACTCTGCCAAACTTGTGGAGCATCCCAATCCAGGTACTAATTTTCTGGCACATGGCACGATACCTGGGCTCTGCCGACTCTGGACCAGTCTAATTCAGTGGCATTGCACCTCTTGCACAACATTTGGCCTTGTAGTTAAAGAATCACTGTACAGAAGGATTTTATATTCCCTGAAATGGAGAAGCCCATTTCCACAGCCAGCATTAACACAGGAGGTTCCTTTTTTTTAAAAAGGAAATGTCAGCAGCATTCACACTTCTGTATATATTAGGTTTGTAAATCCAAGGTGCAAATTGTTTGTAGAATCTCAATTACATCCCTTATAATATTGTCATTTGTAATCAGCTCACTATGAAAACAGGGCTTTCAAAGGGTAAAAAAATCATTTGAACTTGTGATCTACAATGGATTTGAATATTCAGATAAGGTCATTGGTCAGAGCAGGGGTGACAGCTCCGGTCAATAAAGAGGTTCAGTGAGACAAAATCTTTTTGTCTATGTGGGAATAGCCTGAAGAAGAGAGGTTCTCCAGAGGGATCAGAGAGATTCAATTTAGCTGTGTCACCAGTTTATTTCCAGAATGCTTAAGGCATGATGAAAGTGCTTGGTGGGGCTGCCATGCTGGCATGGGGAACCTGCTGACAGTGTCAGTAACGTGCCACCAGGTCAGACATCCTGCCTCTGTTTAAATATGAGTTTGATGGAAAGTGATGTATTGAAGAGATTAAAGAACCTTGCTCCCCACAGTTTAACTCTTCCCAGGCCATATTCATCTTTGAATAGCACTAACAACGGTGGCCAGTTTGCCTCAGCTCTTCCTTTCTCAGTGTGAGATACCTTTAATGAGCCTGATCTTCGGAAAGCCCTGCGAGCACCACCCACCCGCTGAAAATCCAGTCCCCGTAGGATGTCTCAAGTTGGCCCCCCAGAATCACAACTCGTTTTTGAAGATCTTGGCCTCTATTCTAATATTGGTGAAGGATCACTGTTGTAATTACCCATAAAACCCAGTGCTACTTGACATTCACTGGTAAGCAGCAGAAGTATTGTTAAGATCACACTTAAGAAGCTAAGGATGATTAACCTTTGCCTAGGTTATAAAATGGCCCATTTGAGAACTGTTGCCACTGAATATATTACCTTGATATCAATTGGATTATTGAGTGAGAGGTTTTACATGATGTTTGGTATGATGATATATATATGGTTACAAACTGTTTATGAGAATTGGAAAAGCCAATAAAAAATTAATGCAGATTTAAATAGATTTCTTCCCTTTACTTTAGCCGAGGTTAATTTATGCATGCCTAGCCTGATATTTGTATGTTTAAAAAAGACTCCACACTATTACTTGTAATGAAGAGGCATACTGCTGATGTTATCCATCAAATTACAGTGGCAGTGACATTGCTTCAAGTGACTCCAGTCTTAGGTGTGCTGGATACAAATCCCTGAATAGCACAGAGCTGAAGATACAGGATTTAAAAAAAAAATAATTCAGATGCTTTTCACTATTGGGCATTTATTAAGGACACTGGGGGCACGTCTATATGAGACGCTTACTGTAAGGTAGCCTAATAACACTGTGCAGTAGCATGCCCATCAAAAACGGTGCTAATAAGCTACTGTGCAGTACCAGTCACAAAATCTGCGCACAGGAGCTACTGCACAGTAAATGTAGTTACTGCGCATTTAGTTAGTACTTCATTCAGCAAGTACTAAACTAAATGCACAGTAACTAGTGCACATTAATGAACATGTAGATGCACCCAGTACCTCCTTAACTTAATTGTACAAGTCTTAGCCACAGTCTCAGCCTTTAAATGTATAATTTCAATACCATTTGCGTGGGGAAATATTCATCTGCTATAGCCACTGGAATCAAAGAAATTGCATCATTTTCACTTCTACATGAGAAATGTCATTCAATGGATTTGTGGTCTAATCTTGCCTGTGCCACTAACCTGAATGACCTGGGGCCAGTTACTTCAGGCCTGTGCCTCTGTTTTTCCTCCCAGTCTTTATCTGTCTTATCTATTTAAACTATAGGCTCATCAGGGCCAAGACAGCTCATATACTGTTGGCAACTCTAGGCACTACTAGATATTACTTGTTAATAAGAACAAATACATGTAGGGGAAAGGGCCATCTGTGGACTTCAGAGGAGGAGTCCAATTTTTCCAAGGTTTCAGGGAGGCATTTGAAATTAGAGGTTTTGGTTTCAGCCCGTCTCTGCTAATATGTAGAGTTTTAAAGCTTTAACAAGACAGTTCTCTTTCAAATTTATAACAGCCTATGTTTAAAAACCTGACAAAACCAAAATGTGTTCTCCATAAACTATCCTGGCACAATTTGTGAGGTTGTAATGTAGGTTGTGTCAGCATTTCCATTATACTACACACTGCTATTTTTCAGGGGTTTAGATCTTGGCTATAAAAATCCACCTGGAGTTGAGAGTTGGCAAGTTGAAGTTTCAGCTGGAAAGTGATTTTTTTCCCACCAAATTTGAAAAAGTAAAAGTATTGAAGATTGCTTCAGGCTAGTGCTACCTTTGGGGAAAGTTCTAGGTTTTTCAGAATTTACTTCAAATCTTGCTTTTTTTTTTTTAAGTTTTTTTTAAACAAGAGCCAAACGTATCCTTGTACCGGGGGACCTACACACAGCATGAAATGGGCCTGTATATACATTATAACTGTACATATTTCGGATCAGTTTGAGTGGTCAGTGCTTATAGGGAAGTCTAAAAGGGATAGTTCTCTAGGACAGAGACAAGGTGTTTTGGTATAAGACAATGGGCCTGCTTGTGTGTGTGTGTGTGTGTGAACGTGTGTGCATGTGTGCATATTCATGCTTTCCTGATGTAGTGGTCACAATGGCCCATCTCACCCATTTATGCTTTCGTGGAGTCTGTAGGGTTGATGCCTTCAGCAGCAACACAAGTGCGCTCCAGTGCTGCTTGTGCAACTGCTCCCAAACGAACAAGCAGCTGGCTCATTGATTTAACAACTGCCAAAGCACGTGAATTCAAAACCTAAATACATTTGCCTTTTTGTTCTTTACATACAGGTGTATAATTGCCATTACTTGAAAATACTTGGTTATAAATCTGAGCGGTTCTGAAGAAATAAATGGGAGCTTTCTTAAGCAAGGATTACAGGGTTTGGCCCATTCTCACGCCAGGTCCGCGCGCCGATGCCTGCTTGTTATATGATTGCATGATCTGTACCTCAGTTTTATCCAACCAAGAGATACAAGTTGTCTAGATATGTTCCAAATACCTGGCTGTTTCTCTAGAACAAGGTTTAGGGATTCCCTTCTCACTAGTATAGAGTCACGATACTGAACAATGCATGGGGATTTATACTTTGTGCTTTCTATTAACAGAAGCCCCACACAAGTTCTATTTCGCTTATTATCTCTGATTTTGGCGCTGTGTTTGAGGTGTCTTGCCTTGCCCTTTCTTGTTTTACACTTTGGATATTTCTGTAAAAGAATCCAAGGCCTGGCACGCTGGGGAATCTTTGATAACCTGATGTAAGTTGTTGTACAGATGAGCACGACTGCACAAGAGGCAAGGCCTATCGCAGCGGTGGGCAATTATTCTGGGTGGTGGGCTGCTTACTGATAAGAGGAAGGGGCCAGTTTACCCTGCGCTGAACAGCAGTTTCCCCTCATGCTGAGCAGCAGTTTGTCCTGCACTGCCACTGCTCAGCCCAGACAGGCGAGCGGGGGGCATGCGGGGTCGGGGCTGTGGGTGCTGGTCCCTGCCTGTATCGCAGGGCTGGGGCAGCAGGGACTGGAAGCCAGCAGTGTGCAGGAGCCAGCAACAGCCAGACAAGAGCACCATCTTTGACAGCCAGCCAGGGGCAAATGAATATTAATTTTCTAAAATTTTTTGGGGCCCTGCGGGCTGCATAGAATGGCCTGGCAGGCCGGATCTGGCCCACAGGCCTTATTTGCCCACCCCTAGCTTATCGGGTCTGCAGGATGATATTTCAAATGAAGGAAAGGTAAAACAAAATAGCCATGATGATTAGCAGTAGTCACATGATGGTCATGTGACCTG
>NW_017728993.1:8745016-8746247 GCF_001723915.1 Gavialis gangeticus | reverse complement strand
TTTGCCCACCCCTAGCTTATCGGGTCTGCAGGATGATATTTCAAATGAAGGAAAGGTAAAACAAAATAGCCATGATGATTAGTAGTAGTCACATGATGGTCATGTGACCTGGATTTTATTTCATCTATGTGCATGGAGGGACTGAAACTTTTAAAATACAAAACAATGAATGATGGGTTGACTGCTGGAGACAGAAATGATGTGCTGTCTGATGTGGATTTTTGAATGACTATTTCATGCTGATTCATAGATTGGAAGAGGCTGGAAGGGACCTTAGAAGATCATCATGTCCAGCCCCCTGCACCAAGCAGGAAAGGTAACTGGGGGTCAGGTGACCCCAGCAAGGTGACTGTTCAGTGTCCTCCTGAAGATTTCCAGGGTAGGTTGAGGTTATGGCCATTACTCCTGGTTTTCCCCTCGGGTGCCCTGGTGAACAGTTGCTTGCTAATCCCTGGATATACTCCCCTAGTGTTGCAGTGCACTACTACCAGGTCCCCTCTCAGCCTTCTTTTCCTCAGGCTGAAGAGTCCCAGATCCTTCAGCCTTTCCTCATATGGCTTGCCTTTTAAGACGCCAATCATATGAGTGGCCCTTCTCTGGAGTCTCTCAAGCTTGTCCACATCCTTGTTAAAGTGTGGTGCCCAGAACTAGATGCAGTACTCCAGCTGCAGTCTCACCAGTGCTGAGCAGAGCGGAAGAATCACCTCCTTGGCTTTGCTGGAGATGCATCAATTGATGCATGCCGGGGTATTATTTGTCCTACTGGCTACAGCATTGCACTGCCGACTCATATTCATACTGTGCTCTATTATTACCCCCAGGTCCCTTTCATTTGTGGTGCTAGTCAGTTTGGTGTCACCAAGACTGTAGGTGTGTTGGGGTTGCTCGTCCCAAGGAGGAGCATTTTACATTTCTCAACATTGAACTTCATCAGGTTCCGACTCGCCCAACTTGCCAGCCTGTCTAGGTCCATCTGTATCTGTAGCCTATCTTCAAGCATGACCACGCTTCCCCATAACTTGGTGTTGTCCATGAACTTGGCCAGTGAGCTCCTCACTCCCACATCCAAATCATTAATAAAGGTGTTGAAAAGTACTGGACCAAGCACTGACCCCTGAGGGATTTCATAGATTTCATAGGCATTAGGGCTGGAAGGGACCTCGGAAGATCATCGAGTCCAGCCCCCCACCCGAAGGGCACGAAGTCAGCTGGGGTCATAGGATCCCAGCAA
>NW_017728993.1:8744514-8744735 GCF_001723915.1 Gavialis gangeticus | reverse complement strand
GAGAACCTTGCATTTTTCAGTGTTAAACACCATCAGGTTCTCAACCGTCCATTTACTGCGCCTGTCCCTGTCAGCCTGGATAGCCCTTCTGTCTTCAGGTGCGGACGCTTTGCCCCAGAGTTTGGTGTCATTGGCAAACTTGGCCAGTCTGCTTCTGACTCCAATGTCCACATCATTAATGAAGATGTTGAACATATGGGTCCAAGGACAGAGCCTTGGGG
>NW_017728993.1:8721201-8744043 GCF_001723915.1 Gavialis gangeticus | reverse complement strand
AGATCCGTGCCAGGGGCTGGGCTATGATGCTAGCCAGCTCCTTGAGTACCCTGGGGTGTAGATTGTCAGGGCCGGCTGACTTGAAGGTATCCAGCCTATCATGGTATTTCTTCACAAGGTCAGCATTGATGGAGGACAGGGGATCTCCCTCACCCGGACCTCCCTGTCCTGTAGTGGGCATGGGCGTCCCATGGGACTGATGAAAGACCGACGCAAAGTACCCATTTAATAGGTTGGCTTTTTCCTGGGTGTCACTTGTCAGCTGGTTTAGCAGGGGTCCAATATTGCCCTTGCTTTTCCTCCGGCTCCCCACATATCTGAAAAAGGACTTTTTATTGTCCTTGATGCTTGAAGCTAGTTGGAGGTCAGTTGCAGCCTTGGCTTTCCTGGTTTGCTCCCTGCAGGACTGGACCAGTGCAGAATATTATTCCTCCTTGGAGGTGAATCCCATCCTCCATTCTTTGTCGGCCTTTCTTTTTAGCCTCAGGAGGTCTGCTAGATCCCTGGAGAGCCAGGGGGGCTGCTGTGCCCTCTTGCTGCCTTTCCTCCGAGATGGGATAGACTTTGTGTGTGCATCGAGGATTGCTCCCTTGAGGAGCAATCACTCTTCCTGAACTCCCCTCCCCCTGGGGTCTTGGTCCCTTAGGACCTCACTGACAAGTCTCCTGAGCTTGTCAAAGTCGGCTTTTCTGAAGTCAAGGACTTCAGTGTTGCTTACTGACTTGCCAGCTTTATGGCGGATGGTGAAGGTGATTCAGCTCATGGTCGCTGTCACCCAGCTTCCCATCGATCACTAGGTCACCGATTAGGTCATCCCCAGTAGCCAGTACCAGGTCAAGCAGCACTTTGTCTTTCGTTGGTCTGTAGACTTCTTGAGTCAGGTAGAGGTCACAACGCACAATAGGAAGCTTTGCAACTGGTTGGATTTTGTTGAGTGATCCTCCCATGAGATGTCTGGGTAGTTGAAATCACCCATGATGCTGCTGCCCACTTCTTTGCCAGGATGAGACAAATCCATTTACTATGACTCTCTGGGTCCTATCCTGCAGCCAGTTTCTCACCCACCTGACTGTCTCAGAGTTAAGCCTACAATCCTCCAATTTTCTCATGAGGACATCAAAGGCCTGCTAGATACTAGATCAAAGGCCTTTTGGAAGTCAAGATATATAATGTCAACCTGCTCTCTCGTGTCCAGGTGGTGAGTTACCTGGTCATAGAAGGAGACGAGTTTGGTAAGGCAAGACCTGCCTGTGACAAAGCCATGCTGGCTGATATTCAGAATCTTACCTTCTGCAAGCTTATCGCAGATAGACTCCTTGATGAACTTTTCTAGGATTTTCCCTAGGATGGAAGTTAGACTGATTGGGCTATAATTACCCGGGTCCTTCCTCCCACCCTTCTTGTGGATGGGCACAAGATTGGCCCTCTTCCAGTCCTCAGGGACTTCTACAGAGCACCACCAGTTGTGAAAGATTTTTGCCAGGGGTTCTGCAGTGACTTTGGCCAGCTCCTTCAGTGTTCTTGGATGAAGATCATTCAGTCCTCCTGACTTATATACATCTAAATTTATTAACGGGTCATACACCAATTCTACAGGAATAGTAGGAAGGCAATTATTCTTACCATGCTCATCCTCTACTCTACCTGGCATGGTTTTCCCCTTGTTCTGGTGAAAGACCAAGGCGAAGCAGTCATTCAGGAGTTCAGCTTTCTCCTGGGTGACAGTAACCAGCTCTCCTGAGTTGTTGAGCAATGGCCCCACACTCCCATTTGTTTTCCTTCTGTTCCCTATGTAACTAAAGAAGGACTTCTTGTTGTCCTTGATTCCCATTGCTAATCTAAGTTCGGTCACCACTTTAGCCTGTCTTATCTGTTCCCTGCAGATAAGACCATCAGGTCCCTGCGGGCCATCGTGCAATAGTCCTCCTTGGGGCCTGCCCCGAGCTTCCATTGTTTATAAGCATCTTTCTTCTTTCTTAAGAGGACTGTAATTTCCCTGTTCAGCCAAAAGGGCTTCCCAGCCCTTCTGTTACCCTTTTTCTGCATGGGAATGGACTTCCTTTGTGCTTCAAGGATCATGTCCTTAAGGAACAACCACTCTTCGTGCACACCTTTCACCTTCAGTCGCTGGTCACACAGCACTTGCCCTACTTGTGACCTAAGCTTGTTGAAATTTGCATTTTTGAAGTCCAAGACTTCAGTCCTGCTATCTGATTTGTCTGCCTTACGTCAGACAGTGAACATGATAGTTTCATGGTCTCTGTCATGCAAACTTCCCTCTATATGTAAGTCAGTTACCAGGTCATCTCCTTTGGCCAGGACCAAGTCTATAAGTATATAAAGGGTGTACATCAGGATACGGGGGAACACCTGTTCACCAGAGCGCCCCAAGGGATGACAGGGTCAAATGGTCACAAACTCCTCCAAGGCTGTTTCAGGTTGGACATAAGGAAAAAATTCTTTACTGTCCAAGCCCCCAAGGCCTGGAATAGACTGCCTCCAAAGGACCTACTCTGGACTCTTTTAAGAAACATCGGGATGTTTATCTTGCTGGGATCCTTTGACCCTAGCTGACTTCCTGCCTTTTGGGCGGGGGGCTAGACTCGATGATATTCCAAGGTCCTTTCTAGCCCTAGTGTCTACGAAATCTATGAAATCTAGCAGAGTATCACCTCTGGTTGGAGTCAGGAAGAGCTCCTTGACACAGGTCAGGAAGGATCGTGACTGTTCCAACTTGGCCAAGTGTTCCTCCCAGGAGATGCTGGATAATTAAAATTGCCCATATCATGTGCATGGGCAGCCTCAGTCTATACTTGGGTGAACTCTAGATTGAGTTCCTCCCCCTGGTTTGGTGGTCTGTAGTATACGCCTACAATTTGGTCTCTCTCACCATACCCCCACCACAACTTGACCCATAGGGTTTCAAGCTGTCCATTTTTGGAGCCGATGTTGGCCTGGAAGGAGGTGTCCTGCTCTTTCACATAGAGAGAAATGCCTCCACCTTTTTTCCCCACCCGGTCCCTTCTATGCAGGGTGTAGCCCTCTATAGCTACACTCCAGTTGTGTGAGGAGTCCCACCAGGTCTCAGTAACCCTACTAGATCATGATGCACAATGGAGAGTAGGAGGGTTAGCACCTTGTTGTGCTAGCCCTTGATGTAACACCTTGTTTCGCCAGTTTGTGTTATGTTTCCTCTGTGTGTAATCCACAGAAGCTCTGCGTGCTACAGCTGCTGTGTAGAAGAAGCAATTCTTTAGCTCAGGTTATAGAGGCTCATGCTTCTAGCTTTGGACCTCACCAGCTCAGTCCCAATAATGACCAAAATGACAATGGTGGCATTAAAATCAGGATATTTAGTTGTGCAAATAGTTGTTGGTGCTATTTGACATTTATATGACAATAATGCTGACTCCCTAGAGCAGGATTGGAGATACATTGGATTGGTTGCCATAGAAAGCTATAAAATGATCTTGTCTCTTTGGAATAAAAAGACCTTATGAATCATATTGAATTGAACTTGTCATATATGTAAAAACCAGTGATCTTGAAAATACTGAAGCATTGTTACATTGTGATAGTCAGTGAGGAGGCTTATATCCTTTTTTACCAGGGTAAAGTCTGGGTGAGGCTTCCACCTGTTAGTTTTGGTCTCAGATCAATTAACCAACTGCAATTTCTACCCTCTAACTAATGTGGGCTGGGTTTTGAAACACCCATGATATGATATGATGTTTATTTAGATAAAGGATCTAAATACAGATTCTCTCTTTGTGGGATTCCTGTAATGGCTACAAAGGACTGCAGGCCTAAAGAGGAAAGATTGCTCCACGAAGTTCTGTTACTAAGGTCTCCAACGAGTCAAAAGACAATTCACAGCCTCTTCATAACTAAGCCATGCAAGGTTGCAATTTCACCTCTGAGTCTGGAAGAGAGGAGTCAGCAAAAACTGCTCCAGCCTGTGGTGGCTGGCCATGGAGAGCTGCAGGTAAGTGAAGTGCTCAGAATAATGAGTTCCTCAGCCCCCACGGTAGTTTGTGTTTGATTCATCAGCCAAGGAACACATTTTTTTTGGAAGGGGATCACCTTACAACCAGAGAAAGGATTAGTTCCCCTCTGTGACCACAGATCTTTGGCCAGGATTTGCAGCTAGCAGCAGGTAGAAGCTTAATGTAGCCTTCAAAGTACCAGAATACTTTCTGGATTTTATTTTAATTTCTGTTATTTAGCTACCTCCCAGGCTGGGGGCGAACATTCACTTGTGCTCCTACTCGGTAGATCACTTCAGATCTTTAATTCCCCTTCTGGATTTATTCTCAAAAGAATTTTAAGGCTGGGTCAGGGATCATGTCAGGAATTGCCTCCACTCTAAGCTTGGGAGAACGTTACAGTGCCTCTAGCAACACCATTTATTTCCACCTGGTTTCTTAGAAACAAGCGTAACTTGTACCAAAATAAAGTACAATCCTGCAGCTCCTGAATATGCGCCTGGCTTTTACCCTGAATCTCTAAATAAGATCACAAACTATGAAAATGAACAATAGTCTTTTCCTTCCAGGCTGCTGTCTGTATAGATTTTCAAGCAACATAGCCATATTCCATATAGCTGCATCTCCGTTCACTTGGAACGGATGGAAAAACCTTTTTGATTAATGGATTTCACTATATTGGAGACTTACAATGAAATAAACCTGACTTCCTATAACTATAACAAGGTGTAAGGCAGAATTTACATATGAGAGGGGTAAGAAGGTGCTTGGCTGGTGCCAGAAGGTGCTGAGCTGGATGACATGGCAGAAGGGAATGAAAGTAGGAAATGAGGGTAGTGGGAAGTGGCATGTGGGAAGCGTGAGTTATTTACTGGCGATGGGGAGAGGATGCAGAAAAGAAATGAGCCTGGGTCTGGATTCAAGCTTTGCTAGGGCTAGAGGAGAGAAATTTCAGGGGAAGGGCAGAGGGGGTGGAAATTGGGCTCAGGCCCATCCCAACATTTGAAAGGAGGAGAGTAAAGTAGAAGTTGTGAAATGAAAGGCATACGATGAAGCCATGAAACCAATGAATGTAAGAGAAGTGGGGTGAATGTAGTTTTGGAAGGCAACACTGCGTGGCTGACTATAATTGCTATTTGGGAGTGACAAGGGCAGGAGACAAGCCTAAAGAGGGAAATAGGAAATGAGGACGAGCTCTGTGGGAATCGCAACTGTTGTCATCTGTCTCTGCTCCTGTGACCTCAATGTTTATAAGGCGGCAAGTGTGGCGAATCCCCTGCCACCTGAATAGCATGAGATAATTCAGTGTCCTGTACAAGTTCGCACAGCCCTGCTCCCCTGCGACCTGTACATTAATGGGGTTCAGACTGAAAATGTGCGACTTTGCCCCATCTCCAAATGGCGATAATGCAGGTTCTATAGTAGGCAGCTACCTGAGAGCACGTCACTGCCGTTAGTAAAGCTCTGTAAAAAAGGAAAAGAGTGGATGCTAATGCCAGAGCATCCCATGTAAGAAGAGAGCATATAGTGGGGTTACAGTACTTGAAAAGTCCCAAAAAGCTATTTGGAAAGGCCATAGCTTCCCTCTCCGGTGATGTGAAGTGTTACCAGAGCCATGGCAGAAAACTCCTTCTTCCCTTCCCTGTGCGGGATCTAGACTCTCAGAAGTGATGCCCTCCACAGTCACAATCCCAGTAAATGCCTTGTTGCTGGAACTCAACCCAAAGGCAAGGAGATGAAAGGAAAATGGACTAAGCTGTGCTCTGAGTCAACCTTGCTGAGCATACAATTGAGAGAGCAAGGTTCTCAGCCCTAGTTCTTTATTCAACATGTCACACATCTATTGATCCGTACAAAAAAAAAATACAGTCACTCAATGTTAATACGTTTTGAGGGTTCTTGCAGTCTGAGAAATAACAAGATTGAAGCAGAGGTATAGGCATGGTTAGCCTTTTTGTGAAGGATGGCTTTGTTTTAAAGCAAATGTAATTATTTTAGCCAACTACGTATTTTCAAATAAGTAACTTGCAACAGTTTTTACCATATTTTGTTACTCTTTTTTTGTTTTGGTCAATGTGATGAGTGGCCACACACAAATTTAATCACAATTCAATCATTATCTTCAGCTAATAAGTCTTGGTTGGCAGGGTTTTTTATGGCCTTCCACTGAAGGAGATTGGTCATGGCCAGAGCTGGGAGTTTGGCTATGCTGCACCGGTGCTCTTAATAGAACTGGAAAACCTTCCGGGGGGTGGCTAGCAGGCCTTGTTCACCCATTCGGGGTCACTCTGATTGCCAGATTTATGGTCAGGAAAGAATTTCTACCACTTCTCAGATTTGCAAGGGGTTTTTGCCATCCTCCCTAGCCTGGGGCTTTCTAGGTTCATATGAACATATCTTAATTTAACCAAGTATTTGCTATTGTAGTGGCAAGATATTGGTGGCCTTCTTGTCTTTCCTGCTCTTTAACTGGGGCCCAGCATTTATAAGGTGTTTTGTGGTGGGGTGTTTGAGACAGGTCAGAGCGTATTGAATCGTGATTAAAATTTATAGCATTTTCTTACACTCTTGGGGACTCTTCTGGGCCACCCATTGTCTGCAGTGCAGGGAAAGAGACTCAGTACCCCATGGGCCTTTTCCAGTCCTATGTTCTATGAACAGTTTGCAGCAAATTAACTTGCACGGTATCAGTTATTGATTTATAAGTTATATGATGTTGCTTCTTTTTGTTGATTAGATGACCTATGCAGCCAACCATCATGATGCTAACTTCACAGGATGACATTTTAAAGCACGCATTTGGCCACTATGTAAGCTTAATACTCACTTTTTGTAAGCATGTAACTGCGCAAGCATGTGCTCTCAGATGTTTTCCCACAGCACACACCTTGCTCAGGACCCACTCACATTTCTGCCTCCATTATTACAGAGGAGGCTGATTAGGAAGGAACATGCAGAAAGCCTAGCCTGTGTATCCCATCCCCATGGCAGTTTCCTGGAGATATGCAGTGAGCTTCCTCTGGCATTAATGTCATTTTGTAGTCATGTGCTATGTCATAGCCACCTTGATAAAAAAAAGTTCTCTGAAGGGCAATGCTGGCATTTCTGAGTTATTAAACATAATTGTGAAGGGATTTGGTGTCTCTCATGAAAGACTCGAAGTTGGATCTTGTTTTCATTGGTGTAAGTCAGGAGTATCAGGAGCAGCCAGGAGACCTGTGAGAGTGCAAAAGTGGCATGAGATCCGAATCTGCAGATTTTTAAAGTTCAGCTGCTATGTATAGCAGAGCCTGAAGCGGTTACTTGCTTGTTTTAAAGGATTTACTTTTGTTTAAATGTTCTCATAAAATAAAATAAATGTAGAAAAAAGTTTTCAGAAATCAGTCCCCTCCTGCTCAGGACAGCTTCAAAATAGCAAGGCTGGAGCCAGAACTGAGTCCTAACTTTCCCGTAGTCGGGGGAGTGGTTGGATCAGTGACCTGTCTGTAAGTCCAGCCCTGAAGCCTCCTTTAGCTGTTTCATGCTGTATTCCTGGCTCATTCCTCTCTGCATGCTGCATGCAGCCTGCTTTCCAAGTTTTTATCCTCAGGAAGCATTCATTTTAAGAGACTAGTGCAACTTGATGTAAGGCAAGGGACACTGGTCCAAAATTGCTGCTCAAGGATGGCTGTTATTTTATAGCATTTTCTTTCCCCTTCTAACACAACTGGATGTTTGAGCCAGCGGCAGGAATGGCCATCATCCACCACATTTGTCACCAAGCTTGATAGATAGTATTCCCAAGCCAATGCCATAAATGCTGTTTGGAAATTACAAAGCCATGCTGCTGTGGCTGGTCCAGCCAAAAAGAATTAATTTATAATCATGAATATAAATTTCATAGATAGTATTATTGTCATTCTGTGTCTGAGTTATAGTACATATGGGGAGTGGCTTATGGAACAGAAGCAATGTCACCATAACTCAGTGCAATTTCAATGACAATCATTCTATCTATCACATTACTATAAATCAATCAATATCCTATATTAAATGAACGGGCCTCACCTCTCAGAAGTTGAGGGAGGAGGGGACTGTGGTCCAGGTGTTTCTGGTTATGCTGACTCATGCCAATATTTCTGCAGATTTCAAACCTGCTGGAAATTCATGAATGAATTTCCAAAGCTCCCTGACCCCTGAATGATGTTTCTCAATGTAGCCACATGCATAGTTTTAAAAAGCACATATCAGTCCCTCGGGCCCCTTTTACAGCTCTGCTAATTTGCTGTAGTATAAAATCCCTGACTTCTTAAATCAAGGATTATTTACAAACACTGTAATAAATTTACTGCTCTGATTGAAATGACATTAATTCCAGTGGAGCCCAGTACTTTTGGAGGCCTCTCTGAAATGCTATGAATTAGGTAGCGTGTCTTTTCTGTTAATGTGAATTTGCCCCTCCCAAAGGCAGTTGGCCCTGGGGAAAAATAAAAACAGCAGAGTCTCAGTACTGCTGAGGAAGCATGTAACTGGCTTTGAAAGTACACTGCTGGGAAGAAGAATGCAGAAATATCAGGGAGCAATAGCTTGCAGAGAGGGGAAGAGCATTTGAAACCAATGGAAAGTCATTTGAGAAAGTAGAGTTATATAGTTAAGCAACCTATTGTTCATTGTAATGGAAAAGCATGAGTATTCACGCGTGTGTTACAATACGGAGCTTGCCAATTACCCAATCAAGGGACATGCTCATTCAGCCATGATTGAGGGCAATACCCATAAGATTTTATTGCTATTAAGCCTCAACTTTGCATGTTTCTATATAGACTATAGGCTGTTTAATAGCCATGCAAAACTATGACTTTCTTGCATGTATTAGGGTTGGGTATAGAAGGATAAATCCTACTGTAGGTTGCCCACACTAGCCCTTCCAGCATAATCAGACATTTGAGTCCAGACAGTATCCTATCACCCGGATTTTTCTGAATGGGTTGTGTAAGCAGGAACTTGGCTGGTTCATAGAAATGTGACAGAGCTCATCAGGACACTTGTCCAAGAGGCTAACGTGAGGCTGCAACTTTAGCTTGAAATAATGATGGCTCTTAAAAAAAAATCAGTGAGAAAAATGAGACCTACAATAAACAACAATAAGAAATAATAATAATGGAGAATCTGCTGCTTCAGGCAGTGACATTTAAAAATATGCCTACAGTTCAGTGTTAACATTTCATGTTATAATTTCTAAGAAAGATCAGTCAGATATGGATATCTCCAGTGATGGGCTCAAGTGACAAAATTCAGATGCAAACTGGAATCAGAGATACAAAGTTTTGTGGGTGCAACATAGGGTTTTGGTTTGGCTTAACTTAATGGGAGGAAGGAACATTTTCAAAATTGGAGTGAGGAGGAGTCAGCCATCTGAAAATCTGGGAGTAGTTCAGAATGAGGATTTTATTATCCATCTCTGAATGATATTCCTATGTCTAGTCTATCAATGGTCTTTACACATTAAAAAGAAAAGTTTTCTGAGAAAAAAAAATCTTCCCTTATACTTTAAGGAGCACAATCCATATGTTTATATTTTTGAATGACTGTTGTTAATATTGTAATACCTGTGTTTTAGGACATTTTTCCTCTTTAAAATAGAGCAATTATAATACATTACTTTGCTGTAGAATAGGCTTTTTCCTGCTTCTTCACAGAGTGGAACCATTCAATGGTGTCAAATATTTTTTGACTTTGATAAAAATGTATTGAGGGTCAGGATCATCCCTTAATAGTTCACACTTCTATTTAATAACCTGCTGCAATGTCAAAAGATACAACCATCATATTGCAGTTCTAAGAAGTATTATGCACTGCCATCCTATCTATTGATGCACATCAGACATGTCCATGTTATTCCATATTCTGTCCATTCCAAAGAAAGGCTAAAGGAGACAGAGGGTACAGATCTTGTTAGGTACAGCCTCTGACACTATCACTATCAATTGTCTTTTGCTAGTGCTGATCATCACCTCAATTATCTGGTGTCCAGCCTACCTGATAGGTTTTTGCAAACTATAACTCTTCTGTCGATGAACATGGAATAATGACAGCTAGGGGCAAATGGACAGAATACAAAAGAGATAAACCTAGAAGTGTTACACGCACATATGTATACACACATGCATCTGTATCTGTAAATTAATCCAAAGCAAAAACAATACAGCATAGGTTGTTGTAGTCTTAAGACTCCTCTTTACACTAGAGGAAGCAGAGGAAATAAGAGTTAAAAGTGGCCTTGATGTATTCTTTTTTCCCTGCCTTTGCTATTTCTTTCTACAAGCCTTTTACATATACAAACCATCCTGGAATATAGTGCCTTGGAAAGCAGATAGTAATAGTTGTTTAGCACAGCTTTTGTAGGTGTAATTTATAGTGAAAGAAAACAATTTTCATAGACCTGTTCTAATCAGTTTGTTTATAATGTAAGGGATTTTGTTTTCTAACCAATTTCAGTAGAAAAATCATGAATCAAGGAATGAAAAATCAAACAAGTCTTTACAGAGGGTGCACTGGCATTTTAGCTATAATTTTTTCACCCACACCATATTCCACACAACAGGAGAAAATGGATTTTAGTGCAATATTAATTGAAGTTTTTCCACTATGAGGTTCATGAGGTTAATTTGGAAAGAATACATTACCAATATATTTATAGCATTTAAATAAATTAGGATTACACTTCACACATCAATAACACAGCTGTTAAATAATATTTTTATTCTATGTAAATTCTATCCATTCATCTCTGTTTTATAACAAATGACCATAATTATGGTGCTTCATTGGTAGGAAGGTCATTGGTAATCTTGTAATTTCTCATTGGTGTAAAGAGAGAAAACAGAACTGTTTGTGATGAATGTATTCAACCTTTTGCATACTTTGGTACTTTGGACAATGCATTAAAATGCAGCAAGAAATTAAGTTCTTCACTTACACAGCATTTTTAATCTAGTGCTGTGGATTTGTTATAACTAAGGCATTTCGAATGCTTTCTCCAAAGGGCTTTATCATGTATATTTTGTAATTTTCTTGTTTGAAAACTAATGAGGACCAAAGATTTAAACACCCCCCCAATCTGTGCCAGCAAAGCACAAATTTACAGCACTTAGCATTGCACTATTCCATTTTTTTTGGACAGGTACATTTTATAGCAATGAAGAATAATCAAATCAACAGCATACTGGGGCCACAGCGATGTAAAGAACATATGGAAGAAAGTAAAGAAACAAATTTTTTGATAAACTCTTTTTCTGGGAGTCTCCATAATCATCTCTCTGAGAAAGACATGCAGTTGAAATATTTTTCTGCCTAGATTTAGCTTAGCATTATCTAAAGGTATATATTTTTTAATCAATAAAACAGAAGAAACCCAGTTTTTCCCTAAAAGATTCAAACATTTAGGAAGGATCATGTTTCTTGGTATACAATAATTAAACCTCTACTGAATAACAAAATCTGGTGATAATGTTTGTAATGCATTTAGATATGCAGCATATACTTTAACTCCCTCCATTTTCTACTTAATTCCATAGACGACTGTTTTCTAGTGAAATATATGGAAAAGCCACATTCTTTACATATGGGAATGAAAACAGAATTTTGCCTTTTAATTCATAAAGGAAAAAAACATTAGAACGAGCGGTCCCCGATATATGTAGTATAATTGCTAATACTGACACGGGAAAGGTCTTTGGAAGCAGGGCTTCATGTGGAGGGAATTCCTTTTAATGATGCTTGGATTTAATCCCATTATTCTAATAAAGTGTAATCAATTGACGCAGAAAATTGACATAGAAGCTGAAGGCCTAGTTCAGCTTCTGATTAGATTGCTGTTGTTTTTTAAGGCAATGAATCCTATGAAAGAAATGTCAGTTAATAGGCTTTTGGTCTACTAATCCCCACTTCCTGGAGCAAGGTTGAGTTTTGAAGGAGGGCAATTTGGAAGCTGTCTTAGCATAAATCTAAAGCAAGTCTGCGGCTGTCTAGGGGGAGCAAGCCCCTCTGCATTCACCAAGACATGCTTCAAGGAGATTCTACTCTTAATCCAATTTACTCAGCCGAATAAGTCCCAGTGCTTCAGCTTGCCAACAAATTAAAATCCAGCTTCATAAAAACACCTTGAATTTGGAAGGTATTGGCTGGCCCGCTAGACTTGAAACTTCATTTATTCTGGCTAACTTCTCAATTATCTTCCCAGCAGTGGAGATGTGTAAAAGTGCAAAAATCAATAGGATTCTATTCCCTTTCTATTGGAAAGGGAAAAATTAATGAGATAGGACACTCTCTTAATCAGAAATAAATGTTTTAATTCAGATAATGACATAGTTTTCCCTCGCTGAAGGATGACAAATGCTGGGTTGCACCCCCAGCAGAAGCAGTTTCAATTTTATTGTAAATATAAAAGGTATTGATCGGTGAGATGTACAAACCCTATTGCTTACAAAAGCCATTCAGGGGGACTGGGAAAACTATTAAGCACTGGGTCAGAAATCAATAAACAACACTGAAATGTAGCAGAGGTCGCCCTAGGCTTTGTGGCATCTTAGAAAGCCAAGTGGCAGAAATAGTGACAGAAATGTCTCTTGTGGAGCAATGTTAGGGACGAAGGGGTCAGACGTTTAATCTCTTTGGAGCTTTGACAGGTCTGGGGAACAGAACTAATGTAGTCTTTGCTGGCTCCCTCGGATTTAAATACATGCGGATTCATTGGACAGTCAAGTACAATTATTTGTTTTAATTGTGCAAATATATTGGCACACAAAATATTGCAGGTATATTTTTAGGAGGCATGGTCTAACGTGTTTATGAAAACAGGATTTTCATTTGGCCGTTGTTTTTCCTTTTTCACAAACAGGAATTTAATGGTAATGCCGCTAAAACCAGGAGTCTGCTCATCCAGCCTGGTATCTGAATGGCACGTGTAGAACATAAGTACGTTGGTACTATAAGAGGTATCCAGGGCGATACAATTTGTAACGAACAGGTTACTTCCCCCTTTCCTTTTAAAAGAGGCAGTCATTTAAAAAAGAGTTTGCGTCACCAAAATCACATACCGTCCCTGAACATATCAAAATAATGCCCCCAAACCTGTTTTTAAGCGGCTGCTTGTTTTCCAGTGCCAGGCGTGGGCCAACCTCGCATCTGTAGCAACATCCCCAAGACCACATTAAACATGCAGAGCTGCTGTTCCCTAAATACTCGACAGAAACTGTGTCGAGTGGAGACAAATACAAGTGGAGGAAGAAACACTGCATTGGAGGTGGGAGCTGATTTTTCTAACAAGACATTGATTTGAAAGGTTTAAAGCAGAGTATTGCAACTTTTAACAACATCATTCTAGAAGCCCAGCCAGAGCCAAAAAAATAGAAAACAGTGACTGTGCCTTCTGCTCCTGGAAACGCAGCTTCCCCTCCAACACAGATATGATTACAAGATTGGTTAGGGTCATGTTACCCATCAGTAGGTGAAATGTTCAGGTGCTGAGGATTTCAGTTTCATCTCACCTCAGATATTATGTCAGTTCCATGTCATTTCCATCACTGGGAATGATTTGAGGGCTCACTGTGTCCCCTGTTATTGCGGTCACTTGACCTCAGATGTAACTTCTGTTTAATACCATCATTTTAACAAAGTCTCCGAGTAGCACACACACACAGCCAGCACTTGACCTTTCTCCGCCTGAGACACGCCAATTGGCTGTGGCGTGAGCTCCCACTGCCCCCTCCATTTGCAACAAATGAATGTTAAGGCCTCAATGAATTGGTTCACATTTGAAGTTATATTTTTTCATTGCCAGGAGCATTTTTTAAAATTGAATCCCCTTCTTATATTTTGTCCTGTGGGGATGGTATTTTTCGTGCTGGACCGGGCAGCATAGAAATGGTTTTGTTCTTAAAAACAATATTCAGGCCATTTCCATGCTAATTTCGAATTCATTATATTAAGGGGAAAAGAATAAAGCCAAGCACTTTTGTTCTAGAAGAAGAGTACTTTGTGCAGCTACTTCCAGTCCTTTCTTCGTTCATATTTGACTTTAGTGATGGTATCTAAAAGGTAAATCGAGTCCGCTTTTAAAAACAGACGACTTCTCTAGTGCAACACACTTTTAATCACAACAGGACAGTGATAGAGAGCCTCCCCCAGCCTAAACACTTTGAATGTTGCCCTGCAATTTATTTATCATAATATCTATCATATATTCATATTATTACAGCAACTCCGGAAGGCCTGGCTACCCAGTCTTGGAAGAAAGCACAATGCATCCTATTTTTAATGTGTTATTAGCAGGAATCAAACCATTGCCTCTAGTTTAAATGAAGAGGGACCTCTAGTAGGATAGTTCAGGGCTCCTTGATTACGTTTTTTGTTCACCAGAGCCAGAATCAGTGACTTTTAAGTGGCATGAAAAAGCCCATCTGTTTTATTAATATCCTTCACTGTGTGCTGGGCATGTGTAAGTGTGGATATGGAGATGTCTGGGGAAGGGTGGAGATTTATTTTGTTGTTGGTATTGTGACAGCGTGAATGTTTGGTTGAGCTGCTTTGTAAAAAAAACAAAGAATATTTAAAAATCAAGTGCCTAAATCCATATTTATGCACCTTAACACTTGGTAAAATTTTCAAAGGTGTTGAAAACTCACAACTTCCCTTGACTTCAGTGTGAGCCAGGAGTGCTCAGTAGCCTTTGAAAATAATGCCATTTATTTAAGTGTCACAGATATGGATGTAGGAGCCTACTTTAGAACAATTTTGGCCTTTTTCTTTAATTATTGTCCTTGTTTTTATGTGCCCTGAGAGATTACTGATTGTAACACTTGATAAGTCCAAATAAATAAGAATGATAATACTCGTGGTTAAAGCAGTGCTTGCTCACCCTCCTGGTACCTAGGCTCACCGTACACAAGTGAAAAGCTTGGAATAGCTGTTAATTATTTTTTCTCCCAAAACAGGGAACATATTCACTGTGAGGGCAGCCAGGAACCTCTCTGTCCCGCTCCAAAACAATACAATACAGTGAACCCAAGCAATCAACTAAATGCCACTTATTCTAACACCTGTAGCTAGTCCAAAAGATGAGCAGAGATTATATTATAATATGCAAATTCATCTAGATATTAAGTGAACAGACAGAGGCCAGGCAGCAGCAATCGAAGCTTCCTACTGTGGCCTGCCCTGACCTGGTGAGATTTGCCTCTACCTGCACTCATTGCTCTCTGCCAAGAGTGCCAGTAAGAGATGTCAACCCACCACCTGATGAGGTGGAGCTTTTATGATCCTGCAGCTATCCGCATGTAAGAAATAGTACATATTTAATACAGGCTATCAGAATGATGACTCTGGGGGGTCTCCTTACACAAGAGGGCCAAATTCCTGGTTGATGCTCCCTTCTATAAAAGCACATTAAATCAAACTAATGATCTTTAAAATAAAAACCCCACAACATTCAAAAGAAAGAAAAGTTTTTAAAACGGCAGGAAGAATGAAATACACTGTGCTGGCTTCTGACAGTGGGTGATGGAGGGCGGGGAGGTATCAGTATTGCTGTTACCAGCCCTGGGAACGTTTTCTTCAGCATGCATCCATTCCTCCTGTACTCCTCTTCTTACCCAAGGCAGCGTCACCTTGCTATGCCTCATGCCAATTAACAATGGATTAACTGGCACGATCCCCAGAATCATGATCCCCCAGCATTATGATCATGATTCTTGCTTTTGCTTGTCAACCCAGTTTACATATACGAGCCTCTTTATAATACTCCCAGCAGGACATGCTAACATAATTCAGAGGACAGGGGCACATCTACTAATGAGGGACTGACTGGTACTGGAAAAAGTGATGCCCCTTTGGCAAAGAGGTCAAGACAGACTAAAGCCACAGGAACTGAAATATCTGCAGCCAGTTGCCATGTGTTAAGTTGTTATCAATAGATAACACCCTCAAGTGATTTTGATTTTGCAGTTAAAAGTCACTCAGTGAGCAAATACAGGTAACTAAGAAGTAAAGATGGTAGGGTTTGATGAGAGAACTACACTCCGATAAAGGGCAAAAATCTTCACCATTTGTCTCTAGATCCACAAGGCTTCAAACCCAAGAGAAATAACACCTTGACAGTATGGGTGGGTGGGGGGAGCAGGTTACACAGATTATGTAAGGGGATTTGACATCCCCTTGACAAGCCACAGAATAATATCCAGCTATGGTTGTTTGTGAAGATTTGGGAGAAAGATTTGTGCTTGGGCTGGTGGGAGTGAGGCTGCTGTGTGTCTAGGCTGTAGAGGTTATAGTTGCAGTGAAGCCACTTAGTGCTGGAGGAACTTTCTTGCTCAAACCTTTTGTAGCTACAAAAAGAAGAGTCAGGTTGAGCAATACTATTTGAATTATGTCAGCTAACCCTCCCCTCCCCAGGTGACTAGTTAAAAAATGTCAAAAGGTTTCACTTGACCCAAAATAAATTTTGTTTTGTTTCAATAGGAAAAGCACAAAGGTCTCATTTCAAGTGGATCAGAAACACAAATTATTTTGATTGTCCCATTCAGGCAGCAAACCAAAAAATCAGTTATTTGCACACCCACCCTAAGCATTCAGAAATCATAAGCCAGAACTAAAAATTGTGAGATTAATTTTTAAATGATGAGACTGAAAATACTAATTATTGAGGTGGGGGGAGAGGGCTTGCTTTTGCCTTCTTGTTTCCAGAACTTTGGGTGATGCTTCAGCTTTTCTTTGCTACCATGAAGTTACCGACTTTCTTTTTCTGGAAAGATTTGTCAAGGATTAAGAGTTCTCCAGATGTGGGTATCTGAGACATGCACCAAATAGAAAAGGCTCCAATAGACTTACAAATACTCATCTTGTACATCCCTTATACATAATCTATTTTCTTGGACATGCTTTTAATAAAGTCAAAGCAACGTTTTATGCATTTGTAAGGTCCTTAAAAATATCTTGGAAAATTTTGCCAATGACAGACAAGCATTATAACATTGACAATTTTTCATGAAAGGTATTTTTTAAGATGATTTTTAGATTTGAAAACTTTTTGTGCAAAAAGATTTGAGTGGGTCTGCTATCTACATGAGTCCTTCACAATAACAGAAGAGGACTCCACTCCTTTAACTCTCAGTGGAAATTCGGTAAGAATATATCCATTCTGCACAGTGGGGGTGTAAGAGAGCTGATAGGTTTATTCCTTTGGCAGCTGTGTGAATGCTCAACTTCTAAGGAGTATTAAGAAGTTACTGCCAGAGGCAGTTTCAACTCTGGCACCTCTCAAAAGAAATGGGATGCTGTCTTGGAGGCCTGACATTCAACAGTTACTACTGCTATTAGTCTTCCCTTTCTTTTGTTGTCTGGCCCTATCTCCTGCTGGAGTTCACGTGAGTTTTGTTTGTGAAAGTATTATGTGTTTGTGAGCAACATGGTTATTCTCTGTGTAAATCCTGTTCCTTCCCTTCTGGAAGATCAGCTAAAGACAGGATACTTGTCCTTGGATGGTGCAGATCTAATGCACAAGCATTTTGTCCGTGCACCTTAATGGAAAAAGCAAATGGCCAAGGGCAGGAGCAACTTTCAGAGAAGCACTGCATGTCTTTACAAGTGGCTGCAGAGCCAGCTGCAAAGCCATGTGCCATACTATGAACTCTAACACTAATCCGCAATGGAAGTGACAAAGGAGTTGTAAATGAGAGATCTGATAGTGACAAATAAAATAATAGTCTTACTCAGTGGCTGCGTCTACACAAGACACTGACCGCACAGTCGTTACTACACAGTCATTTAGTATATACAAGTACTAAATGCCTGTGCAGTAACTGGAGCTTTTAGGTGATGCTGACTGTGCAGTAACTCATTACTACTATGCAGTAGTATTGCATCACGCTTCTTGCCACGCAACACTACTGTGCAGTAGTAACAAGCTACTGTGCAGTCAGGGTCTTGTGTAGACACAGCCAGTGTGACTTTGCACATATAAGGGAGGAACGTCAGATATTTTACAACTATTAGCTAATACAATCTCAACAAACCCATAAACTGGGGAAGGAATATTGTCCCTGTGCTGGAGGGTTGATGATGCTCAGCAATAGACCGAACATGGAATATGTTGCTCTGTGTTTTATATCCAGTGCTGGACAGAATGCAGAAAGCATTGGGTGCCTTCCCATGTGGCTGTAGCACAATACAGCCCTGACCGGCCCTGGAACACCTCAGTGTAATCAATGAGAACCAGCTCTGGGCACTGCTGTGATACAAATTAATACACATACTAAATAACATGAGTTTTGGTACGGTCTCATTAGTCAGGATTTTATCTGGCAAAACCAAGCCCAAGCGTGGTTTGAATTTGTGTCCCAATCCATCTGAAATCCAAGGTTGTGAGAAACGAAAGTTAAATTAAGGATCTCCAGCTTGATTCAGTTCTGTTGGGCTGGTATAATACATTCTGAGAGAGGTTTCTTCACCTGTTCTTATGTGTTGGGTCCTCTTTGGGCAGGGTTGGTTTTGCTTTGGTGTTGGCTGCAGTGTGTTGTGTGTGAAAGATTTCAGGAGACTGAATAGGAGATGCACAATTCCTCCTTTTTGCTATGGAGCCTAGCTCTTCAAGGCTCCTTTATACTGGGAAAAGTGCCAGGATTACAAGGAGCATGATACAAGGATCATGCATGGACCATGCAACAGTGCTAACTAAACGTGATGCCTGGGTGCTTCTTGCAGCAAACCTTGCACTGCTGCTGGGATGATGCTATGAACAGCAGGGATTTATGCTCAGGGTCAAGGGAGGCAGCAGCTATTGGCCCCTATGAAGAGGGACCAGAATTGGTGGCATTCTAGCTCTGAAGTTTGAACAGAAGCAGCAATCTTTTTCTGCCATCCTAGCAAGGAAGTCCACCACAAGGGAGAGCACCTGGAACAGGATTTGTCCCATCATCAAAGGCCATTCATCTTAGAAACATGTGTTCCAGAACCGTGCATGACTTCTGTTACGAGATGAACACTTTTAAAGAGGGCCTGGTGCTTAAGGATAATAAAAAGAATTTAAGTCAATAGATTTACTGAAGACATTTAATATTTTTTTACATGTAAATATATTATTTTCATATTAAAGAAACCAATTGCCAATTATTTTTCTATTCATATCTATTGTAGAATAGAGATGACTTCTCCAAAAACATACAACTCCATTAAAGTAACTTGTATGTGTGAGCAATATTTATTGTGCATTTAATAAGTTTCTGCCAAACTAATATAAACACAAACCAATATCATAATATTTAGATAACATGGGTAATAATATTTAACTGATATGTAGATGAAGCAGCACTTCTGCTTTAGGAAGTGTCTGTCTCACAGTGGGATGCCTAACTTTTCACTAAAGGGACTCTGAGGAAATTAAAGTTTTGCAGAAGCAGTGGTGTTCTGATGTGCATATCTCCATTTCTCATCTTGCCCTAATTGAGCAAAGCACTCATATAGTGGGTAAGGCTCATCAAAACTGACTGAGTGCATCTACATGTGCGCTTTAATGTGCAGTAGCCTATTTTACTGCACATTAGAGTGTCAGAACAAAAACAGTGCTAACATGCTAATGCACAATAAAATTAAGCTACTGCACATTAAGCATCACTAAAAAAGCATTCACATTTGCTAGTGTGCATTAGGGCAGCCTAATGTGCATTTAGTACCTAACATTAGAAGTATCAAATTTTACGTGCAGTAGCAAATGCGCATTAATGAACATGTAGAGGCACCCACTGAGAACTAAGCATGACCTTCATGGTTTGTTCTTGGGCCAAACCTAAGGTGCCTGTAGACATGCTGTGAGGCTGCTCCAATGCACTGTAATTACATCACATTGGAGCAGACTCAATTAACTGAGTTTGTTGGAGTGTTGTAATTACCGTGCTCCAGCCAGGCTCCGCGTCTCATGTATCAGTGTCCCTGTGCTTCAAAATGGTGGCAGGGGCAATTTAATTAAAGCTCATTGAATGAGATTTAGTTCAAATGCCCCAGCCATCATTTTCAAGTGCGGAGACACTGATACATGAGACACTGAGGTGCTTTAATTAGAGTGGCTCTCAGATCCGCTCTAATTAAAGCGACCCCCTCCTCCCCCAGAGCACATGTACAAGTGCCCTTGGATCGCTGCTGTGATGCACACCTCACCCTTTCGCTCATGCCCGGGGCTTGCCAAACCTTGGAAAAGAGACCGCCTTAGAGCAGCCCAGAGTGCGCACCAGTTAGCAAGTCCAAAGCAGGGATCCTGCTCTGATATGTATGCTCAAGGCTGCTCCAAGGTGGCACAAGGCCTCATTTCCAGGATGTGGCTTGCATGGAGAGCGAGCAGAGGCACAGCTGATCAGTTTTATGACCTAGGAGACAGAACAGCAGCAGGCCAGCAGTTAGCAGTAGCTGCTATTTTTGCATCCCTCCCCTCACCCCCACCCACACGAGGCAGCACCAGGTACTGGTGCCCTGCTTTCCCCCTTAGTTACACTACTACATGTGAGCCAGAGTGTAGGGTATGCTCCTGCACTCAGTACAGAGGTACCATGGCCACGTTTTTAGAGCTCTCTGGAATGAGAAGAGATGTAAGAACGAATGTGGCCTGTGCTGCATCAGGACCTTAGAGTGAGGCCTCGATTCCACCAACTTCAATTGAGACACTCCTGATTTCTACCGGCTTAAATCAGTTTGCTGCATTTTGCTGTCATGGTTCGATTCCCGCTAGCAACTTGCACACTTGCTTTTTCACTTTGCTAGCTCTTCCCAAACTTTAGTCTAAACATATTGCTCATTAAAGCTTTCTTTCTGCTTTCCACCTTTTCAGCAAACACTTGCATTTATTCAGCTGCGAAAGGGCAACAGCTGCAACAAGTACTTCCTGATATGCTAACGGCTTCAAAAGCGACTACTGGATTGGGTTTAGCTTACTAATTCCGTTAGTGTACTCCATCCACTAATGGGACGCAGCCACCTCCAGACTGAAACACAGCAGCTGCTTCGCGGCGTTCAGCACGGCAGTTTATCAAGGTGAAGAATGCCCTGTTTGACTGACAACATAGGGTAACCCAGAGAAGAACTTCAATAGGGAACTTCATAACTTTCCTGTTCTAAAGTTTGCCACGGATCTTTAATAACCATTTCTAAACAGAATTTTGACAATTTTGGCTACTATCCGGACGTATTTGACCAGGTCAAAATTCTCATAGTGCGGTTGGGGGTGGGGGGCAACCAGGAAATGCCCCTGCAGTGCTATGGTGAATTGACTCTTCACACCTGGTGGGACATCCCTTTAAGGGTGGGCCATGAAACTGAATGTACCTGGCTTTCTATTACTCCACCTTCGCTGCAGCAAAGAACTCGGTTCTATGTCTCACTCAGCATCATACTAAGTCCCTGGTTTAAGAGGGAGTCGGGGACAACACCTACTGCATCTCCCAAACAAGAGCACTCAGATATTTCTCCGAGCTGGGAACTGACCCCAACTAGCCTATTGACTATGGTTTTTAAGAGCTAACACCATCAATCACAACACAAAGTAGAGCAGCTGCAGGTGTTGGCACCTTTTTGCCATAAGCCGGTCTGTATGCTAACATTGCTGAGAAATGTTATTTGTGTTAAGTTGTATTGATAGGGTAAGAGCAGGGTCAAACATCTTAAATGACAGCAGAGGTCAACTGGCCAAGTGGACTGATTCAAGCTTGACGATTTCTGCAAACAGGAGCATCCGAATGGTATTTGATGGTAAATGCACAAAAAGGAGCCACTGGCAACATCTGGGTGCGGGTGCCCTTGACATTTCTAATTTCCAGGAGAATGATAATTATCAGCAATAGCTACATTCACTTTGGGACCGAAAAAGTAAAAGCCTCTGTGTGCCATATATGTCAGGATGTGACACTGGCTGACACAAGGGATGCATTGAAAAATCTGAAGAATCTCATACGCTTTTGAGATGATTCAATCGCTCTCTAATTTGATTGTGTCACTCCTGTAATACTCAGTTGTACTCCTGGAGTGACCTTGAGGGAAAGGTATTACACTTAGCATCTGTTGATCCTCTGGATCATGGTGTACACGCAAGAGGTCCCTGCAACCATCACACCAAGACTTTCAGTGCATATGCCTAGGCAAGAGTATGGAGGAGTGGAGGCTGCCCCAGGACTACCGTCCCCTGTTTAGACCATTAAAGAGTCCAAAGGCCAGACCGAGTCCAGACGTTCAGTGACTTAATGGTTGTGGCTTTTCCCAGAGAGCTACAGATTAGAGCTGCTGCCGACTGCCTAATGCCTCAGCGAAGGCACACTTCTGTCAGGATGATGCCCCTTAGCCTTTCTCCAACCAAGGAGTACACACAAAGCAATGGGGATGAGGGTTTGGATGTGCCCTACGCTCACCTTGTTCTGGAAGTTGCAACATTGTGGTATTTTATAGGAGCTTTAAACAATAGCTGACTTTTGTGGAGAAAATTATTAATGGAAAAAAAGGGTAATTGTTGTGTTTTGCTCTGAAAAGATCTTAAGGATAGTTTCAGTCTGTTATAGAAAAAAATGATTCCCCCCCATTTTGAAATGTTTCAGGCCAAATAACTCTGTGATCTGCTCTCTTCTCTTCTTTTAATTGAAAATCATTCCATTTTGTTTCAAAACAAGCCAATGGTGCCATTAACAAGTCTCTCAAAACATGGATGAATTAGCTGCAAAAAATTATGTGCAACAAACTGTTGCAATTTTTTCCCCAGAGAGCATAACAGAGGACATCTTTCTACTATACAGAAATTCCAGCAATGGATGAATGTCAAGGCCGGTAGGTGTGGTGTTTTGAGCACGCCAAT
>NW_017728993.1:8668106-8710606 GCF_001723915.1 Gavialis gangeticus | reverse complement strand
ATTATAATTTTGCAGATTTATGTTTAACACGGTTTGCCAGTTGTGAAATTGGCAATGATGATAATACAATTTGACGGCTATTTCATATTAAAAAAATATGCATTTTTATAACATACTTTCCCACAATATATTCAAAAAACTGATTTGAACAGCAAGTTTAATTTACTATGCTACTACATACAAACAGCTTCCTACACACATATGCACTCACCTGCTTTAGTTGTAATTTATATAGGAAACCAGTCTGCATTAAGAATTGATGTGACACTATATATGTTGTAATACAGTCACTCTAGTGAGTCTATGAGATACTGGTTCCCTGCTGAGTGCATACTTATGTCAATATTTCTGTTAATTGTTGCATTACAAATTGTTACATATCCCAGTGGTGGGAGTTCACATTTATGCCTGCAGTGGAGTTGACAACACCTATACATGGTCCCAGGAGGTTTCAATATACTATGGGATTTGCCTTTTGAAAATGTTATTACAGTTTATTGGGCCAATGTCATTCTACTTAGCACTAATAGAATAAAAGCCAGAATGATGCAGTGATGGGTTGGATCCCTCTGATCCCCTCCCATGCTCTGGAAACACTGCGTGCTGGGAAAATCCTGCATGAAATCACTAAAACATATTAAGCAAAGGAAGTTTTGTTTTCTTCTGTTTTTTAAATGATAAGGTCATAGATCACTTGATCTCCAAAGAGCACTGTATTCATATTCTAAATGCAATATAATACTGGTTACATCTGTTATAAAAATGACTGGGTGGTCTAAATTCACTACCAGCAATCATTTGTTTGTATTTAAGATATACATTGAACTTATTTTGGTAAAAAAAATAGGAAATTCCCACTGACATGAGTGGGAGCAAGGTTAGGCTGCTGGGGACCATTGTGAAATGTCTACACACAGTTTCTGTAAAGGAATCAGAAAGCTGCAGAAGTTACCGAGAGAAATGTCCTAGGAGTTTATTCCCCTGCCCAGTGCAGGTGTGTTCTCTGACCACACAGGCCAGAGTATATGTACAGTATATGGATGGTACTGTATTTCTGTAGTTAGAATAATTGTTGAATTGTTATTATAGCTCTGGTTTACATGAATGTACGTACTGATTTTTTTTTAAATTTTAATTAAACTGAACACCACTTTCTTGAACAAATTAGAGCAATGAACAATATCTACCTATTGTTGTAGTGGCAAATCTGGTTACGGGCAGGCTTCCTGCCCTCAAGCTGTGCTGACAATGAATTCCCAAACCAGGGCAGGATGGGTAAATTAACCCCTGCCTGAGTGGAAGCCAGCATATGGCACAACCTAGTCTATGAATTTATCTACTGGGGTGGTGAGGATTTCAGGTCCCAGGCCTTCTGGCCCCTGAGATCAGCCTCCCTGTAGCCTTCAAGGCCCGTGCCTTGTGGTAGGAGGAGTGGTGGTCCATTGTCCCTAAAGAGCCTCATCAATAGAAACTCCATGTCAGGAGGACTCTGTGCAAGAAGCCAGTTACAGCCTGGGGCTGCAAAAACCTTTTGTAAAGATTCCCCACTACGATCTCTGTAAACACGTGCTTGCATGTGCGTGTGTGTATATGCCTGGGAAAACAAACCGCACCATCCCACACCTTTAGTTTGCCCTTTTTTTGCAAAACCCTCCATAGGCACTTCAGATGCTGCCCTAAATCTACTAAATCCCCAAATGAATTCAGGATCATAGAATCAAATATAAAGGATTATGGTCAGAGCCTGTAAAGCAAATCTCTTTGGAAGACTATGGGAGTTTCATTGTTTATTGAAATGTGCTGGGATAACACCATAAAAATCAATGGAAAATGAGCAGGTTCACCTTGGAAAATCAGGTAGCCAGTAATATGGTAGAGGTTAATTTACTCCTGGGAAGTATATGTGACCACTGTTTAGTACACTGGCCTAGGAATCAGGAGACCTGCTGCATTGCTGAGGTGTTTTGGGTCTACAGCTATACCTCTGTTTTTCAGTTTTTCCTGGCTGGAAAACGGATGCAATAGGTCCCTCCCCCAGATTTGTATTGTAAGGTTCAGTACACTAAACTCTGACCCCATGAGGTGATTTTAATGGAAGTCAGGATAACTCCAAACAGTTTAGGGTCAACCTACTCATTGTACCAGACTTTGACATCCTCAAGGTAAACTGCTACACTCTTCCTGTGCCGTTCCTGGCTTGTGAGAGCAACTAGTGCTGTTCCTAATAAAACAGCCAGAGCATCCTCAGGGAAAGAGTCTTCCCTGCCATCCTCAAGCATGCAGTGGTCTGAGTGGTACCCAAGAAACAAATCCTGAATACATTGGCTTTAGCCAATTGTTGATGAACAGGATCAAACCTGCTGTATAAGCAATCTCTGCCAGAAGCTAGCCAAAGACCAGCTATAAATTCATCTAACCAAAGTTGATAACCTAGACCCAGCACAATCTGTATTCAGAGCAGGACATGGAAATAAAACTGCTTTAGAGGCACTGATGATTGATTGCTTCCTGTCAATGGATAGGGTGCAGACACCCATTCTCATCCTCCTGGAGTCTCTGTAGTTTTTGGCACTGTTGCCCATGAGATACTGCTGTCTCACTTGAGAGAGTTGGTGGGAATTCAGGGTAATATATTGAAATGGGTTGAATTCTTCCTGGATGGACGCACCCAAGAAGAGTGATAGGAAACTGCATCTCTCTCACTAGACTCGTCACCTGGGCAGTCCTACGTAGATCAATTCTCTCTCCAGTTCAGGAAGTGAACTGGTCAGATGACACCATTTTGTCAACCAACAATATGCAAAGGAAATCCAGTTGTGTTGATCTCTCACCAAGGTGGCCAAGCGCTTAGATAGAATCAACTAGTGGATGAAGAACAGTTAGTTGAAGCTGAAGCTGAGCAAAGCAAAGGCAATGCTGGTGGGCCATACCATGTGGAAAATCAGATGGAAAAGTTTGCAGCCATGGCTGCAGTCTCCACTGCCTGAAGATATGCATCCACAGCTGGTTGATTCAGTCCGTAGTTGAAGAGTAATCTTAGACTCCATGCAGACAGTAACTTCTAAATGCAGCACAAGGAAATAGCTTTTCCTATCATCTCTGGTTGGCTTCACATCTCTACTCCAGCCTGGCTGTTGATGACCTAGCCTCAGTTTTTCAAGCTTTCTTCACCTCTCATCTGAACTACGATGTTCCGTATGCATACGATGTAATGCAGGAAGACTCAGGGAAACACCAACTCTGGCAGGCTTCTTAGCAACTCAGGCTGCTGTTAGTTTTGTCCTCCACACTCTACATGGATTTCCTCACAGAATGTGGAATTGGGTTCAAGGTCTTAACTTAAGGTAAGGGTGGCCAAGGGCAACAGTAAAGGTGGCCAGAACTTGGAATGGGCTTATCCTACCATTCTGGCTGAAGAGGCATCTGGCTGGGGTCGTCTGACCCCGGCACCCTTCCCTGCCTAGGCAGGGGGTTGGACTCAATGATCCCTTGAGGTCCCTTCCCACCCGACCGTCTATGAACTTGTTCCAAACCCTGCTTCAAGAGCCAAACCAAAGCTCTAGACCAGTGGTCCCCAAACTCTGGGTCACAACCACAAATGAGGTTGCAGTATCAGCAGATGGGGTCATGACATGATGCTCTCTCCTGCGCCAGGGCCCACCACTGGGCTGCAGAGGTCTGGGGAAGGGCAGCAAGGTGGGGAGCCCCACAGGGGAGGGCATAGGGGGAGAGGTGGGAAACCGGGCTCCAAGCTCCAACTTCAGCAGCTGCTGCTTCATACTGGTGGCAGCCGGGACTCAGGTGCTGCTGGGGTCCGGGGGCAGGGGGCTGTGGGCCCTGGCCCTGGGGCACCCGGGGAGAGTGCGGGGCTGCAGATTGGGAGAGATGGACACTGGCAGGGCCAGGGGGCTGTGGGTCAGGAGTGGGGGGCACTGGGAGCGGGGGGATGGCTCCGAGTTGGGAGTGAGGGGCGATGCTGAGGAAATGGGGTCATAAATGGAGTCATGCGGAGGAAAATTTGGGAAGTACTGCTCTAAACCGAAACTAGATGACAGCTGTTCTTCTCTTTTTCACTGCAACTTTCTACAGTGAGGATGTAGTTTAAGTTCAGTGACCCAGGAGACAGAGCTCCGCGTTAAGGTTCAGTCCACGAAGTAAGGGCCACCATGAATCTTACCACCTTCTGCTTCAACGTACTACCAGAAGGCGCTGAGATGCTATGCTGATAAGTGCAGTATAACAACCTGTAAAGAATACAGTGGAATAGAAATGCGATATATTATTAACAGAAGCTGATTCCTTTAGGTCTATTTAGAGACATGTTCAAGGGAAAACACAATGTGTTTTCTGTGGTTCTTTTTTAGATATAAAGAGAACCTCTGAAACAAATTCTTCAGCCTACTGTACTTCAAGAAATAGTAATCTAAAGATTCAGACATTTTCTATTAAAGTTTTAAAAACATAGCTTTAAGTCATACAGTGCAGCGAACGCTTTCATATCTCATCTGATTCAGTGGGTTTTAAACCCCACAGCGGTCACATTTTGAAACACTAGTCACTTTTTACAGCGTCTCCAAACATTAAATAAAAATAAAAATTATTAGGAGGAATAGAGTCATCTGTAAAGGATCGTAATGTGTCACTTTATTATTATTATGATTAACAATACTATTATTTCTGTTTCATATTAGGGAGATCAGGACTATTAATGCCTATAAACTAGAGCTGGTAACCTTTATTTTGGCCCAACTGTGCCGTAACGATAACAGAGAGAGAGGATCCAGTTACAAATAGTTCTCTTGATCCAATTACCACGCATGACATTTGGGATTTAACAGAGTCCCTGCAACTAACTTAACACCGTGGGATGTTCAGGTCAGTGATGTGACCTGATTATACTCAGTTTAGGTCCCATCCATACTACAGACTTTAAGCATCTTGTAACCATGTCAAGGTCCATTTTCTTGTATTGGGATCCATTAGCTTAGATAGGTGGTCAGCCATGTTAATCTGCAGTCAAGCAAAAGGCAAAGCAGGGTGACACCTTGGCGACTAACTAGTTCAGAGAGACACAAGCTTTTGTAGGAGACAACCAATTTCATTAGATGCTATGAAAGCAGACACTACTTTGTCAGATACTCCACCTTATTTATAGCATCGGATGAAGTAGGTTGTTGCCTATGAAAGCTCATGCCTCGCTAAACCAGTTAGTCCCTAAGGTGTCACCTTGCCAGCCTTCAGGATCAGCTTAGATGTAATATAAACCAGGCCTATGATTTAATCAAATGGGTTGTAATAGGTGGAAAACAAAGCCCCATCCATACATTTATTTAAAAAAAACAACCTGTGGTAGAAATGTGGTTAGACTGTGCATTAGAACAGGAGATATCCATCTGAGCCTCATCCTAGATTCAAATCAAAGGCTGCCCTTTATGAACCCCACTCTGAATGGGTTCCTGGTCATGCCGACTGCAGATGTAATGTTAACCACATCATTCCTTTGTGAGCTATAGTCCATGCATTGCTACGTCTTAGCCATGCTAGCCCCAATACGCTGGATTTAAATCCTGTACATATTCTGGAACGTCCCACATCAGAATTACAATACTGCAACTTCAACTCAACTCTCATTACAAAAAAATTAAAAAATAAATTAATCCCAACGTTGCTTATTTCAAAGATGGCATTACTGAGTCACTAATCAAGCAGGAAGCAAGTTCAAACACAAAAGTCAAGCAACTAGGATGAAGGTAATTCCTATTTAAATGTTCAAATCCCATAATTTAATTCATTCATTCAAACTGCAAACTACTAAACAGATCGAGTTTTCCAATCTCTGCCATCAAGTAACTATAGGCAGTGCTGCCTTCCTTTTCTTTACACTTCAGTTGCAGGTCATATTTAGTGCTGATGATTTGTAATTTATCCAACAGGTATAGGCACATTTCCCACAGGTAACATTTGTAAACAGAAATAAAGCTGGTGGTGTATTGTTTGCCTCAGAAACTCTGCAATTCTAGTGTCACGGAGTAGGCAGTGATGTGTAACCAAGACCAGTGATAAAAAGAAACTGCAATTGTTTTTTTTTAAGGTACAGCTCTAAAACTGTACTATGTGGATTTCCATGGTGTAGCAGCCCAGCCAGAAATGACTCCCCCCCCGCCCCGCCACACACACACACACACACACATCAGAACTAGTTATCTGATTCTCTTTTGTTTCCCTTATTCCAATGTTCAGCTGCATTTTAGTGTTCAGAGCTATAAGGATGCATTGAAACTTATGGAGCCTGACATTTTAACTCTCTCATCTTTGCATGATTCATCTCAATTTACTTGCTTCAGAAATGTAGTCTGAAAAAATACGAACCATCTCTTCTGGCTCGCTAGAAGGCCAGAAGCTACATTAAAGGAATACAGTGTCAGCCACCTTGTGGGAAAGGTTTGCGTACTTTGGAGCTGATCCTGCAAAGTAATGTGCGTCTCCTGGGAAATGCTGAGCAGCCTCAACTCGGATCGGGATTTTTGGGATTGGAGGGAATTCAGCCCATGATCAGGCCCTGTCATTATGCTTGTAGGTAGACAATGTATTTTAGGGAAAATGAGGAGAGAAAGAAAGAGAACAAGAAAGAGAGAGGGTGAGAGAGAGAAAGAAAGACTCATATTTTCTCATCTATAGCACTCACCTTTCTCCCCAAAGTCAGCACTTGGGGAGTGTATTAAGTGGGGAAGCAGATTTTCTGGCTGGAATAAAAGCACCCTGCTTTGATTCCTGTTCCACAGAGCAACAGCTGTTGCATTACTATTCAGGCAGCCGAGGGAATCAGTTGACTTACTGGCTCATTATTTTTTATTCCAGAGATGTTAACAAGAAGAGAGGTCTCTCCTTTATAATGGTCTTGATGTTCCACTTATCAAGCTAACCTTTCTTCAGGCAATTTTGCTGTCTGATAGTTGCTTATAGTTTCTCTCCTCCTATTTCATGACCTTGGAGACACTTCAGCTCTCCTTTGAAATCATAAATCTAACCATGGAAACCAGCCTTCAGCAGCAGCTGGGCTTTCAACTTGAGTTAAGCATGAAAGGGAGGGTGAGTGAGATGAAGATTAGGCTCTGTCCCAGCTCTATGCAGCTATAACTTTGGAAAAATCTTTTTCCTTCATTCTGTCTTGAAAAAAACAAGGCACATCTTATATTCTGGGGCAGGTTGCATGTGAGCAAATATGATAAAAATTGATAATAGCATCTGCTTCATATATGAATGTTAAATAGATGAGCCCCACTTAGATGGTTAAGTGATGTAAAGATTAAAAGAGCCTCAGGTGAATGTGTTGGGTTTCCGAGAGTCAGCAAGATCATTAATTAGGTATCATAGCAGCTTCTCTCCAAAAAACAGGATTCTGGCACTGTGGCCAAGCATTTTGGGCCATCTCCTCAGATGTGTAGATTGTCTTAGCGCTACTGAAACCGATGGAGCTCTGACCATTTAAAACCCAGCGAGGTTCTGCTCTTTTATACATACCATTGATAACAGCCAAAGGTTGCGCTATACCAGAATCCCTGGCAGACCTATATGACATGTTGCAGTCATGATGTGAAATTTTAGGTTCTGCAATCTCAACTGAGGAAAAATAAATTGCTCCAGAGCAGATTTTTCTAATTTGACTTGACTTCCCTTTAGAACGAAGATTTGTCTGAGCTTTAGTGGCAGCTACATGAACGTAAACTTTAAGTAACACTTGTTGTGGTCCTTCTGCATAATGGCAAATGCAAAATAGCAGAAGAACATATCATTAATGATCTGCAGTAGATGAACGAGTAGTTAATGTGTTCAGAAGAGACAAAACTTTCTCTCTTAAGAGTTCAGTGACACTTAGCCTGGCCTGTTCTCCCTCTACACCTGTAGTCACTGATACAGAGAAACAATAATATATCACTGAACCTGACCCTTTGGCCTTTATGAATTATCTGTTTTAGAAAGATGTGAAACCACCTTTTATATCCAACATAATAGATATTTAGACACTGTTGGATCAATAGTGAACAAGTTTGCTGGTTATAGTTAATGGGTGCCAAAGGGGCATTCTGACAATGACCTCTGACACCCCTGTTGACAAGAAATCTATAGAGAGAAAAAATAGGAGAGGCTGCCAGTTTTTAAAGTTATGAATATAGATCTACAGCAAATAGTGGTAATTTTCATTGAGCAGAAATGTTTCATACTTTCTGTTTCAGATGAATTTCCCCCAAATCCTTAATTCTGACCAATGTAAAATGAATAACTAGCCCTTGTTGAACATCTGAAAACAACTGCTCTACTGTATGACACAGACTTCCATTCGTTACCCCTATGATATTGTTCCGCTGTCAAAGACGACTTTTCCTTTATAAAATGGGCTGTCATTTATAACACCAAGCCAGCACAGATTCGTTAAACAGCCACACCATAATGGGTCTCTCTGAGAAGAAATATGGGCTCCTGGTTTTTAAAACTAAGCTAAACTAATTTTTAAAAGAAAATAACCTTATAAAAGTTGAATATTTTGGCTTTGCTACAAAATATGTTGAAGATACTGTATATTACCTTGGAAATATTAGATGGAGTACTATCCTCATCTACCCTATTGAACACTCTAGTTAGCTGCTCATCTATTTAATTGATCTAATGAAAGACTATTAATGAAGGTGGCAATGGCTACTCATATAAAAGTATATTGCTGTATCGTATACTTTGTGAGAATGGTAAAGGAGCTTAAATTCACCAATCACAGCGTAACTGAATTAGATAGAGCTAATTTCTAACAATCTGTCCTAGATAGAACCACAAGCCAGTATTCATCCTGGTAATGAAATTAGCTTTGTCATGTCAAGCCAAAATGAAATCTGTGTGATAGGGAGGGGGGAAATTCTTTTCAAAGAATATACCCAACAATGTACATACTGTATTATTATGTCACACTCCAGTAGCACTGCAGTGAAGTCTCAATGGTCTTCCTGCAGCTAAGCACCACTGAAAACACATTTGTCCTGACTGTTCTTTTCTTTTAACTCTCCTCTCATCTTGTGCAAGATGAATCACTGCTGGATCCAGACTGACTCTGAGGGCAAAGCTAGGTCTTGAGGAGGTAACCTGCCTCCTATGGCTTAAACATTTTAATTAATGTTAACACTAACACACAAATGAGAGTTAATCACTTTGCTGCAGCACTTTCTAATTTAGCAAGTTGATTCATTAAACCTGTTCTCACTGAGGTTTGATTGAATGTCATGCTTTTTAAAATACCTCTCACATGCCTTAAGGCTTTTAAATCTGATAACTTGGGCAATTGCTGAAAAACTGTTTAGTATTTGCTTTGTAGGGGAGAATGTGAAAGTTTGGTGAGAAAGGAATTGAAAGCTACTTGGTGAAAAAAAAATGTCATTTGCAGGCAGCAAAACAACAGAGACCTTTAAAACACTATAGCAAACGGAGAAATGACTAAAGCTTTCTGCTAAACAGAAACAGAGAAATGACTAAAGCTTTCTGCTAAACAGAAAGGAAATCATTTGATTTTTAGAACTTCTTGACCAAAACAAAATAACAAGCAGTAAATTGTATTTGTATTCACATGATCATGCCCACCCTTTTTTCTTAGTTAAAACAAAATTATACTATTATGAATTTTACAAGGGTATTTATATTGTTAGATTACATATTGCATTGCCGTGTTACATAAGTAAAAAAGCAAGGGGATAATGTTATTTGTATTAGGTAATACCTTTGCAATGTGTTTGCTAATCTAATTATTTTAGAATCAATATAATAAAACCTTAGGTACACAGTTTGGTCTATTAATTGCCATAACGAAAATCTGAAATTTATTATTTAAATGGGGATTCTTTATTTCATATTAACACAAACAAAGTGTAATCTGTACTTTTTTTAATTAACTGTGTTCAATATTAGGTAACAAAATATAGCACATTTTCAGTTTCTTAATGAAGGTTGCAATCAGAAAGGCTGACATTCAATCATCTATTTAATTGCCTTTTAAAAAGTCATTTACATTACTTGACAATCAAATATATTCAACTAAAAACAGGTTACATGCATATAATTTTGGGGGGAAGTTGGATAAATTATTACATTTGGAATGTAGGTGGGTACATACTTTAGCAGTGCTGCGAGAATATGAAAAACGTTATAGTTTAATGACACTTAGCACTTCCGTGCATCTGAGAGCTACACACTCCTACTTCTCATTTTCACTTCCCTGTGGGAAGTCTTATAATAGTATAAAACTTATCCTGTCAACAGCAGAAGTTATTATGGCTAGAGTATGCCAGTAGCTAGTCCCTGATGGCTTAAATAGAAGTAAATCACTGTCAATGGGTTGGGGTAAAATCCTGGCCCTAAAGAAGTCAGAATGTCACACTTGTTCCTTCATGTTTACTAGGGCTACAAATGACTTGTGCAAACCTCATGAGAATGCATTATACACCTATATGTGTGCCACATATTCTGCCACTTTGGGTGTGCTTTATCTCACCGCTGATACCCCCCAGTGAGCGGGTTTCCAGGCTTTGAGAAACTTTGGGCCACCTTGAAGCCCATAGAGGTTGATCATCTATGTTGAAAACCCCTCCCACACCTCTTGGCACGAGTCCAGCTGACACCAGACGCTCTTTAGAGATGGGGATGGACCCCGACAACGTACCTTCCCTCATTGAAGGTTTTGAAACTCATTTGGCCAAAACAGGCCAAAAGCACAGTAAATGTGCAGATATACTCTTGCAACTTCTTGTTTCAAATTCTGCGCCCCCCCAGCACCCCACTTCCTCTTTCAACTGCTCATTTGAGAGTCAAGAACAGAAGGGGACGCAAGCAGTGGACAGACTCATTCCCAAGAAGGCTGTGCTCAATATACAGTGGCCACATGATAAGATACAGAGGGGATGGGAGGCTAATTGGGTTTGAGGTAGTTGAGGGCACCCTTGAGGGCTGATTCCATCTTTCAGTGCAGGCGTACACCCAGGAGTATTTACCCTGCTCATATTGAAGTGGCTAAAGACTTTAAATGGCCAGTATTGGGGAATTAGTCAATAGATTCTTCAGAAAGCCCAAATCACACTCCTGCATCTTATTGCTGATCCAAACGCAGACTGTTTTAAGCAGATCGTAAAAAAGTTGGCCTTTAGGAAACAGGTTAGGTGTGAATTTATTCCAGGATTTTTTTATCACAGGAACCATATCAGTTACAATATATTTTAGATGATGGCATTTCATCTCTGGTTTTCCCTCTTTCTGGATTGGCCCTGTCCTCACATACCCTGGGAACTATGCTTGGATTTGTTGTAGCACGGATTCTTACTTAGTTTAGTCCAGATCCACATTTGCTTTCAGAGCTTGTTTTAACTGTATATGATGTTCTTTCTCTGACCTCCCATAAACTACGGTGTCACCCATATCAACTCCCACTATCTCCAGTCACTGAAGAATCTCATTCATGCACCTTTGAAAGATTGTTGGAGAGCTTGTGATACTGGATGGGAGGCAACTTCTTCCAAATGGCATTAGAAATTTCTGCTTGGCACCATAAAGCTGGAATGAAGATTTCAAAATGCCTTTATTAAAGAGAACTTGTAACCATTAGTTTGTAGATTGTAATTCTGTATTGGAAAGACCTTTTTGCTCTTTACTGCTTCCCAATGCCTTGATAGGCCAAGAAGCAAGGGTTTTGGGGTGATACCTTTTGTTGGACCAATTATATAGTGAACAGAAATAGTCAACAAGCTTTCAGGCACAAAGGGCATCTATACACGTGCTCCAGGGTAGAGGGGTGGGTGATTTAATTACAGCAGCTCCAAGAGCCACTGTAGTAAAAGCACCCGCAGTGTCCCATGCTTCAAAATGGCAGCGGGGGAACTAAAGCTCATCTGACAAGCTTTAGTTCAAGCACCCCGCCAACATTTTGAAGCATGGGGATGCTGAATAGACGTGACATGGAGGCTGCTGGAGTGCATTAATTAATGCACATTAATTAATTGAGTCTGCTTCAATACATGGTAATTAGCAAGTGTCAGAGCAGACATCCGGCATGTGTATAGGTGCCCCAAGTGCCCCCTTTCAGGTCTGGAAAAGAAGACCCAGTCCTTATTCCTAAACTCCCTACACAACTTACTTTGCTGTGTCTGAGCATACCTAATCTTTTCTGTTATCCTTTGCCACATGTATCACATGTCTAACCAATATTTGTAATGGAGCATCCACTTTAAATGTGGGATTTTTTCTTCAGTCTTTCTTGCATTACACTTCCAGTGTAATGCCTCACTACCATTTTTCAGTGCAGGGGACACTGATACCCGTGACTCTCGGACACTTTTAATTACCACGGCTAGCTGATTAAAGCGCCCCCACACACCTCCCAGAGCATGTGTAAAAATGCCCTTTGTCCTTTCTTTTCCTCTATGGTGGCTTGGCACCATGATGGACAGCAACAGTAAGGATGACATACACAGTTGTTTTCTTTGAACACTGAACAAGGAACTTGATGAGAATAAGGATCACTGCATTATTCCCAGTGTGGCTCTCTCACTCTGTGTTACTGTAGCATTTCTAGCCAAAACCTCTTCCCCTCCCTCTTGCTGGCTTCATGATGCAGATTATAAGAAATACGTAGTCATCTGGACAACAAACTCTGACCTCAGTACTATGTATGTTTTTAGAGCAGATTTTGAAGGAAAGACTAATTAAAGATAGTTATAAAAGTAAAGGGAGATGGTATAAAATGCAACATGCCTTTTTCAGACTAACACAATAGCTTTCTTCGGCAAGATAACTGACTTTCTAGATAAAGGAAGTGGAGTAGATCTCATGTATCTCAATGTCAGTAAAGCTTTTGACTTGGTGCTGCACAGTAAATTATTAGTTCAGCCCAGAGAAGACAATGATTAGTAGAGGAGCTATAAGGTGGACAAGGACCTGCCTCTAAGGTGGAAAGTAGAAGTATCAGGCTGGAGGAATGGTACCTTAGTGAACAGTGGTGGTGCTCATATTATTTAATACATTTCTGAAAGACCAAAGCACAAATGTTAGGTGTGCTAACTAAATGTGCCAAAGACACAAAGTTGGGCGGCACTGTCAATATGGAAGAGAACTCGGATTCTGTGCAGAAAGACCTGGAGGAATAGTGCTTCATGGGAGTAAAAAAATGGGATTAAATTCAATAGTACAAAATCAGGTTCCCATATGTTGGGTATAAAATCAGACCTTGTTCTATAATGTCCAACCTCACCAGTGGAAAATGTCTGAGCTAAAGAAAGACATGGGTACAGTAGTTAATCGTGGGATGATCATGAGACACCAGTAGCATGCAAGCATAAAAAAGACCTGATTGCAAACCTGGAATGCATCAGAAGCTTATTTCCAGTAGTGTTAGGGAAGCATTATACAAGTCACTGGTGACACCTGATCTGGGCACATACGTTCATGAAAAAATGAACTGAAACTGGGAGGAGGGACAGAGTAGGGCCACTACAATGATGAGGGGAATGTAAAGCCTTTCTTCCGAGAGAATGCTAGGAGAGCTCCAGCTCCGAGGGGTTTGCTTAGCCCAGCAAGTGAGAGTAGAGATTGCTATCTGTAATTACATCAGGGAGAGAAACACCAGGGAGAGAAAAGAACCATTTAAGTTGAAGGACAGTGTTGACACCAAATCAAATGGATATAAACTGACCAGGGAAAAAATTAGGCTGCCAGTAAAAAGTTCATAAGCATTAGGGCAGTGAGAGTGTGCCCAGTGAAAACAAGCAAGTCTAAGTAGTTTCAAGACAGAATTTGGTAGGCTAAAGAAAGGGATTACCATGACAATGACGATTGCAGGGGACTAGACTTGATGAGCCCACCCTGTGGTCTTATGTTCCTAATTACTTTTTACAAATTAGGCTTTTCCAGAATATCCAGAATCCAGCACTCTGTTATGTACTGCTTGAAAAGCATTTCCAGTTGGTCACAAAGGTGGACTGTTGGTCTGTTCTTCCCAGCAAAGTATAGCTCTCTTTTTTGAGGGGTTTTAGAGGTACATTTGACCAACTCAGCTGCACAATTGCTTCACATCTGTCTTAGTCTGGATTAGTTTTAGTGATCAAATGTAGGATAAAGCAACAAACTGGGTGCATCTACACATGCACATTTACTGTGCAGTAGCCTAAGTGACTGTACAGTGACCTAAAATTACTGGGCAGTATGGGCATGTGTCATCACGTGCACGCCTGTACTGTGCAGTAACTATGGCAACTTATGCTGACTTGGGCAAAGATTTGATGCCTGCATGATGAAGGTATCAAATTTATGCCTGATTAGTTACTGTGCGGTAACACACATGTGGATGCCTCACTGAGCCGTGTGTGTGGACACTGGGCTGTGTGTGTGGGCTGCCTTGGAACTAACTTTGGAACTAACTTTAGTCCCAAATCAGACCACACAGCGTAAATGCACTTTAACACCTGCACAGGTAGATGTAGATGCCAGTAAATTTAATGTGATGTAAATGCACATGTAGATGCACCCACTAAATAGGGAAGTTGTGGAGTCGTCTTCTTTAGAGGTTTTCAAAAAAAGGTCAGATAGCTATCTGTTTGGGATAGGGTAAGAAAAGTGCATCCTGCATCTGTAAATGGAGTTGGATTAGATCAGTGGTTTTCAACCTATGGTCTGTGGACCAGTGGGGGTCCACAGGCTATGTCGAAGGGGTCCACAAAAGATGACTATGATCAATCAAAAGTATGTAAATACCCACACTTACAATTCAAAGGGGTCTGCACCTCCATTTGAAATTTCCAAAAGGGTCCACACCATCATTCAACATTTTTTAGGGGTCTGCAAATGAAAAAAGTTTGAAAACCACTGGACTGGATGGCTACTTGCAGACTTAAAAAAAATGGTGCTTTACTTTAAACTTGGAGTGCTCCTACATCAAGCCCAGCACATGCCTAGATGAGACATCATGTTAGATAGACCCAACTCACCCTACATGTACATAGAGCAGGTGCTTTAGTGGGGCTTTTTTGGCACTTTTATCTAATAGCTGATTGATTCAGCTTTAGACAAAAGCACCAAAACCCCTGCTGAAGAACCCAATTTATATAGATGCTGTGGAGCCGGTCGAAGTAACATGCTGCTGCTTCTGGTGAAGCTTTTTTTCTCCCCTTTTTTAAACATCTGCAAGCAGCTAATAATTCTTGAGGACCCTTCCAATCCTATGATTTCAGATTAAGATTGCAAAATTTTAGAAACCTCAAAGGTGAGAGAAATATCTCATTTAGGGATGGGCTCAGCATCAGAATCAAGGTCTGATTTTACTTTCTGCACCCTAAATTATGAAGATGTTTGAATCAGGATTCTGGCTTGGGCCCTTTCTGTACTCCAACCACAGGGAGCATGGTGCAATATGTCCTACCCAGCTCCTTGAATGTAACTTTGCAGAATTCATTTTCATTTCCAAAAGCTCTTTTCCTTTTCCCAGATCATTTATTAGTCTCTCTCGTCACACCTCTGGGGCTGACATACTTGTGTTTGACATGCTTATGTTTATCTTTTTGTTGGTTTTATTCAATCAATACTGCGCCATGTGGCTGAGTCAAATAGGCAAGAAATGGTCAGCAAGGCAGTCAGCTAGGAGTAAGTGGAGAAAGCCAGATAGTTCAGTGAGACCGGGACAGGATGGAAGGAGAGAATTCATTTTTATCTGTTTGTTTTATGACACCGTAGCGAGCAAAGCAGAGATTGCTTAAGGTTCTGACAAGATAGAAGCTGTGATCTTTACTTGAATAGGATAACCTGAGCTAACGAACTTCAAAGTAATTCTGGGCAAGGAAGTTATACTTTTCGAATGTGTTAGCAGGCAAATTAGCATTGGCTCTCACAACCTTTACTTGACCTGCTAATTTGTATAAAAAGCTGCAAACCTCCTTGTTTTCTCTGGGATTAATGAACTTGAGATAGGAGCACACCTTTATTTTCTTACTAAAGGCAATACCAGAGAGTCAGACAGACAGCCCGATGCTAGCTAGTGGTCTGAAGTCTGAGTACAGAACTGGAAAGAAGGAAGCCTTAAACGCTAATCGTGTCTCTGACAAATTCCCTCTGCTAAGTTGGCAAGACACTTGGGACAAACATTCCTAATGTGTGCTCATTGCCTCTGAAAACCAAGCTACTGGTTTTGGTATCTACATATGGAAATCAGAACAAGCAATCTAAAGGATTAAAAATTGAGGCATTAAACATGTAGGATATCTGTATTTAAATCCTCTAGACTGCCTTTAAAAATTGTACTTCAGTGCCCCCCTGCAAGCACCTACGTTTAAAAGTACCAGCTTTAACCCCAGCTTCCCTGTCTATAAAATAGTGATAACATACACTTCAGAAGGGTCCTGGCAAGGATTAACTAAGAGTTAATATTTTTAATTTAATCACATTGAAAATGAAAAGTGGTAATGCTTTTATTAACTTTACAAATACTTCAAAACTTTGTTGGGTTTTTTTTTAAGGCCGAGTCCATGAAATATTTGAGCAGAATATTAATTCACCAAAATGTCTTGGGTAATTGGATAGAATTTCTAGAAAGTGCCAGGTATTTAGGATAAAAAAATGTCTCCTGACTTCAGCATTATAATCCAAAAATTCTCATTAGTTTCTCCAATGTACCTAATATAATTCCCCCCAGTTTTTAGGTGATGAAAACGATTAAAAATGATCCCATAACAGTCTGTACAGTATTTTACATTCACTGACCTTTTATGTAATTTGATATGTTCCTTTGGATGTCTACTCTGAGTGTGTTGGGTGAGAACTTGATTTATAAACAGTATATGCACATAGGATTTTTATGTACTTTGTTCAAGCTATCGGATTTTTTTTAGCCACTTACATTCTATTTGCAATTCATTAAAAGAACTTTACTTTTTTGTGAAGATTGCCATTTCTTTTTTTATGCACCCAGCTGAAGTAGATTTTAAACATGGAAAAGTCTCCAAAAGATGGGTTTACTGTATCTCATAACAGACTCCTTGCTTTGCTGGAGCCTACAGTTTCATATCATAGCACCATTAGTGAAGGGGAAGGTTTGGTCCGGGGGGAAAGTGCTTCAGAAGTAGTCAACACTGGCTGAACAATCCTCCCACTGGCTTTTGAAAATTGCAGCCCAAACCTCCATGGTGCCTTTCACTTGAGGATTTTCAAACACTTTATAAATGATAATTAAATGAACATCTTGATACCTCTATAGGGCGATATGCAAATATTATTTTGCTGAGAAGGAAAATGAAACACAGAGCAGTTATGTCTTGCCAAAGGTTAGGTGCTAATTCAGTGGCAGAGATAGAAATAAAGCGTAATATGAATTATTATGTGGAAACCAGGCCTTACTTGGTCTCTTGCTCAGACCACCTACTTGCAGTTAGTGAGGCTATTCAGTTCTCAGCTGTCCTCAGTCTATAAAGGAATTCATTATCTTGGAAAAGAGGCAGCTAACAATATAGTAGTTAGGGGGGCGCATCTACATGTGCACATATACTGCGCGGTAACCTAAATTACTGCCTAGTATAGGTGCACATCTACATGTACACACCCATACTGCATGGTAAATATGGCTATTTACACCAATGTGGGAGCAAATTTGATACCTGCATCATGCAGATTTATGCCCAATTAGTTACTGTGCAGTAATGCACCTGTAGATGCATTACTGAACAGTAACCCAGGGGCCTCTCTGCTGGGTCTGCCCAGCCACTAGGGGGCGAGCTGGAGCCCTGCCCCAGGGCTGCTGCCTGGCTCCCTCTCCTGCTGATGGGCTGCGCTGCTCTGAGCCCCACACCAAGCACCCTACCTTGCCAGCCCTCCCAGCCCCGGTCCCTTCCCCCGCCCAGCTCTGGCCCTGGCCCCTCCTCCTTTCCCAGCCCGCTGGCACTCCCCTCACCCCAGGTTCCCCCCCATGCAGCATGCACAGAGGCAGGACACAGGTCAGACCTTTATTGAGCAGCCCGTGTTGCCACGGCTGGGTGGGCACAAGCCTCTCACACACTGAGGAAGGCATCGAGTCCAACAGAGGTGGGGGTCAGCGGGGGCTGGAGCCGCAGAAGCGGGTGCTGCCAGCAGCCTGGCCTGGCCCACCCTGGAAGGGTGCAGGGGAGGCAGGCAGCCTGCGGTTAGCCCCCGGGGAGCAAGCAGGGACAGCAGGCTCAGGCGGCACCCACCTGGGCCCAGCTCTGCCTAGCCAGCTTACCATGGTCCCTGAGCACCCAACACACAGCTGACCTCCAATCTGAGGCCAGGCAGCACATGGCCCCTGGAGCAGAGCCTCTTATCTGTCAAATGTCGCAAACTCTCACAAAAGCCTTCTGTCTCTTGCCTCTGCAGAGCCAACATTTGCATGCAGGGGAGAGGCTGCAGGGGTCCATGGGACCCCTGCCACAGGCTTGCTGCCACCTGCAGCTGGTGCCACCTGGAAGTGCTGGCAGCACCGGTAGTGCAGCCAGGAAGAGACCAGTCTGCTCCAGCAGCTGATGGTCATGGTGGAGGGCTGGGTGGTAGGCCAGCAGACATGGCAGGCAGAGGACTTCACCTGGGAGGCTGCCCAGGAGGAGGCATAGCTGTGGACATACTATGACGACTGGGCTGAGGTGGCAATCCTGGAGCAGTGGTGCATGGAGCTGGTGGAGCAGCAGTTAGCCACCCAGAAGAGGCTGTGCCCATTCCCGCCCACATCTGGCCACAGGGGCCCTGGGTCCTCTGTGCCACCCCACAGCAGTCCCTCCAGCAGTGCCCTGGAGCAGGTTCTGCAGCGCCTGCTGGTCACAGGCATCCCCAGGCCTCACTGCAGCCCCTGGACCCATGGAGAAACTGTTTGTGGCTAGGGTCCTGGCCACCTGCCACCAGGCTTTCCACCCTGGGTGGCTCTACCCCTCAGCCCCTCACAGATGGGGTCTGGGATGGAGTCAAAGAGCTGTCTGACTTCTAGGTTCAGTTTGGGACTGGGGGTTTTACTGTAGGTGGGTGGGGGAGGGCACTGTGTTTGTTGAGGGGTGAAGGAGGAGGGATTGGGTGGGTTTTGTACAGAAAATAATGTTTTTCATAATTTAATCCATGTGCATGTCCTGGAGCAGTGCTGGGGGTAGGCGGGGGGTTGAGGGTGTGTGGATGGTGGGGCAGGCAGGTTGGAGCAGGGACTGCAGGAGGAGGAGGTGAGCACGCTAGCAGGGAGGGAGAGATTGCAGAGGGATCTGGATAGGTTACAGGGGTGGGCTAACAGGAACAGGATGCGTTTTAATACGGACAAGTGCAGGGTGCTGCACTTGGGCAGTAGGAACCAGCAGCACACTTACACAATGGGGAACTCCCTACTCGAGAGCACGGAGGCAGAAAGAGATCTTGGAGTCATTATTGACTCCAAGATGAACATGGGCCGACAATGCGAGGTCATGGTTGGCAGGGCTAACCGGACCTTGTCATGCATCCACAGGTGCATCTTGAGTAGAGCCAAGGAGGTGATCCTCCCCCTCTATGCGACGCTGGTCAGGCCACAGCTGGAGTATTGTGTCCAGTTCTGTGCGCCCCATTTCAAGAGGGATGTGGACAACATGGAGAGGGTCCAGAGGAGGGCCACCCGCATGATCCGGGGACAACAGGGCAGACCCTACAGTGAGAGACTGCGGGACCTGAACCTATTCAGCCTCCACAAGAGAAGGCTGAGGGGGGACCTGGTGACCGTCTATAGACTCACTAGGGGGGACCAGAAGGGTTTGGGGGAGACGCTGTTTCCCCTAGTGCCCGCTGGCATAACAAGGAGCAATGGGCACAAGTTGATGGAGAGGAGGTATAGATTGGACATCCGCAAAAACTACTTCACAGTTAGGGCGGCTAGGAGCTGGAACCAACTTCCAAGGGAAGTGGTGCTGGCCCCTACCCTGGGGGCCTTTAAGAAGAGGCTGGATGCCTACCTGGCTGGACTCATTTGAGTCCCGTTTCTCTTTTTGGGGTTTTTTGTTGTTCTCCCGCCCTGGTGGGGGGTCGGGCTAGAAGATCTACTAGGTCCCTTGCGACCCTTAATCTATGAATCTATGAATCTATGAATCTATGAGGTTGGCCAAAGCCTCCCATAGCCAATGCCGTGGGCCCAGCTGGCAGGTGCGTGGCTGTCCTGAAGCCTGAGCAGAGGTGTGCCTGTTGGGGCCAGCTGATCTAGTAACATGGCCAGCAGCAGCACAGTGTGATGCTGGTTATTGCTGACAGGGGCCAGGCTGGAGCACTGGGGTGCTGGGTGCTGCTGGCAGGTGCAGGAGCAGCTGTGGTATGAGGTGGCAGGGTGGGCAGGGAGGGAGATGCCACGTGCTGCCCCTGCAGTGGACACACAGTTCCCAGAGAGGGGAAAAGCTGGGCAGGGATCAGAGGGTGGAGATGTGCTTTTAAGATGTCCTCCAAGTGCTGGAAGCTGCCCCTGGCCTCAGCATGGCTGCCAAGGCCTGGCAGCCATGTGAACAGAGGCTCGGCTCCCTCTGGTGGCCACAGGGGCACATGGCAGACTGCTCTGACCTGGGACTGAATCTAGTCCCAAGTCACCAACATGTGTAGACACTTGCCTATTCCCACTTACTGCACAGTAACTTACTGTGCAGTACACAGTACTTACTACACAGTAAGTAACTTACTGTGCAGTAAATTTAAGCCAACACAAATGCACATGTAGACGTGCCCAGAGTGTAGGACTCAGCATCATTTGGCAGACTTGGGTTCTAATGGTGATTCTGACACTGACCCACTCTTTGGCCCTAGGGAAGATGATTTTCAGAATAGCTCACTTCACAATATCAGGTGCCTCCATTTGTAGATGCCCAGCTTGTGACAGCTACATCTTAAATAATGGATATAAGTAAATACATACTGCTAGTTCTGTCCTGCTGTTTCAGTCTGAAGACAGCACCTCCAGTGGCAAAGTGACTTCTTAAGCACTATAAAGGGCCTTGGAATGAGGCCTAACTCAGAGAAAAAGAGTACAATTTCCTGAATCATAGATGCTGCTTTCTGTTTGGGGTTCAAAGGCCCAAACTGTGAGTTCAAAAGCCTGTCAATTCCACTCAAAATTGTAAGCTGGATCCTTTTTTCCCTGCTCCTGTCTCCAAAAACCTGTTCTACACAGTAGACCCCGAAGTAGACCTTCTTGGATATTCTGTTTGGAGGAGTAGAGGGGGCCTTTAAACTTATCTCCTTAACGTGTCATTTTTAGAATACAATTACCTGAATCCCTTCCGCCTTCTTCAGGAGAAGCCTAGCATCTCTGTGGAAATCAAGCAATGGAAGCCACACTCCCACCACAATTCACAGAAAACATCTTAAAAGGGAGCCAGTTATTTGTCCATTTTTCCCTTAGCTCCCCCTATAATACAGTGGTTTGCAACTTTTTTTCATTTGTGGGCCCCTAAAAATGTTGAATGGAGGTGAAGGCCCCCTTGTGGGGTAAGTGTGGATATTCACATACTTTTGATTGATTGTAGTCATCTTTTGTGGACCACTTAGACATAGTCTGTGGACCCCCAGGGGTCCATGGACCATGGGGTCTGTTAAAAACCACTGCTATAATGCAACCTGCAACAGCAGCTCTCTTGATTTTAAAGAGGCTCCCAAATGCATTGTATACACAGGCGATCAATCAGCCTTGGTTTCAGCTACTGTTGCGTATCTTATAGTGCATCTTCCCAAAATCAGTGTAGTTTTGTGTGGGGTGACACTGTGCTAAAGTGCAAACTGTAGTAAGATACTGTCATTTAAAAAAAATGTTTTGTAACATGCTTATTTTGCAACGCTGATGAATTTCAAATACACTTTTCTGGTTTTCTCATTTGTTCATGATTCCAACGTATCACATGTATTTTACACAGATTATCAAAGGTCAATGCTCTAGACAGCTTTGGGGTAAGTAGGAATGGACAGAAAGCAGGCAGCATACAATGTACATTTTATGCTCCAAGTCTATGATATAACTGAACACTCTACTTCAAACTGTAAATGACCTTTTAATAGGCATCATTTGTTTTAGGGGCTCCCATTTTCTATTTCTTGTTTTGAACTATGTATATATACAGTTCTTGGCCTATATTTTTATTTCCTGTAGAGCAGAGTGTTTTTTTCCCTTGCCTATAGTAACTCTTGAAGAGTAGTACACTAGGTGAAGATTGAAAGAACTTCAAAAATTTAAAGCTTTTACCACTTGTTATGTAGGTTAGCAGTTGTTAGGTATGTGGCTTTTACAATGTACCAAAGTGGGAGTTTTGATTGGATGAACAATAGACGAAGTAGCATCTAGTACATGTAGTTCTCAGTTGGTGCATCCACACATGCATTAATGTGCTTTTCCTAATGTGCATTAAATTTAGTACCTCTAGTATGAGGTACTAAATAAATGCACATTAAAATGTGCTAATTCACAGTAGTGCAAGTATACCTTTTTTTAGGTGATGCTTAAAGCACAGGAGCCAAATCTCTGCACATTAGCGTATTAGCACAGTCTTTTGTGCGTTACTGTAATACGCAGTAGAATAGGCTACTGTGCATTAAAGTGCATGTGTAGATGCACCCAGTGACTGACATGAAGAACCATTTTGTAAGTCATCCGAGGTAGAGCACTAAAGAAACTACAGACTAAAGATGATTTCATCAAGGTTCTTTAGCCCCAAGAATTGAATGACAGACCTAGAGTTCAGTCTACCCACCCCTGAGTTTTGTAGTAGCTTGGCTCAAGATGCAGAGTTGGCAGCCTAAACCCATCTCTATGCAAAGGAAGCGTCATCTTCTACTCCAGCTATCCCAGTATGTCTGTTTTCTACAAGCATGGCCAATACAATATGGTGGATAACTCAGTTCCTGGACACAGAGGGAAGCGACTGCTCTAACCCCAGACTGAAATAATTTCCCATGCTAAAAAAATTAATTTAATGCAGGGTCAAGGAGGAACAAAAATGAAATCTAATATTCACAGAGGGATTTGCATCATCTTCTTATTCTGTCCGCATTTGATTTGATAAAATAGGATAGCATCACTGGCACTCTTACCATGGATTGCTATTCAGATCGTTCTGTAATCTGAACCATGCTGCTGAATCACACTTGTTAAAAGGAAAACTAACTAAATAAAAGTACTGCCTTGTTTGAGCAGTGCTTTCATGGTTTTACTAGTCTTCTAAACATAGCCTTCTAAGGATGGTACCACTGGTATTTGGGTAAAATAGAGAACCCCTTGCCTATTCAGGCCCATTTCCTACTTTTATTCTAGCTGCATCCAGGGCATTTCCATAGATTATAAGTATAATTCACCTCCCTCACCACCTAATTAAGTTTGATGAGGAAAGCAAAAATACAGAAAACCAGCTCCGAGCATCCTTAGGTGCACAGGATGGGTAATAAAGGTAGGGCAGGAAAGTAAATGGCCAGGAAAGAAATGGTCTTGTTAACAATCTAGTAATCAAAGGGGAGAAAGGCTTCCTTGCATCTTAGCTGTTCTGTTTCTGGAAAGCCATTTGTTTTGCCTCTTTGTTTTACTGTACGGTAGACGTTGGGGAAAAGGCCTCATGTAGAAAAGTGTACTGAGGGAAAGACTCTTTTTATAAGGCCCCCCTTCTCCACACCACCAGCATTTTAACCAGGAAAGAGGGATTTACTCATCTTCTTTGGTGTATCAGGAAACGTAAAACCTTCAGTTGGTCTCTGAAAGGCTCTTTCTACTTGCTGGAAAGATTATTTCTGTTCCCCAGTGAAGCGATTAATAAAGTCCCAGTAGTCTTTCCACCATTTCCCGCAGCACCTGTTGGCAGTCCTAAAACTCTGCTGCTCCTATCAGTCTCCAGCCTCTCCAATCTCCTCTGCCAAATGATGTTTTCCTTAGCAAGAACTTCCAACATAGCCCCAATTGTTTCAGTGTTATAGAGGGATTCATCCTGAGTGGATTTTCGATAGCTTTTGTAACCACGCTAGCAACCGCACTCTTTTCAAGCAAAATTATCTACAGTTTCCCAAGATTCAATAGCAGTAAAGTTTTTCATGCTTTCTTACTGGAGTCCCTTGAGCCTGCAATAGATTTCTTCTCCTAATATTGCATTAGTCGGCCATGCCCTTGCATCCATGGAGAAAGATTGGATCCTGCATTCTGAGTTTCCAAGCTATCACATTTCCTCCCTCCTCTAAAATCTTAACTCTTTTTGTGGAATGAAGCTTACATAAAAACACACACAGTTTATAAAACACTATCAGAAATCTCCATTTGGGGAACTTTGGCCACAACAAGTGTATTTAGGAAGATATTTTAACTTTAGGTTTTGTTGTTTTTATTTCTTTCTTAATAGTCATAAAACTGAGAAGAAAATGAATTTTTTTTAGCAGTGTATTGAGATCTAAGCACGGTCTCTAATCTCACGCCTTGATTCTGCAAACATATAAGCGTGGGAAGACCAGTGGGTCTGCACTGAAGTCAATGATGCACCCCATGAAATCACTGCCACCTGCAAGTTTGTGGTAGCGAGACCAGAATTGTAGAAGGAAAGTCTTGTAGGGTACAGGAAAATAAATCTCTGTAGCAGGATAGTACTTGTAAATGCAAGTATTACCCTGCTGTGGAGTTTTTTTGTGCACAGCAGTGCACATGTAGACACTGACCCAGTTGGCTGGAGCAAGAGGGTGCTTCAGTGCGGGGGCTGCCTACTAGGGCTGTGCAACATTTCACCGGCAGTTTTGTTCCGATGCTGTTTCAACTTGTTTTGATCTTGAAACAGCAAAATCGAAATGAAAGAGAGCTTCGAAACAGCCTTGAAACAAAACGAGGCAAGTTGAAACGTTTCAAAATTTTCAAAACGTTTTGAGTTTCGACGCTCAAGCTGGGCTTGCCTGCAGGGAAACAGAACCTAAAGTAAGGAGAGGGACAGGGAAGGGTGGGGGAGAAGGAGTGCTCTCATTATTGTAGCTGGCCAGTGACTGTGATCCTTCCCTGAGGTCCCTTCCAATCCCAGTGCTCTTGGGGAGGGATGGAAAACCTGCATAAAGGGCAGCATTGTTTGAACTGCCCTGCTTTCTGCCTTGGTGTCAGTTGAGTGAAGGCACACCTTAACACACACACAGTGTCACCCACCCATGCCATGAGTTTTGTCTGTCACATCTGAATCACTAATAGTTGGAGGTAGTTGGGAACTTGGCACTTATACTACTTGAACAGTAGCAACAAAAGGTATAAATCACTCCCAAGGCTCTTAATTACTCCCGTTAATGATTGTTTTGTTATCCTCTATACAAAGAAGTAATGCCACATTGAGAGCATAATGATGCAGGTTGTGCTTGAAGCCAAGGGTTGTGCGAGTTGTGATAAATGAATAAGAGCCTTGTCCTCAGATTTGGGGGATGCAGGTCTGAAACTATGGTAGCCCCAATACTAATAATTGCTTTTCCACCTCTCCCTCTATTACTTCATTTTAAATGTGGTATCTGTTATTATACTTATCATACTTCCTTTATCTGTCTATCACCCACTTTTACCACTGTCTTGCTAAGCAGCTTTGCCAAACAGTATCACTGAATGTGCGCTAGAAGTTTCTGCTGGCACAGATGTGTGTGTTACCATCATTGGTATCAGTATCATCACTGGTTTCAGTAGCAACAGCAGTAGCAACATGCAGCACCATAGCTCCTGGGAGGCCTACTCACGGACTGGAATGCCTCTTCACATCCCTGACATTACTATGCTAGCAGAAATGAGTGCAGACTGAAGAGTGCCCACCTGGGAGACTTTGTCAACGTAATGACACCTATATAATTAGTAAAACTTTTTGTGTAGGCTGACCAGCATATCTGGAAGGCATATACCTGTACGTGTATGGAAGACAGTACTCAAACAGCACTCCTGTTGACATTTTAAGACATGCGCACAAATACCAATACCTGTTGCTGCCTCCTCCTTGTTATTTTGTCTACTGCTAATATTATCAAAGGTTATGTTAATGTAACCAAAGGCTCGAGTGATCGCTTCATCCATAAAATGAGGGAATGGCAGAAATCAAACACATATATTTATTTATCGCCAATCTATAAAGCTCACCTGTGCAAACACTCACTTGAACATACAGAGCTGGTTAGCTGCATGAGTCTGAAGGCAAGCAGAAGGAACGGCAGAGTGGCACCTAGAGACTATCTTGTTCAGAGAAGCATAAGTTTTCATAGCCAACAAACTACCTTGTCAGATGCTGATAAAGTTAAACCCTCTTAGCATCTGCCCTACCGACTGCCATATGATGGGTTAGAAATAATAAATAGGAATAATATAATACAGACTTTTTGGAGTGGTGACTTTCACAAATGGCTTCTTCTGCTTTGCTTCTCTTATTACCTGGGTGACTCAGTGCCCTATGCTTTGGGGCTCTTTTCACCAGAATCCCTTTCTGGACAAGAAGAATTTTACTATTAGGTGGTGATATGAATAAGTATAACTTCCAGCTACTCCAGCCTCTTCACAACGTATGACTGGTTATGTCACTGCCCTATGAGTAATATATACTTGATTTATAATGATTATATCCTTATGTAGTTAACTTACAAGGATTTTGTGTACTTACAATCATTATATCTTCTTACTATTGTGTTAAGATGTATGCCAAAATATTAATGTTCATATAATTTATATTGTGCCTTACATGTATTTACTTTTATTTAACATCAAAAGAAAATAATTTGAACTCAAATGAATACACGTATATAAAGCATGTAGGCAGACCTGGGAGCTCTCTGGGACTCTCAGAAGAAAAAGTGGCTTATGTTATCAGGCCCTGTTCTACAGCCACTCCATCTGCAAACCATCTATCAGCTATATTAGCTTTTACACCACCTGATTTATTTCTGTTCATTTAAGCAGCTTTGCTTCCACCAGTGGCAGCAATGGTAGGAGGCAGCACTTTTCCTGACATGTCACCTGATGCTTAATGAAACTTAAACGTTGGTAGGCATAGGTTTGAATGGAAATTTGCTAGGGAAATGTTTGGTGGAAAAAATGCCATGGAGTTCAATGGGAGTTGCATCCTATGACATTGTATCTTTGGACACTTAAGTGTTACAATGAAAAAGATGAGCATATTTAATCACTGTAAAAGCAGATTCAACAAAAAGTTTTGCATCTTGCTGTAAAATTTTAAGAGGGCTTTAAAATGCCACTGTACCACACCTTTATCTGCTAAGAAGGACTGCTGACTGTGTGCATTTAAAGTAACTACTGAGTGCAATTTGTATGCAAATTAAATGTTAATATGGCATATTAAAGTGAAATTCAATCAAAAAAGTTTGCACTGACTAGTGATATCACTGAAATCTGGCCATTGTTTGACTTTGCCTCGTCACTGTGTTTTCGCTGAATCAGTTTTCCACATCTCTGACCAAAAAAATCTCCTGTGCAGTTTACATGTCTCATATGACTTAGGAAATAAAACTAAACAGCATCTTTACTACTAATGATGTGAGATATTGGCTTTTATTTGTGTCCACTGCTATTTAATGGCCTAAATATCTTCACCACTTTTGATAGCCTTGGTAAAGGCATATTGATTTCCCTACAGTTTCTGTTGCTTGAATTGCAAGGAGCTTCTCCTACTAAAATGCAATGATTCAGCTAGTTGGAACATACTGAGGTTATTAGCATGTCGGGATAGGACACTGCAGTAAAAAATTATTAGATTTAGAAAATCTAGATCAGTGTCTTTGAGGACAATGTAGGATATCAGCTTTGACACTTGATTCTCTCCTGGTGACAAAGAGCCAGCACCAAGTTTATGCCCTAGTCTCAGAGTTGAGGGAAAACAGGAGTTCTTCTGTTCTGGGGGCAACTGGAATATTACAGTTCAGCTCTCAGGCCAGAATTGTGCCTATAAAGTGAAAAGGCAGATTAACTAGGAAAATGTCCCTTCAAGCATTTTACCACTTATAATAATATTTTGCAATCCAAAAGTACCTTCCCTCGGAACATACCAAGTACTTTATAAATATTAACAAAAGAAATCCTTACATAGGTACAACTTTAATACTACACAACAGGAGAAGAATCTGAAGCACAGAAAGGGCAAGGCCAAACATTTCAAATGCTGGAGGCTAAAAGTAGACATCAAAGTCTGGATTTAGGTCTCTTATCTCCCAGCCCTGTTTTTTCACCAGAAGAGCGTCTTTCTTCCCTGGATAATTTTACTTGTGACTGGGTGAATCTCCACAAGATGTTAGGGGCCCTTTTACATGTACTCTGGGAATGGGGGATGAGGGGAGGGTCTGAGAACTGCTGTAATTAAGCTCCACCGTGTCTCATGTATCAGTGTCCCCACTCTTAAAAATTGAGGCACGGGTGCTTGAACTAAAGCTCATTCAACAAGCTTTAGTTCAAGCCTCCACTGCCATTTTTAAGTCTGGGGACTCTGATACACGAGATGCAGGAAGCTGCTGGGGCATGGTAATTGCCATGCTGCAGCAGACTTCATTAACTGAGTCTGCTTCAATGCCCTGGAATTGCAGCATGTCAGAGCAGCCTCCACGCTCATGTATAGGTGCCCTAAATGTGCAGTATCCTAATTCTACTGTGCATTAGTGCATCATGGCAAAAGCCATACTAATGCACTCACTGATGCACAGTTGAATTACGCTACTGTGCATTAGCATCACTTAAAATGTGTGTGCCAGAGCTACTGTGCAGCAGCGCTGGTTACTGCACATGGCGTTAGTGTCTGTTATTACAGGTACTAAACTTAGTGTGCAGTAACTATGGTGCATTAATACATGTGGAGATGTGCCCACTATATTGCACTTATATATTCCCCCATCCTGGAGCAATTTCAAAGCTTAACATGCTAGCTAAATAATTAAATAAAAAATGCTTGCTGTCCTTCGAGCAACAACAAAACAACATGTGTCTGAAGAAAAACAACAGCTTTTGCGTTAGCTCCAGAGTGCTTACAGGTTCAGAAAGGTAAAACAAATCCCTGAAGCCTAGAGCAAGTCTTCATTATTCTATATTTGGAAAAATATTTGCAGCCCAGGACAAGCATTGCAGTGTTAGGTACAAAATAGATCCCTGCCATTCCAGCATCTATTTAAGCAAAATAAATGAAAAAGCATGCTATTACTTCCCCAGGCACATTAATTTTTATAAATAATGTTACTTAGCATTCCTGAGTTTTACTTAAAAAATCAGTGACTTTATCAGCTCAAGATAGGTGTGTTCTTAGATACCTGTGGCAAAAGTTATGCTTCATGCAATTGCATTGAATTCACATATTGTTATGGACTTGCTGATGTGCTGTTGCAGCCTATTTTATTGTATTGTTTTGACAGATCAATTCAACTTTAAGCATCAGACATTTATATCTGTTTTGATTTTCCTGATAGCATCTGCTCTTCACCTGTTCACATGAATATGTGATGAGATTTTATACCCATTAGAGCAAAAATGCCAGGATCATGCTCGAAAAAAGCATAGCATGTAATGATCAGTTATATACAGGGTTCAAAGGACAGGGAAGCTGAGGGAGGAGGGACTGGGGAGGGGGCGGAAAGAGAGGGACAGAGCCCCCCACAAGAGATGAGAGCCTCCTGTAAGATTTGAAAATCATAACCTGGTTGGGGGGGACCAGAATTCTAGGGGATTTTATTAGGGCATCGTGATGGGCAGCCCAGGTTTTTTTGCAGACACCCCACAAGAGTCAAAGTATAATTCCAACCCTGGTTACACAGAGAACATATAGGGATCATTCAGTTAATTCTGTATTCCATGAATAATCTTCAGATGCCAGGCATAGACAGTAAACTTTCACGCTATTCGGTAACACTATTGTATTGTAACCATCTCTCATTTATATACACACCATTTCTCCTCCCCTCCTGTCTCCCACAGGATCTGCCCCAGCCTCACCAAAACCACGGTCCTCCGCTACAATGCATACCATATGCACTTTATCACTGTTATTATTATTACTATTGAATGTTCATTCTTCAGTTGCATACATATGCCACTCAAGTCACGGTTAAAGAAGTTTACCATCTGTTTTCTTTTCCCACAAGCATGTTGTATGCACCATAATCCTTCTTCCTAGACATCAGACCACACACCAACATTTACATCATATTCAACCCACATATTTTTGGTCAAGTTCACATGAGTCATAGTTACCTCCTGATTTTTGCTTCATGTGGACCATAACTATGATGTCACATTATGGGTTGTCAGACAGCCACCTATCTCAACCTATTCTGCATCCTTTTCCTTTTGAGTTTAATTGCTGTTGTGACCCTTCAGGGTTAGATTGTGCAGTTTCTCACATTTCCAAAACATTCACATATTAAAGACCTATTTATCTCAGATCAAACTTGGTCTATATATTCTTTCCCTACCTTTTTCTTTGTCGGGAGGCATTCCTACCTCTTGGGCACATTCATAGATTGGAAGGGGCTGGAAGGGACCTCGCAAGTTCATCGGGCCCGGCCCCCTGCACTAGGCAGGAAAGACAGCTGGGGTCAGGTAAGCCCAGCAAGGTGACTGTCCAGTCTCCTCTTGAAGATTTCCAGGGTAGATGATTGCACCACCTCTGGCGGGAGTTTATTCCATAGTCTGGACACCCTGACTGCGAAGAAGTTTTTCCTAGTGTTAAGCCTGAAACAGTCTTCCAGGAGTTTGTGGCCATTACTCCTGGCTTTCCCCTCGGGTGCCCTGGTGAACAGCTGTTCACCAAGCCCTTGATGTACTCCCCTGATGCAGCAGTAAGCTGCTACCAGGTCCCCTCTCAGCCTTCTCCTTTTTAGTTTGCTTACTTCCATAGTTTGCTTGCAAGAACTGGTGTCAAACGAGGATGCATTCTCTCAGTTCTCCTGCTTAGCATTATTACTGACTTTATTACTTTAGAAATGGGTATACTTGTATGTCCTTATCTTTTTACCCAATCATCTAACACATCTAATGCATAAACTGTACAATAGTAAGATATGTACATGCTTAGAAAATGATGGTTATCATTATGACAGGATGAATTTTCCTATCATTAGCCTAAACAAAAATAAACCATAACTGTTGTAAAAAAGGAGTAAGTTGTATTACTGTAACTACATAATGCTCTTTCTTTTAAAGCAGCTGGGTAAAATGGAAGAGTCAACATTTAGAGAAACTGGCCTTCTTCAGGATTTATATAGAGAGTGAACATTTATTGTACCAATAAACTTCAAAAACCTGCCTTACTCCAGCCAGTCAGCATTCTTGATCTCTCAGGCTTTTCCTTCGGAGCAAAATGGATTTTGCTGTACCACCGATATGCTCAGGCTGTTTCTGCAGCTCTGGTTTCTCTTGCAGTGTCTATGTCTGGTGGGTGCAGCTGATTGTTTTTGGTGGTAGCAGTGTCAGAGCCTTTTTCTGGCTCAGTTCATCAAGGGATTTGTGAACCAAAGCCTGGAGCCTTATTATTTTGTATTTGTTGTATGGGTGTGCCTAGGAAGACCAACCAAAGATCAGGGCCCCATCATGCTGGGGCCTTCATAGACAAATAGCAAAGCATGCAGCCTGTGCCTCGGAGGATGTATGTTTTACGTGCCAGATGGGGTGGCCGCACACGGCAGATGAACAGAGTGGCTGAGAAGATGAGGTAACAAGGTGAAGAGAGGTCAGCCAAAAAAAAAAAGAAAAAGAAAAGAAGACGGCTCTCTGCCTTTGGCAAATCACTCCCAAATGGTCATGATTTGCAGGGGGTAAGCTTTAAGTAAGGGCTGAAAGGACTATAAAGCAGTGGCTTTCTGGAATTGAACGGATCTTTGCAAGGTCACATAGTTTGTGTTTAACTGATTCAAAACTCCCAGGAAATGTTGGCTCTGCCTTAAATCTTGAAATTAGGAAGCGGCATAACAACAAGGCATAACAACAACGGCAACAACTTCTTTATCAGCATAAATATTTACAGTTACATTTTTAACCCTAAGATCTGTGCCATTTTCAGAACGTGCAATACTCTGAAGAATTTGACAGTTATGGTAGTAGTGCACTTGGTTATTTTTAGGTAGGATGGATCTTGTTACATGGTGAAAGAAATAAATTACAGCTCTCAATTCAATATCTCTGCTCCAAATATTATATTACCTTTCATCATCTCACAACATTTCTTTTCCTACTTTATTATCAAGAATGCAATATTTGAAGAGTCTCTTCTATTTATATTGGCAAGTGTCATTCTCATTCATTTCTTTGGGTATGTCTACACCACGCGGTGCACTATTCTGCAGAGATATACAAGCTCTAAATGGGCTATCATAGATACCAGAAGCAGTTTCACTAAATTAATAGCATAAATTAACACAGATGGGAGTACCACCCTAGCATGGCTGTACTGCTTCTCATATGCAATCTATGTGGCTTAGAGATAATTCAACTGTCTCTACCTGGCACTGTGCTGCATGAAGTAGATCAGTGGCTCTCAACCTTTTTTAGTCTCAAGGCACTCCTTGGGAAATGCCAGCTCTTAGCTTTCACCTGTTTCTGAATATGGGAAAATAATAGACTTTTTTTTCTCTATTGCTTAGAACTCAGAAAGCTCAGAAAAAACAAGAGGTCAAAACACTTTCAACACTGTGCATTTCCATTTGAAATCTCTGGGTTTACCACGCAAATCATGTTTGCACACTTAGTGCTAATGTTGGATCAAAAGGATCTCAAGGCATCCTAGGGTGCCAGAGTCCTCTGGTTGAAAAATTACTGAACTAAATATACCCTTTTATTAATGACAGAGATAAAGTAATAGATTTCCCAGGCTCTTTCTCTAGCCCGCTACAGGAACTCTGTTGCCAATGCTGCAAAGACTGACTTTATTGTATGAACAGACTATTAAGCTTTGAGAGCCTTCAGTTTAAATCATTTTTACTCTTTCAGGAGAAAGAGTGGAGAGAAGAGAGACTGACGACTAGAAAGCCTCACTCCATCCTAGTTAAAATAATGCTGGAGATCCTAATTCCTTAGCCAAAAACTGTACACGAACAGATTTAGAAATCATAAATAAGTTTGTTTTATAATACTACTGTCTTTGCTTTGCTTATGCAACCAGACCTGAACTTAGGATTTTCTCTCTCACTTCTGTTCTTTTAGGAAACTTGAACCAAACCCTTTCTCTGCTCTCTCACATTCTTAACTATTGCTGGAAACAGGTAAGATATTAGAATCAGACCTAAACAGATAAAAGGCTTTGTGATTCATTTTTCATATGTAGCCCTGGACACAGAGAAGATCATGGCTCTCCCTGTGTGCGGGTCTCTACAGCCTCTGTAGCTTCACAACAACAGTAAAGAAAAAGTTCAAATCCTCCTGGTTTAAGAACATGAAAATATGTTTTGACCCTCCCACTTGAGCTCTCAAAGCGTCTCTAAAGACAGTAATGTTAAAAAAAAAAAGGTGACTATCTAACAGCCAGAAAAGGCAAGAAAAACACCAGGGTCCTGTTTTATGAGAAATCTTGTTGGGCCTAATTAAGGTGGAGTAATGGTAGGGCTTAATTCACCTGTGGACTTTTTCTTTAAGCTCTTCCTTATAAAAGCCTCACTTTGGGCTCCTCGGAGGAAATTACTAGTAAATGTTTCACTCTTGTTTAACACCCAAAAGTACTAAGTGTTTTTAAGGCAGAGAAGGCGGTAGGATCTCTGAGTTTATGAGATTATTACCATGTTGGTCAGCAAACTAAGGACTGAATCATTACCTCCAAAGCTGATAAAACTTGAGTGGAAGATTTGCACACAGCTGACTTACAATTGCAGCTTAAACAAAGGGTAAGTTAAAGTGGAGTAATGAAATGACACCAGGCAGATATTTGGTGTATTATTTAAAGCACTTCTCATTCTTATCCTCAGCCTTGACAGCTGTTTCTGAGGTGCTCGTTCTGTAGTACTTGCTCCTTACTCAGAGGCAGGATAAATACACATTTTTCAAAGAGAATTTCACTTGTCAGTAACTGGATGGATCTGCCTCTCAAGCCACCCAGGTTCTGAGTAATCTTATTTTAGAGATTTGTCTAATGTAATTCAATTGATGTTGCTCAGTGTGAATTAGCTTGGTACTGTAAGAAGGAGAATGGCTGCCATGCACCAGAGCCCAAGTATGTCATCTATGTGACACAGCTAACATCTACCTGGGGAATTAGAGCCCTGAGGTTCCTCTTGAACTAGGGACTGCTGCATGGGAGTGGGATGTGTGGTCTGACCCACCCAGCTGGCGTTAGTCCAAGGCTGAACACAATGACCGTGATTCAGTCTTAGGGTCCCTAAGCTGCCTGAGCTGTTTTCTCACACTTAATGATATAAGCTGAACCCCAGGACTGAGTTACAGCCTCCCATCTCATCAGGAATCATGCCTTATTCCATGTTATCCATCACTGCTAATCCACTGCTCAGAAGAGAGAGCAGCAATGCCCCACATCAGCTCAGAACTTACCCTGATTGAAACCTATCAATTATAAATTGCTGAACAGAAAAAAGAAGTGTTCAGCTTGTGGGGCAGAGAAGTTATCATAGTCTTCCCTAAGGAATGTCAGAGGCTTTGTAATTGCATTCAGCCTTTGCATGGAGTAATCTGTTGCATGTTAAATACCAGGCTTTAAAGCAAATAATTTAGGCTGGTAGCACATATTGTACAGTAAATACCAACTGATAATTAAACATTTCCTGTACTGTAAGAATAGTTTAAAATTCAGTAGAAGTGTAGATAACTGAGTTTACTATAATTACTATGCAGCCAGAATTGCAGCTTAGTTGCCAACCTATGTATACTGGTTATTTAATGGGAAAATTATTATATTGCAGGTTCTCAAGAGCATTCATTGGGATTTTAAATTCATAAAACAGATATCTATTGATAAACATATTTATTTTACACCTGAAATAGCTCAATAAATAGAATTGTAATAATTTATTTGTAGTGATTAGGAAATCTTTGCAAAGATAATAGATCTAAAAGGCTATATTCTGCACCATGCTGTAACTGCTTTACAAAGACCTTAAGGTTCAAAATGGCTCTTAAAACTAAAGTAGTTGACTACTGGTGATCACTCTGTGGTGATTTAATAGGGAAGATGTTATAAATAGGGAAGATGAAAGTTATAATTTGGAGATGCTCCCTAACTCAGGCGACTGAGGAAGTTGGGAATTGGGAGAGAGTCCCTCAGTTGGTTAGACAAAGGGACTTCAGGGGCTTCTCTACTGTGCCACGATAAACAATTCTTGTTTAATTCTTGTTATTCATGCCTGATTAGCTTTATTGAACCTAACGATCACTACCCACTCCTAGCCCACTCCCACTCTCACTCCTACCTTTCAACTGGAGAACATCATAACTGGAAGATATTACCGTGCAGTTAGCTCAGTGATTCTCAACCAGGGGGCCACAGCACCCTGGGATGCCTTCAGATGCATTCAGGAGTTGGTACTAATAGGTGTATAAATGTGATTCACAAGATAAACTCAAACGGCGCGTCCAGACAAGGCCACACGTGCCTGTTGCCATGTCTCAAAGCAGTCTGAGAAGTGGCAAGAGGGATGCTGGGAACAAAAAAATGTACCAGCACAGGCTCAAAATTTGATACATGGATATTCAGATATAACGCCCCCCGCCTCCCCAGGAAAAAAAAGCAGGGCAAGAAACCAGAGGCTTGGGTCCTCTAAAGAGATGCTCTAGTAGCCGGCCAGAGCATCTCTACATCTGCCCCTTGTCCCAATGCTGCAGGGACCTGGACCTGGACTCTGTTCCAGGTAAGTAGGGGATTGGAGGGACTGGACTGGATGGGGGGGCTATGAAGGTTTGGGGGACTGTGGGGGGGTAGCTCAGGAGGGGTGAGTCCCATACTTGCTCCCTGCAAGGCCCACATGCCCCCCTGCATGGCCAATAGCCCCCCCCACCCACACGGTCAACAGCTTACTCACAGCAGCAGCCATTGGGGTGCTTGGGGCCTCCTTGCACAGCCTCCGCTGTGTGGCGTGGGGCAGCGTGGCTCAGCCCCGACCGCCTGGCACCTGTTGCTGCCTGTGCCATATTGCGTGGGCCTGGCTTTGCTCAGTGCAGCACCGTGCGCCTTCGGACAACACCGGGCCACTCCGGCTGTCACCCCCAGGACCTTGCACTGCTCTGGGGACTGCCTGTCGTGCTGTGTGGGGGGCATGTGCGACCTGCAGGGGGGGGCATTCCATGCACTGTGTGGGGGCTGTGCCCTGTGGGGTGGCAGGGGACCCACCCCTCCTGAGCAGCCCACCCATAATCCCCCCACACCTACCCACACACCCCACATCCCTCCACACACACCTGCCTGCATCCCCCCACAAACCCACACCCCCCCCATCACACACCCAGCATGCCCAGCTGCCAGACAGGATGAGACCTGCTGGCAGGCACTGTGGCTGCAGGGGCAGCTGTTCCCACATCCTAGTTAGTGAAGGGGTCAGGGGGATCTCTAACTCTTCTATGATAAGAAAACCAAAAGCAAGCATCAAAACTTATATAGCTATTTAGAATTTATTTTATTGTGATGATAGAGACACTGGTAGGCTTCCAAATTGCTTTAGAATTGTAAATACATCAATAAAACATTGCCCAACTGATGTCTGTCTGTCATTGATATATACACGCACCCAGAGGTGCAGATGCCTCTGCTGCAGCCATGCAATCCCCATCTGGGTCTGGGAGGCACGCAACCTTGGGGCCGCGTGCTGTTGCAGGTGGCAGCAGGTCACAGCCAGGCAGCAGCCCCCACTGCCAGACTGCCGCAGTGGGTAAAGGGTGCCAGGAACTCTCACTTAGGACAGCTGCAGCAGTCCAGCTGGCACAAGGGGTAGTGTCTCCAGATAGTAATCGGCTGGACCCCAGAAGCTCCTGAAAGCAAGTAGCCCTGAGCTGCTTGCCAGGGCAGCTTTTTATATTGCCGGGACCACCACAGGTGCTGGTCCCAGGCTGTAGCTCCCCCTGGCTGCAGACCCAGGAGGAGCTGGGCAGGGTTATTTTGCCCCAAGTGGCATAACTTGCCCCACACCCAAGTGCACGTCCAGTGATGAGGCAAAAATCCCCGGCTCAAATTTGTGCCACTCCTATTTGAGCTGCTGCAAGCGCACGTGCTTGTATGTGTGGACACGCCCAAAGATTTCAAATGGGAATCTGATGTCTGAGTTCTTTGCAACACCATTTTATTTTTTATGTATAGTCAAAAAAGGTGAAAATGAAGAGCCCAGAGAGATGTGCCTTGAGTCTAAAATGGTTGAAAACTGCTAACTTAAATAATCCCCATCTTCTGTCGGAGCCCTCAGTAGCTGATATAAATTAGAATAGCCTTCAGGGTCTAACTTACTCTAGAGGAGTGCAGCACAGCACAGAACGGACAGAAAGCTTAGCTCAAAACCACCTTTGCATACCCATTGAACTGTGTAGTCCTTGACTGTGGCTCAGGATTGGAGAAAATGATTTTTAGCCCTTAGAAAGCACTTTACCTCTTGAAAGCACCAAACATACTTTCAGATCCAAATTATGGCCCTTTCAATGCTCTGGTGTAAGGGAATGCCCCTGGTCTCCAGTAATGGAGGAGGGAAACATTATATTAAAGAAAATCGACAATATTCACAAGTTTCTGTTCTCACACACTTGAGAGCTGGCTCCTCAGTAAGCACACATAAGCACACTGGAGAAAAGGAACTTTCTCCCTCTTAGTGCTGCGCAAATTAGGCCTAGCTAATAAATCTGAATGCGTCTTTGTGAAGTAGATAAATATGTGTATTTATATGAACTGGAAAAGCATGATTTCTTGGATATAGGAACTAAATCCTGAAAGTCTTTACCCTGGCAAAAATCCCACTGAAGAAAGTACTGTAAGGTTTGATCCAAAGCCCAATGAAATCTGTGGAAAATCTCCTGTTAACTTCCTTGGCTCTTGTTCTTCACTTTTAGTAATACAATACTAGTGAAAATTCAGTACCAACATTAATTTTGCATTGCCTCATATCTGCGCACTGGATCAGCACATGTGGTCCCATGGCAGGAGGAGTCAAGAGACTGGGTACATCTCTGGCTCTGCCATTGACCAACTGTGACCTTGACTAAGTCTCATTATTTCTTACATCAGTGTTGCTGAACCTTTTAGCCCCACAGGCCAGATGAGCACAGGGCTGGTCCCTGTCTGGATCAGCCCCTGTGGGCCTGTGCCACCTCCGCTCAGCCCCACGCTACCTAGATCAATCCTTGCACTGCTGGATCTGGCCTACCCAACCTAGTACACAGGGCCATGGCTCTTCACGATCCAGAAAACTGGCAGCAGGGGAGCAGTAAGTAGCATTGCCCCCACACCCCCGCTGTCCAATATTTGGACTCATAGAGAGCCCTGCAGGCTGGATGACATGGCTGTATGAGCTGAATCTGAACACCCCTGCCATATGTAATCCATTGTTAAATAAGAGAGGTCATGATATTTGCCCACCACTGTACAGTGCTTTGAGATCTTTGGACACAAATGCCGTATTAATCTATGTGCACAGATCTTTAAAGAACAGTAAAATACACATTTCTTTATATATTTTTATGCCAGGCCCTTTTATGTTGTGACTTGAACTATAATCTGCATCTGACATTATTGCAATTTTAAACGTTGGTTACCATGTTCCAATTTGTAATTTGTGCACTGCTTCCCTTGAGCACTCTTAGCAGCTAATTTCAGAGATCTGGATAAATAAAAAATATACTTGCGCTGGTCTGTGTAAGCAATTTGAAAATCAAATGATTTATACAAATGAATAACTCTATAGTGGTCTATCAAATCAGAAACTGGATATTTTTTAAACACATGGATCTCAGTGTTAGTGATATTGAAACATGCACTTTGGCCCTATGAATCCCTCTGAGCATCAAGTGTTTCTTCCTCCATTCTCTCATTGCCTCACTAGACCCTGACTGTGAATTTTTCCAGCAAACAGGTCAATTGGATAGGTAAATATTTGCTCAGCTTCCCTAGTATGTTTGGTCTGAATTTTTTTACCTAGTGTTTATTCAGTCATTTCCTTTTTAATAGTCAGACTGTGTGTTGTTCACCGAAGTCTTTAAAACTCAGAGACTGCGTCCAGACAAGCACGGCCGTGCGGTATGTGGTAATGCAGACATGTCTGTGGCACCACATACCGGACTTTCCATTGTTCAGGATATCCAGGGGTCAAAAAACCCGCGGAGAAAAAAGCGGAGCTGCACAGGCAGCGGGAGCATGCGCCACCCAGAGCTGGAGCCTGGCCAGCCGGAGCCATGCTCTGCTGCCAGTCAGGCTTCACGAGGCAGGATCACCTCCGCTGCAGCCCCGGGAGCCTCCCCTACCCCACCCAGGGTAACTTGCCATGCACCAGCAAATGCATGGCATGGCCATTCCCCAGGGACAACTAAGAGTGGCACAAGGTGCAGCACCGCTACTTGTCCCTGGAGAACCAAATGTCCACGCATGTTTGGACGTGGCCAGAGGGGTAGTTAGCCATGTTAGTCTGAAGTCAGGCAGAAGGCAGGGTAGAATTGCATCTTACAGATGAGTTAAATCAAAGACACATACGCTTCCCTAAGCAGCAGCGTACATCTGATGAAGTAAACTGCTGCTTACAAAAGCTCACGCATCTCTGATTTAGTTAGTCTATAAGGTTCAAATCTATCCTGCCTTCTTTAAAACTCATGCTTTTTAACATGGACCAACAAAGGCAAAATGGACAAAGTCATTCCTAAAGTAAACTGATGTCATGAGTTCAGTGAGATTGCACCAGGGATGCATTTGGCCCATTTTTGAGAGAGAGAATTTCATGATGATTGGAGAGCTTGGGTCAATTTATTGTTAAATATTATTTGGAGGCAGCTTTTGTTTTTATGTAAATAAGATACTAACTAAGGGCTAAACGCTGTCCTGATTTTTTGTGTGGGTGGATGTAAATTGAAGGCAGAGTTTGGCACAGAAAGCAAGCTTCAGAGTCCTTTCACACTGACATTGGCTTCAAAGGAAACATCAAGCCCAGTGAAAGGAATTTATGTTGGTAATGCTCACCACTACTTCTTGCCCTTTCTTATTTGATAACCATGCCTAGTACCTGCACCCCTTAAGCAGTTGGATACAGCCTGTTTTTACTGATGAGGCACATGATGCTGTGTGCTTGGTAGCTCTTACATCATTAGTGGCCATCACCTGAGTCCCTGCACCTGCAGCAGGTCACTTCCATGACTCACCTGAGCTACAGGCAAAGACATTTCAGGCCCCACTGAACCTGCACTGCAGTACCCAGAGTAGGCACCATTCCTGGAGCCACATATTTATTTAACACTAATGCCTCATTATCTAGCCATTCATAATGTCCTGAGGTCTGTAAGTAATTAAAGTTAATTTCTGCTGCAGAGGGGTAGGAGGCAGGAGGTGTCAGGCATCCTCACTGGAAATTCTTATTCATATTTCTTTCCTGTTTTGTGATTCTCAATCGGAGTTTTCTAATAACAGATCATTTCTTTTTGTCTAACTTTAATCTGGCCCTGCTTGACAAGCACCATCCTTTTCATTGAAGGGTAAGACCACTTAAAGAAAGGCCAATAAGCCCTTGCACTGCTCAGCTGACTAGGGTGATTTGTCACCCTGTGCAGTGGTGGTCACACCAATGGATTTATCTCAAGGTAAATGGAGATGCTGAGACCTGGGACCTGGAGCTTTGATTAAGGCCCCCTTTTTGTAGTGTTGATAGATGTTGCTTGTGTTTATCTATTTGAAATGCCACTAAATCTGTGAATACAATGGAAAAAGAGAGTAGTTTGCAGCTGAAAACATATTAGTGATTTATGTTTCACTAAGAAGCACAATAAAGAGACAGAGGCTATTAAGAGGAGCTATTTTCATGAGAAATAGTTCTGCTTTAAAACATTATCAACCACACCTTGATAAAGACCTACATGCATGCATAATCGTGTTTACTTATACCTTTAGTTTAGTGCACTATACATTTGGAAAGCATAGCGCCGCGTTATTAATAAGCTGGTAAGAGGGATCTTTGCCATGCAAGTGCATAGCAATAGAGTACTTTGCATGTTAATTGTCTTCAAGAGAAAAGAGAAGCATAATACCCTGACCCAGGACTTTCTATGGACTCCACAGTCCTTACAACAGCTTCAAATCCTTCTGACCATTATTGCCAGCATTTATTCACAACATTTTAGTAGAAATAACCAGTGGGGTGACACAAAAAGATTATAATGCATTGATATAACTTATAACATGAATCAATGTCAACAAGACGCACCCATTTAAATGAATAGGGTCAGATGAGAGTGCTGTATCACCCTGACTTGTGTGACAGTTACAAATGCATAACCTAGTATGCATAATAGGAGTGTACAAACCAGTAGAGATTTGTAAACTTGGTTTGTTTCAAGCAGAACTGACCCTCAGGAATGGAAAAGGGAAAAGCAATGGAGCTGTCGGAAAAAATAAGTGATTCTGTAGTTTGCTGTTTATCGAAAAGCATAATGAGGTTTCATTTTCTCAAGCTTGAACAGAGAGCATGGACCCAAAACACTATTCAGGAGCCAAGCTGCTGTTTATCTACAGCACTCAATTAAAAGAAAAAGATAACACATTCAGTTCCAAGCACATTTACAAATGCACAAGAAGGCTTCAGCGCTCTGCCCTGTGGATGCAAATATATAGGCAAACTGCAATTATATGTTTGGAATTAACTGTGCTGGGTTATGATTTATTGAAATGTTCCGAGGGTTTCTCTTCAGCACTAATGAACAATGGTGGGGGGAGAGAGAGGCTGTATAATGTGTGTGCACCTGGAGCTTGCAAACTAGTACAGTAAGTTATGTACCAGTAGGGTGATACTCTGTCTATGGCTTGGCACTGCAGTGTACTGACAGTCTAGCAAAGCTTTTAAATCTGGACAACACCTGCACCTCATTTGCTTTACAGAAGCGCCATGACCCGACTGCTGATGGTGAGCCTTCCTTTCATCCTTAGGATTATGACAAGTTATTAATTGCCACCATTAGCTGCAGCAGCCTGCTTGAGATCTCTGCTGCTCTCTGGAGGTGAGAAACTACGTGCATGTGAATGCAGAGAGAAAAGATGTGAAGCACTGGGGCAAACAGAGCAACAATCTGCCCAAAAGGGATTGTGAGATTGTGAATAATTTATTAGAAAACATTTTTCTTTGTCCTTCCCACAGACCCACAAATCCTCCCTAAGCACTCTTTACCAGCCTTGCAGATAATGTACTTACACATCTCAGAGCTTGCTAAATAGACTGAGCAGGCCACAGAGTTCACCCTCAACACTGCTTCTCCAGAGTACCTTGCGCAGATGAAACACTTCCACTCTTTAGAAGTGCTTCCTATGCGCTGTAGGTAATTAGGTAAGAACACCAACACAAAACGACAGCTGAGGGGCGGGGAGAATTTCTCTCTGTCTCTCCCCCCCCCCCCC
>NW_017728993.1:8641514-8667936 GCF_001723915.1 Gavialis gangeticus | reverse complement strand
ACCAAAACGACCGCGGGGGGGGGGGGAGAATTTCTCTCTGTCTCCCCCCCCCCCCCCCTTTCTTTTTGCAATTATGCATTGATGTTGTCAGGTCTTAGATAAGTTAGATCAAATCCTCAGCACGGAGTTGCACCTTGTTCTACCTCGTGAAACGCGCACATACAGGTGCTGAAAGGGATGTCTCATAGCTTCAGAAAATGACTCATGGTTAAAGCAGAGAGCAACATAGCAATCAAGTTCACAATACAACACTTCCAGCTTTGTGACTGAGCGCTTCAAGACAGCAGCTGTTTTCCTCTCCCTACGTACAGTGTCTGGCACTGTGCAAGCATGACAATATATAATAGCAAAGAATACTAAGTAAAAGATGAAAATTTACCAGAAAACAGTTCTGGACCCGATATCAGGCTGGGGTAGATGAACAGAATTGTAGTGGCTCTCATAGAAGTCTGTTGGTTTACATCAGGTGAAGATCTGGTCACACGTGTGAAATTATTCACGTGTGATTATTCAGAGCTGGTCAAGTGACCTAAGTTCAGGAGAGGAAATGACTTACTTGTTCTACTGGCCAGAGATGCCAGTGCACCTCTAGATGTCTAGAGCGTAAAATAAAAACCGTGTGATTACAGCTCAGGCTAGTATACGTGTGCCCAGGTGATCAGACTGGCCCAGTAACAGTAGTGGTGAAGATGCAGTGTTCTGTGGGCTAGTACGTGTCAGCACCACAGCCCAAATCTCTAGGGACCCTGGGCAGGAAGTCCAGTTGCTATCACATGCTAAAGCCAATGATGCCATGTCTTCACTCTATTGTTACCTGTGCCAGTTATATTAAAGATAGTGTGGGCATGCTAATTGGGTGCTCCAATCATACTGTTTTGCTGTGTGGATGTACACTTAGTCCCAAAGGAAGGAGGGGTGTCACTGAAGCAAAGAAAGATCCCTGAGGCCTTGTGTGTAAGCTACCTTTCAGGGTGTTCCCCTAGGGCTTGGGCAAACATGACTTAGCGAGGAAATATTGTTAGGGCCAGATCCCACTATTGTTACTGTGCTAGCCTGTCATTTTTCAAAACACTTTTAATCATTTCCATTGCATACAAAACATTTTTATGTGAGCTACTCTGTGGATAAAAACATAAAAACTATTTTTCTTCCCTAACCATTTTTTGCGGGTCCTCTGGCTGGAGACCTGACTCAAGGTCTTCCATTGCATGTGTATATGGGCTGAGACAGATTAGATTACAAATTTAGAAACTTTATGTAATAACCTTTTTTGGAGCCAGCTTAAAAAAAAATAAAGGTGTGTGTTTTGTTCATAAGAAGGGTATAGCCAGAATCATTTCACAACCAGGATCAAAAATGAGAAATTACAGGGAATAGAAATGCTACCTAAATATTAGGAGTATCACATGATTCTCCATAACACACTACAATGCTCTTCCATTCACGTATTTTTGGATAAATTTCCGTGCACAGATAGAGAAGTATATAGCTATATTTGTTCTCTAACATACTGTGCAGGATTCTAAAATGAATCCCTTTTGGCATAAGAGGTAGAATTTGCACAAATTTTAAATAGTAGTGCATATTGTTTAAGCTCTGGTTTCTAACAAAGTCTGTATATGACTTGGTTCATACTCTAGAATGTCTTAACGTTCGAGTGGATTGGCTGCTCCATGTGACTATACCATGGGATGCTTGCTTAAACAGAAACAAGTGGCCTTTCAGTGAGGAGACCACCCAGAATGCAGGACATCTATGTTATAAGTCAAATTTCTTCTTTTATGGGTAAGAAACTTTCAGTCTCATATTCCTAATTGTGATTGAGTGGTGGCTATGGAGGAGGTGATTCAGCTCTTGCTGAACAGTGTAGTTGGGATTCTGCTTGGAATTATTATTTTCAGCATCAGTCAAGTTGCATCTATTGATGACATCCATTGTCAGTGGGAAGTGCATATTTTAGTGTAGATAAGTCTTTCAATGCACCAGTGATAGGCAGAAGAGACTGGGTTTAAACTCTTGTTTAGGACTTTTTAGCTTTGTTATGGATTTAAGAGACTGAGGTAGAAACTACCTTGGATTTCTTAACAGGTTACCTATCAAATCTGAGTAGACAAAAAGAATCATCAGAACAAAGTTTGACGATATGGGAACTGTAATATATGGTATATGAACATGATACAGATATGAAGTCAGAGAATAAAAAAATGAACTACAACAATGTAATACATCATTTTGGTTTCCCCCTTTGCTTAGCAATTAAGTGAAAGAACATAAAGAATTGTTTTCCTTTCCACTTTTTACTGTCTAACAAAGAAGGAAGATGAAGCATCTGGTTTTCCACTCACTGGTGCGTAACAGTGTCAACTCCAAATGCAGTTAGCTTGATTTGCACCGGAAGAATCGGGTCTTGTCTGGTACTGAGGTTGTTACACTCGATTGGCATAGATCCTCAATATCAGCAACAGCAGCCACTTATAAGTGTAAAGACTGATCTGATGAAAAGCAGTTTGACCTGAGATACAGTAAAGCAGCTGCATTTGTTATGTGTTGTACACTTAAGGAGAGCTACTTATGTGCTTTCTGTATGCCAGGTGTATGATCTGCTCTGTGTACTTAAGACAACATGCACATACTCTCTCTGCAAGCCTGATCCCTCTCCCATGGAAGTTTATGCAAAGACTGTGGCTGACTTCACCTACATTGGACCCTTAGTCCCCCAGCTAGATTTCTATGTGACAGATCGGTGCGGTGTTCAGTCTGGCTGAAGTGTAGAAAGCATGGGCATTTCAGCAAGAGGTTCCTTCTTGCTTCTCTGATTTGGGACACCTCTCTTTATACAACTTATGAATTCTGATTGAGATTATGAAATTGTTGTATCATTAAATACGTAATTGCATGTGGAGTCAGCCATATGCTGTCAGGGCTTTGTTGTGTCACTCAGACAAGGGATAATGCACAGTCATTAAACCTTGATGGCTCCTTAGGAATAATAAAAGGAAGACTAGTGTGCCCCATCCTCTTTGCAGGAGGATGAGGTTTGGAGAATGGGAAACTTCCCAAAAAGAAGGAGAAAGAATGAGGTGTTACTGCTGGGTCTGTATATAATACAAAACATAACAGACTCAGTACAGGGCAGCTTAGGAAGATTCACCAGTGATTTGGACAAAGGAGCATAGGCAGTGGAGGAGAGCAGAGGGCATCCTTTTATAGCAGCAGGTCCATTTAACTGTGAGTTCAGCCAGGGGAAAAGGAAAAATCCATGAAAAAGAGAGGAGAATCCATCAGTTGGAGAAGACGACTTGTAAAAAAGGGGAATCTAAGCATCAAGGAATATAAGCCTCAAGGAATGAAAAAATGGTGAGAAATTAAGATAGGGAAATGCATGCAGAGGGTTTGTTTTGTTAGTTTGTCTAGATCTATATACTTCTTACATTAACTGAAATAGAGGTGGTTGTTCTTTGGAGCCATTACAAAGCTACATGCCTCGTTCAATCATCCTGCATCCCTAAGGAAGGAAACTGTGAACCCTAAGTAAATCTACAAGATTTGGATGGATGGATGTGCTTAGGCATCTGAGGAGTCTGGGAAGTCTATGCTCTTTCTGTGGGTCAAGGGGAGCTTGGCCATGAGGCCCCATCTCCATGAAGAGGTAACAGAGAGAACCTGTTGTCAGGGAGTCTGCCAGAGGTCAAAGAAAGAGCCAGTGCTGTAGCCTACTAAGACGAAGCGAAGTTATAGATAAAGCACAAGGTCTCGGTTCGGTGCAGCCTAATGAGTGCCCAGCTGTAAGAGTTCTACCAGGGCTGTGCTACAGCATCTGTCTCATAGAGGGAGCTAAAGTGAATTAATATTTCATTTTCATGATGACAAATGGAAGCAGGTTAGATAAGAACTGACACTTTTCAATTAATTTAAAACTGTAATCTCCAAGAGCAGAGACCTTCGTTCCTGAGTGTTTGGAAAGCAACTAATGCATAGCAGGTACTTCTGTATATAACCAAAATGTTATAATGAGAGAAAGAGGATTGTAAAACCACAGAGCATTATCACAACTGAGCAAAACTTATTTTAATTAAACAATATATTTTAATTAAAAAAAAAAAAAACAACTCAAGAAATTCTGTGCATTATATATATTTAGGAAGTAATTTTCAAAGGAGCCTAAGTCCATTAGGATTTAGGCAAGGTGCCTATACGCAAACAGGGGGGCTGCTCCGACACACTGGAATTCCAGTGCGTTGGAGCAGACTCGATGAGTCTACTGGAGCGGAGCAATTACTGTGTTCAAGCAGCCGTCCATGTCTCATGTACCAGTATCAAGCGAGCTTTAGATAAAGCACCTCCGCCACCGTTTTGAAGTACAGGAACGCTGATACACAAGACACTCCAGGTCCTTTATTCAGAGTGGATCTTGGAGCCGCTCTAATTAAAGCGTCCCCCGCACCATACCCCCAGAGCACATGTATAAATGCCCTTAGGTTCCTTTGAAAATCCCAGAATTAAAGTGTAATGATCCAAATTCTTGAAGCAAACAAAAGAACACTCATCTGAATAAAACATGGTGTCTAAAGAGTAGCAAACCCAGATGAAGCTGTATACCTTATGATGTAATCTCATTAGGTTAGCCAATAATTGAGCCTGGCCAGTATCATGATGGGAAAGCCAGATGTGATATGAGGCGCTGTGGGAAAAGGTGAAGACATTCAGATTCAAGCATGGGAAGATCCAGGATTTTGAAAAGGGGGTGCAGATGGTGTGGTACATCATCACATATAACAACACTAGAAGCCCTGCCAGTATGGTAGGGGGCTAATACTATATTAATGAATTTAAGATCAAAGCAAAGCAGTTATAACTATTGGAATGTGCACTAAATTTGCTAGAGTACATATAAAGTTTAAAAAAAAACTTTATAAACTAGGTAAAGGAAGGTCAAAAGACAGTTTACTGTCTATTAGTCCTGTATTCATTATAGTTAAATGTGCATCACTTACTCAGATTCATACAGCAAAATCTAGCCTTCTTGAGCATCTTGACAGTGCCTCCAGTACTGCACCGTCAGTCAGTTCTACACCTGATGTAATATTAACACATCTGAGTTAAGGTTTTTAGCTAAAGCTAAAAGCATTCTGCAGGACTATGAAACAGGAGAGATATTACCAGGGATGGCTAACAGAGAGCAAAATTTCAGAAGAAAGGATAGTTTGAATAGTGAAATATCAAGGCCATTAAAAAGGATAGAGGGGCATTAGCACCTGTGGAGCAGAGAGGGATTAACAGGAATCGGGGAGATGATAATGAGCCATGAAGTCAATTGTCCCTCTCAGTGCTACCTGAATAGAAATGCTGCTGTCCCTTCCAGGCAGTTTGTGTTGAAGTTTGAGTGGAGCAGAAATCAAAGCGGGGTGCAAGTGCACCCCTGTTGGATCTTCCTCTGGAGTCAGCACAGAAGCGGTTCTGGCTTCCTCTGAATAACAAGGAGAGCAATGGTGGCATCGTGTTAGGCAGCACCCTGCTACTAGCAGGGCTGCTGTGGCTTTGGAATAGATGGCAAACAGAACTTCTGAACTCCAAGTGATCACTGAATATCACACTGCGGAAGGGAAAGGCCAACACACTGATTTCAAACTGGGGCACGATTGAGTGGAGAGTAATTCAAAGGTAACAAAGGATGGAGGGTTTCAATTCAGCCAGGAGAGGGTTCTTTTCTGGGTTTCCAGGACACCCTGATGAATATGGAAAGCTAGAATTGGAGGTAACAAATCTGTTTGTAACCCTGTGGGGAAGGGGTCACTTCTTGGGCTGCTTATGCCTAGCAGTTTGTTTTGGGAAGAGGTTAGTGCCACAGTTAATGCGACACTTTGAAGTGCCATCCCAAAAAGCACGTAGAGATCTGTATTAATGACTGCGATAGCATTTCACCATGTAATGGGCTGCAGAAACAATGCTTCCTGGAAGGATCTCATGCAGCAGAGTGCCACGCGCTGAGGAGGAGCGCTACATCCTCTTAAAGCATTCTCCAGGGATGCAGAATGATGAATAAGTATGTGTGAATAAGTATACAGGGAAAGCATCTCAGACTGCTTGAGAGAGAAGATTGTTTTTCATGGAGTCTGACCTTTTTTCTGCAGTTTATAAAATTAGTATAACAACTTGTGAAATTTACTATTATCTGGGGTCTTACGTATAGTGGTTAGATTTGCAGATAAGTCAAAAAATTTGGCCTGATCCAAAACCCAGGAGAGTCCATGGAAAGACTCCTACTGACTTTATACACTTTGTCCTACATGCATTATTCCTAGCTTTGCAGTGTTTGACTTAACCGTCTAAATAATGTTCTTGTAAGAAAGGGTTTTTTGTTATATGTAAGAATTTATCTTTTCTTGTCTTTCATCTGCTTTTAATGTAAACATTAAAAAAATCTTTAAACCACACCAAAAAAAAAAAAAACCCAACCCAAAAAACAGCCCATCAATCTTTACACGCAATGGTCCCTTGCTGTCCAGTGTAGATAATTATGTCCAAAACTCACTTAATGGAAACTAGATAAAACATTTATTTTCACTACTCAGTCTACTGCTACATGTTGTGGTGAGTTTATTACATGTCTGCCTAGATTTGTATTGATATCTGTATCCATATGTATTCACACATGTATGGAAATGCATATATTGATATTACCACATTATTATGATATAATAGTGATGGCGGTTTATTGCCTCCTCCTCTTGCAGAAACCCACTCAACTTGGGTTTCTCTATGCTTTGAGTTTCATTTCTGCTAATAAATCTAGAGAAGCACGGTTAAAAAGGAGAGGTAGGGGAGGAAGGGTAATCAGCCTAAGAGATTTAAATAAGCAAGGAAGACTTGAAAGTGTGACATTTTCCTCATCCACAAGGCTGGGAATCTAAATCTTATGCTTAAACCAGGACTACACTTTCCTGATGAAAACCAAACCCATCTCCAGTGGAGCTAGAGAGTTTCAGCTGGCCATACCAGCAGCAAGACGGTTAAATCCGTGGGGCAAGCTGTGTACACATGCAAGGTATGTTTGTTTCTGTAGGGATGAATAGAGTCACTGTGAGGAGCAAAGTGTTATTTTAACACCTATTCTCTCTCTGACTCTGTGGCCAGTTCACATGTAACTGAGTGTTTCCGTGGAGGAGCGAATCCATCTGTGTTTTCTCACCTGCAGGTGTTGGGGTTTTAATTAAAAGCTCTAACTAATATGTTGCTATTTTGTGAAGGGATGTGAATTATAGCAAAGACAAATTATGAATGATAATGAGAGGCAATGTGAACATCCAGTTTGGAAGCATTGTCTCACTCTCTCGCTTACATTGGTAACCAAGAAAAGTGTAATTTAATGAAATAACCAAGGAAGAACACCAATTTGCCCACATGCCTTCTGTGTATATATAAACAAGACAAGCATTTTTTAATCTTATAGGAAACCCAGCATCAATTTAATAAGTACCACCACTGCTGGCACTCCGTTTCCAGTGGCTGTTGACTTCTATCAGGGAGAAACCAAGCAACAGAGTATGGTTGGCTGGTTGGTTGGTTTCGGTTTCTGGGTTGGTTTTTGTTTTGTTTTGTTTTGTTTTGTTTTTTTACAAAGGACTCAACCCAGCTCACCTTTTCCCAGCCCGTCTTCCAAAATGAAGAAGCTAATGTGACAATACAATAGCTTGCAACGAAAACCACCACATATACACTGGTTCTGTACAATACTGAGACCAGTTCTCCATACTTCAATACAGCTCAGGCCCTTTCTGCTGTATTAATTTGGTGGTCTGATTTTCAGATCTGAACATGCATAACACAGATAATGTGTAGGCTACCGTTGATCCATTTGTGGTTGATAAGCTGAATTTGAGAGTGACACAGCTTATTACAAATTTCACAGATCCATATGTTGTGTGAGTTGGAGTCCAAGTTTATAGCATGCTGCTTTCTTCTTGCTTGCTTTGCTTCCATCCTCTGGATCAAAGCTGCTTCATGTTGAGCTGCACCCAGTGCCAGATGTTCCCTCTAAACTGGACAGGACTTTGCACATGCCTCCCAGCTTTCTACATTATATTGAATGATTTCATAATATTTTTGCACACAACATGGTACCACCATAGCGGGCACCCCCACTTTCTAGAGCCATCTTGAATCTTGCTTTGCAAAATATTTTTGGAGACATGGTCTCTTCCCATTTCCCTGACATGGCTGATCCATCGCAACCTCCTCTTCTTGATAGCGGTTTCTAAACGTGTCAGTCCTGCACATTCCTTCCTGCCAGCTATGTTCCTAGTCCGTGGTGGGACCCAACCACCAGACTATTTCAGTGGTGGATACTGTTCAACATCCTCCAAAAGCTTCATATCTTGCTACTCCTGCTTCTTGGCTTGGATCTGCAGTCTTCAGCATCTTATCAGGACTAATAGCTAAAATGCCTAGGCACCCAAAGGTGCTGATTTACCTCAGAACTGATTGTGAAAGCCAATAGAAGCTGTAGTCAACTAAACTCATTCTGAGTGACAACTGGGCCCTGATGGACCATGAAAGATTAGGTGGATGTAAAATAGGAGAGGAAGAGAGCTGCAGCAAAATTCTAGCAAAGCGCAATGTAGGCCTTGCTGGAACATTGATCAATATATACCACCCGCACGAAGGCTGCTGAAGTGTTGGCCAGAGTAGGCCTAAACAGTAAACCTGACCAGTGTATGAACTCCTTACATAAGCACAACTTGGCATATGGGCCAGATAGGCACTCCTGCCAGAAGTGGTGGTGGATAGTGCAGGGTGTAGGAGAGTCCAGGGCCTGCGTGATAAGACTAGAATAGGAACACCTGGGTTAGGAGGTGAAATAAGCCCATGGTACAGGACGTTTGAGATGCACATGGAAAGCAATACACTATTTGCTTTGATCACTATATAAAAGGAGGGTTGGAAAGTATGGGAACCTTATAGCAGCCTAAGGGAACCTGAATGGTGTTGTGCCAACTACCTCGTCACAGGTACAGATGCCTTAACTCCTGGTCTGGTGTACTTGTTAGGCCAAAACGTGTTAAGGGTTGTGCTTGTAGCCAAATCTGTGCCATTGAACTGAGCCTCTGGTTGTTCTTTAAGACAAGATTGGTGTTGGAATCTCCTGGCTAGGACTTTGTCAACACCACAGGTCCTGAGACTTCAACACAGCAGCAATGACACTGGTAACACAAGATGAAACACATCTCTCAGTCCCCAGAATATGCCCAGGATGTAGCTGCTCCCAGACTGACAGGTGGTCAGGTAAAAGAGTCCTGAGAAGTCTGAGTAATGAAAGAGAGGAGTCAGATAAAGAAGGGAAGATGGGGAAGGGAAGATGGGAAGAGGAGAAAAGGAGGGGATGAGGTGTTGGGCGATAAGCAATAAAAGGATAGGAGATCCTGGAATTGGGAGAGGGTGAATAAAAAGGGGAGATGGTGATTAGACATCAAGTCATCTGGGTGAAAAAAAATATTATGGGGATAACAAGGCCATGGAGGAAGGATGGAGACAAGAAGGACAAAGTGAAGACAAGGCAGAGCAAGACAAGGGAGAGAATAAGAGGAAATACCTGCAGGGGGAAGGGAGATGGAGGAAAACTCCTGCCAGGAAAGCACCTCTGGTCAATCTTAGATGGCAAGTGCTGCCGTAACAATTAATTTAATCCAGTCTGTGGGGGTTCTTACGCTGCACTCATCACTGTGTTATCAAACAACGCATTGAGCAACATGATGTTTATTCTCTCTTCATCTCCGCTCAGGGAGGAGTGTTTGCACTAAGGCTGCTTGCAGACATTAAAAAACCCCCTCGACCTCCCCCAAATCCCACACTTTACCACAAGAAGCAGTGCATTACTTCAGCTGGCTCTGCAGCATCTGTAAAGATTGGGCAATTCAGCTGAGCTTTTGGGCACTTTTAGCTAAAGCTGATTCAATCAGATATTAGATAAAAGTGCCAAAAAAGCCTCACTAACACGCCTGATCTTTACAGATGTCAGGTGAGCCGGGTTGAAGTAACGTGCTGCCACTTCTGGGCATGCACGGGACTTGATGTGGGAACGCACTGAATTTAAAGTGCCATTTTGTTTTTGGTTTTGTTTTTTATGTCTGCAAGCACCCAGAGTGTTTTGTTTTAAATATGTGTGTCACCGCGAGTCCAGGTAAGAAATGGCAAAGTCACAGAAATGCACCTTGTATTGACACAAACATGCTTTTCGGGCATCAGAAAATGAAGTGCAAGAGGGCAGAGGTCTAACAGCACACATGAGAAGGGGACAGGGGGTCTTTTCCTGGGACATCCATGTGCTTTCATTCACAGTGGTCTCTTGAGATGTTCCTGTTTAGGATTCCTAGATTGCTCCACCATCCGAATTAGGATTCAAATACATGGAGCACATTTATCCTTTCTTGGCATTGCTTCCCCTTCCACTTTTTTCATTTCATTCTGAATTAACACTGCTCACATGTATACGCAAGGCCACAGCTCTATTTGTGCCCCCTTTTGGGGGCCTGAGTTTCCTCTCTCCCCATCCCTTAGCTCCCATTTGAATGGGCAACTTCAGCACTAGTGCTTAGAAAATTGGCACCACAGCTGCAACCCATAAGAAAAACAGGGATTACAATTACCCTAGGTGGGCTTGGCAGTGTGCAACAAAGATGGCAGGACCTCTGCCGCAAGAAGCTTATAATCTAAATATATTTAAACAAGCTAACCCCTCAGGTCCATGTGCACATCTTGAATGGGATCCATGAGCTGCACCTCCTGTGGATTCCCACCGAGAGATCAGTGGAAGTCTGCAAGAGTGCAAGGCTCTACCTTAGTGGATCCCTTTGGAGGCCTGCACCTATACTTTTAATATATCAATTAAAATATGTTGACTAATGGGTTAGTCAACAAATACAATAATTATATTACATAAAAGATGAGCAATATTTTTTATATATATATATATTGCCTGATCTCATGTCCACGGACAATTTTAGCTTTGCATTGACTCCGGTGGGTGCAAAATTGGACCATTTTTCTTCCTATAAGCCACAGTTTATATAAAGATACAACTTCACAGCTTGCATGTTAAGAGCCTTTGATAAGGAAACTGCCCAAGGTACTATTCTTATTCAGCTGCTTTTCATACACTGAGAATGTGAGAACACATTGAGGGCTACAGTCTTATACTCCAGCCCCAAAAGCAAAAAGTGACATACTGGACATACTATCTATTTAAGAACTGGGACAGTATAGTAAAAGAGGCACCATTTCCACTGTGCAGGTTTTTTTTAAAGTAACATATATCATAGATTATAATGAATGGATAGTGATTATAAGGCTAAATTTCTATCAAGGGGTTGATGAGTCATTAAACCCCTCAAGCTTTGTTCTTGCAGTTTATTGCCTCATCATCATCACCACCCCTTCATGGAATTATTGCCTTTTAATTAGCACTAGACAATTCATTACTATCTATATTATTATGGAGAGGGAAATAAGGAAACAGCTAAAATTAAAAGTATTCTGTTACCTCTCCTAGACTGGGAAAAAGCTGTTAACAGGGTGCAATTAAAACAAAATGACTTTTAACTTCAAGCAAACTGAAAGTTCTCTAAAACAGGGTGATCCCTAAATACAGGTGCGTTGTGTGTCCAGGACAATCATGGATATAGTTGAAGCTGTCTAAGGAGCTAATGATTTCTCTCACAAAACTGCCTCCCTTCATCCTCCATCTCCTCATTCTGAGATGGGGTATTAGTAGGTGCAGTCCAGCTTCGGAGGTGATGCATGTAGCAGTGTGGTGATCCTGGGCAAGCAAAATTGTCTCTTGGAACGACTTCTGTTGGTGTGTGTTAGAGCAGCCCTGGGACTACTCTGATTCGTGTAGTGGTATCTGGGAAATCTGCAAATGAGGTAAAAGGGGAAAAAAAACTTAGAATCAGCTTGGCTGCTTTTTCGAATTCTCAGCTGGATCTTGTCAAATATTTCTGTCTGCAGTGATCAGACCTTTGTCACCTTCACAGGCAATTAGTAAATATAGCTATAGCTCAATCCAATTTATAAATATCTATGAGAGGAAATGTTGAAAAGTGACACATTAGGCCATTCATTCATCCCTGGAGTAACTTCATTGGCCAGTAGTCTTCAGATGGGCCAATTAAGACTAATTGTGATATGCCCACAGAAGAGCAACCCAAAAAGACTCAGTACCTACCATGTTTCTTGCTTCATTAAAGGGACATAAAGGGCTTGCAATCTAATCAGGTTCAGAAAATGAGCTAAAAGCAGTTTCCAATGCTGCACTTGCCCCTAAGTCTTTCTGTCTGCTTTTGTGATTTTATAACCTAACATTTCGATTTCTAATTCTCTCTCTTCTACTACTGAGGGAAAGAGCCTCACAAAAAATGGAAGAACTGTATGTAATGAAAGAGACTGTCTTAAAGGGCTGCGAAATGTTTTGTCAGTTGGCTAGAGCTTCTTGCCAGGCTCTATCAGCTATGGTAATCTTTTGTATTGGAACAATAGAAGAGGAAAAGTTTTTAGGCTGAATGCACTTCTAAAGGACGGCAGCCCTGTAACTGGACTCCAGAATGAGGACGGTTTGTTATTTGCAGGGATGCTATGTCTCTAATGCAAGATGTCAACAGAATGCATACAAAAGTTCCCGATTTCAGGTATCTACTGAATCTAGAGCATGATTTCATCCTGTGTTCATAAAAATATAGCATTTGCAGTTTTATATAAACATGCATATATATTATGTGAAGACACTACATTATTGATTCTATATTGTACAGTGCACCAGAAAATTAGTTAAGCATACAGTTCATTGGTTTGAAGACAGCAGTAAAGTGTAAAGGCATCCCGTTGTAAAGTTAAATATAATGGCCACGAAAAAAATAAGACAATCACTTTACAGGGATCTCCATGGAAGCTGAGGAATTTATGGGCCAAATGCTGGCCACAGGGTAAATCCAGTTAATGGAGTTATTCCAGGTTTACACCAGTATAGCTCAAAGAGGAATTTGATCCATTTGTTTAAATGGGGCTTAATAAGAGAGGATTTTATAATGGTTCCCACCAGGGCTGGAAGGCAGAGAAAAAAGCACAGTGCTTATATAGATTTAACCTGATGAGCCTCACACTAGGAGTTGATTCATATTAAAGTGATTTTTTTTTTTATATGGACAAATACTCTTGAGATACTTCAGTGTATTGCACTCTTCTCCATTTTCAGTCGATTCAAATTGCATGTCAATGTTTAGAGTGGTTCTTCTACTATACACGGTGCCTGGCTGATCTGGGAGTAGGGCTGGGTGGTCACAAGCTAGAAGGCCCTTATGGATATATGCACATATTGATACAAGGGAAGGCAGGTGGGATTTTCCCTAGGTTAGCAGTGAGCACACAGGCCAGAAGGCCTGGCTCCTATTTGCAGTCCAGTCTGTCACCGTGAAGCTTTGAAGACATTGCTATTTTTCCTTCTTGTGCCCTATAAAATGGGAACAATACCCACTTCATAGGGGTGATGTTAGGCTTATCATTCATGCTCAGGAACATGCTCTAAGTTCCTCTGACAGACGATCCCACAAAGTAGAAATAATATTACGTTCCTCAAACCGGTCAAGCTGTCGTGTATCCTAAGTCTGAACTAACTTAATGTCTAGATGTGGGGTGATGGAAGTTGTGGAGGCATACAAAAAAAAAAAAGCCAAAGTAATGCAAAAAATACTGGGGCTAAAGATGGCGAAATAATAAATTCTGCATTTAATTTCTCTCCCCCATTTCACACAAATGTGATCTAATTTAATTTCAAAGAAATCTCTCTCCTGAATGCTCGAAAAGGTTAAAATGCAATTTTCTGAAACTAAGTTATTAGATAGAGGAATATTAACCTTTGAGCCCCATAGACTTTTACTCTTTTTTATCTCCTTTTCATTTTTGTTTGTGGGTCTATTCATTTTTTGTGCTCTCCGTCATGTTGCTAGGTAACAGACACTTAGCGCACAGGCATGTTAGTCTATCTGTCTCTAGGCTTAGTCTGTCTGGTCCAGGCTACCTACTTCCCTAGCGCTTGCTGCCGGCAATGCAGTCTCTTACAAAAAGCATTTATCACGGCATAGCACAGTAATGGCCACTCAGTGGAGGGGAAATTGAGCTGACCTGAAGGCCAAAGCTGTTAGGGAGACTGGTGGGAAGGGTAAAAGGGTCACAGTACCCCTTTCCCACCTACTTAGTGGGCAGTAAGCAATAGAACAGCAGTGCCACTGTTTTCACTAGCATATCCCCAGGCTTTGCACCTGAAATAAATGTTTGTTTGACATTAACAATAAAAAAAAAAAATGGAATTTCACCACAGAAACCAGTTAAGCTATTTAAACTTTAGCAAGGGACAGGGTGGGGTGGGTGGGAGTGCTGCTTAGATAGGATTTGTTGCACACTTCAGACAATATGATTATTTCCTTTTGACGGCAATAACTCCTGTAGCTTCCCATCTTCTTTGATTTAGAGAAGGCAGGAATATAGAGCAACCAAAACAATAAGTCTTTTGTTTCTTTTGAGTCAAAACATCGCTTACGAGGAGTACCTGGAAGAGGCAGGAATATCTTCGATGCGTTAAATAGATTAAAAAACAAAATAAACCCCAAATGCTGCCTAAATGCACAAACAGTCGGATTTACGCGTCTGTGATTTATGCTCGGGAACGATTATTGTACAAAGGCGCCCCCATCCCTTCCGTTAATCAGCGGTATTCTTTTAGGCAGAGTTACAAGCATTTAAAAGCCACAATTAAACTATTTCAATTATTCACCAAGGATTATACACCACAGCCCCACCCTAGTTTCTCTTCCATACCCCACAGCTGCCAGTACCTTTAATGAGAAAATTGGGTGCACAAGAAATGCAGCATTGGGATCCTGAATGAAAACTCTTTGAGAGAGACAACTTATTTCCCTGAAAGCTTTGGAAAGAGCCACCTCCATCTCTCATGCCAAGCTAACTGGGCTGATGGGCTTCAGGCTAGAAGTGGCTACTCACATAAGCAAGAGCTTCAATGGTGAGTAAGAGTTTGCAGCAGTAGGCTGTTACCTAGAAGCTTTAATTGATGTCAGCAAAGAGCAGTCTTTGGTGTGTATTAATTAGTAAAACTTCATTGGCTCATATTGCTTTTACCTATGTAGATGAGCAACTGCATTAGACTTGCAATGCAACCTATTTCTTCTGCTGTATCCAGTGCTTTCAAACAACAATATTTAACCAACAAAAGAAGAGACTGAGTCAATCTCAGTTTTAGTGATTCCCTAGAAAGTCATCAAATAAAAATGTGAACTTTAAAATTGATCAGGATTAATTTCACTGACACTGTATCATAACATATATCTCTTTGGAGACTCATTTGTTGGGCTGCAGATGCAAAGAAAGTAGAGAAAGAAATAAATCAGAATACAATAAGGCAATTAGACTTTTGCCATTGATGGAATACTAAAAATGTCTGATTTATCAAAGCATTAACAAACAGAAGTAAACACAAGATGTATATTTTCTTATAAAATACCTGGTTAGGAAAAATAAAATAATAATCCAGACCATGTTTATCAATAAATTAAATTTTCCAATATTGTACCTTTGAATTTTGGATGCTATTTCATCTACTAATTTCAGGAGCCCAGTAGCATAAAATGATACATCATATGAATATCAATGGAGTGAAAAATCCTATTCTCTTCTCTATGAAATCCCCTCTGCATAGAAGAGAGAATACTTGAGAGTATATATTTAAAAAAGATGCCCTCCCTACAACATGGAGCTAATTTCACTAATATTACACCAAATCTCAATTTGATTATAAGAATTATTCCTTTACAATACAATGCTTTGAGACTCTCAATTAAAACCCCATTCTAGGATTTACTGCAGATCTAGATAGTTGTCATGATTCTCATAATGTTACTTAAGTCATGCAACTCGCTTACGTATTTCATAGTTGTTCTGTTATAATAATACAGTCAAAACACAAGTTTAATTCCTGTCTCTAGTTACCATGAGGTTCAGGCTTTGCTTGTAGCCTATTACTGTTCTTAAAGACCTGCAAGATGGTTAAGTGTAGTTCAGACCATTTCTGTAGCATCTGAACAGAGTTAGGTCTTAATCTGGAAATGATGTCGGTTAGTATACATAATGAATTTTAGAAATATCTCATGTTGGTGGCAACGTTTTCATCTGTATGGCGGGGAACAGGTACAGATGCTATTTATCAATTACCATGGTATACAAGTACCTCCAGGATACGTGAGCATCTTTATCACTGGAGAGTTTATTAGAAGATCTGAGGATCCCTTTCAAACAATGCTTGTTTCTACCTCTAGGCCAGTAGGAAAGTACACTTACAGAAGGAAGAACAAACACAAATTACATTATTTTGGGGAGAAAAGTAAAGAGAATCGATTTGGAGCCCAGCCAATCAAAAAATGGAATTACTATTTTTTAAATATTGACCAGTATTGGCTAGAATTGAGAATTTCAGAAAAATAGTCAATTAAAAGAAGTTAAACAACAGAATGACAAAAATAAATGGATGCATATAAAGGAAAAATCAACACATGCCAGGATATACTCTAAATGATCTTTTAAATTGTCCATATACATTTTCTCTATGCATTTGTTTGCTTGTGCAAAAACAAACCTTACAACTATATGTAGAGCTCTACATATAAAACATGCATATAATTACATATGATCTACATATAATTACGCAATTTGTTTTTGCATGAGCAGACAAATGCATACAACTTGGCCCTCTGAATATGGAACATGCTGTTGTAAAGAAGGCAAAACACAAATTTTAACTATTTTTGCATGCTATTAAGCATTCATCCATTGTAAATCTCCAGAAGACCTAATGTCTTAGAAAACCCCAGATTTGTCATTTCACTGATCATAAATCTAAAAAGAAAAGTGTAATTGGTTACAGCACTGTGCCTACTTAGTTTGTAAGAAACAATTCTAAATACTGTGTTTTAAATAGTTTCATGCATTTTATGCGTCTTTCCCTTATATTCACTATTACAAAGCTAAAGTATAAAACTATAGTGAAGTCTAATTGATGTGGACCTAGCCATAAGATTATTACTTGGCTGTCTAACAGTATGAGCAGGTAAATAAGTTACTGCAAAGTAAGCTAAGGTATGAATCTGAGTATGTCAGCTACTCTAGCAACTACCCCCATGCATACCTTACCACACAGCAAATGCAAAGCAATTTACTCCACTTTCATCCAGGGGTATGCTATCTGGCATTTGCCATGCATTCATGTCCTTACTGCAGAAAAGTTATTTAGTTTTATGTTGAAATTGGTATCTTGAGGTGAATCCTAATGGAGTGAAGTCACTAACTAGCCAAGGCATGCTCTGGATTTGGGAGAGGGTAATATATATTGCAACTAGCTACATAGAAGTAAAAAAACCCCTTGCTTCAGTGAAGATAAGCATAAATGCCTACAATATTCAGCACTGTTTAAGCCAACCTGGGAACATCCCCACATACTGGGGTGTGCACTTGCAGTGGGGAAAAAAGTAGCGGCACAAATTTTGCCTCTACTTTTTGCTGCTGCACACACCCTTGCATGTGATGTTTGGTATGGGGCAAATTGCCCGGGTTCAGGGAAACTGCCATTTCCCCCCCCCCTGTCATGCTGGAGGAGCTGGGGGACAGCTTTTTTTTTTTGGCATTTTTTTTTTTCCATATACCAGGAGTTCCCAGTATCGTTTTTGGGGGCCATGCTGCACAATTGCATGGTTGCACATGCACTGCATGCAGTTTGTAGCACGTCCAACAGTTTTGAGGTGCTGCAAATCTCATGTGTGCGCTCATCTGGATGCACCTCCTGTGTTCTAAAATACTGACAGAAGCTTGCATCTGAAAAAAAAGAAAGGCATGAAGATCAACAAGAGAAGCTGAATCTATTCAATCCAGTGATAACTGCCTGAGTCTGAAGACAGCCTGCAACACTGGCTTTGAAAAAGCATGAATTTCTTCTATTCATCCATACAGGTTGTTAATGATAAAACCTACTATTCACAATCTATACATCAATACTGTAAAGTATTTTTCTCCTGGTCCTGTTAGTAGCAACATAAAGCCAGCATGCTTATCCAACGTTTTCAGATTCTACCGGGGAAGTTTGCAAGCAGTTATGGTTAATACTTCCTACAACAGGAATTCAAATTCTGTCTCCCCAAATTTAAATTTATATTTGCTCCTACCTAAACGAAGACTGGGTACTTGTCCTCCCAAATGCTTCAGCTGTCTTTGGGTACCAAAAATCCCCACACACTTTCACAATGCATTCCACATCTATGGAACCCAATTGTGCAAGACTGAACATTTGGGAATGGAATAAAATGATTTGAATTTAATACTAATATAAATAAACTGAACTAACTGGACTAGACTGGGGAAGTTAGAGGGCTTTGGAGAGCAGTGACATGTAATGCCAAGGTCCCCATCACATAAATCCCCGCTGCATAATTTAGGTTTAATTGGAGACATGTTCAAAACACAAATGGCAGTTTATCGGGGGGTAGACACTGCTGTTTGTGTCCTTGACAATATCCCCAAAATACTGAACAGCTCTGAAATCATTTTTATTCAGGTGGCTCTATATAGATTTAGGGATAAGTTTTTAAGGCTGCCTAGGGGAATTAGGCACTGACTTCCAAATGACTGAGGCCTTTTTGAAAATTGTAGCTTTAGGAGACTAATTTCTGGCACTTACATTGGAAAACTGGACCTACTATTTTACTTCAGACTGTGTTTTCACTTTAATATTGTTCTGTGCAGTCCATGCTAGTCATTGTAGGTGCTCTTTTCTATCTAAAAAATGCCAAAGACGATTAGAAGCAACAGGGCCTTATTCTGCACACCACTGATACATGGGACTGCCTCTGGAGTTTCATAAGACAGGGCTTTGCAGGATTGGGTCAGCTCTTCTTTGGTATCATCTGGGATGAGATCAAGGCAAGGGGGAGTTTACACCTCCAACTGCAAAACTAAGCAGCAAGTCAGACTAGTGAATGCGTGGAAGGGAAGCTGCATCTGACACTTAACGGGGCCGGCAATGCAGTTTGTTGTATCCATAGGTTTATATTTTTTTCAAGGGTAGAGCAACTTGCAATAGAGACCTTAGCATTTTTTCCACAGTATTAGTTAATACTAGAAAAATACAGCTGGCAATCCTCATATAACAGCTGAGATTTGGTGGTTCTTAATGAAATACAAGCTGCGTTAACACAAGGCATGTTAAAATTGTTGGTTCAAATATGTGTTACTAAAACAGTCAGTAGTAAGCTTCACATAGTAAGCTTCACATGGTCAGCAGGCTGTTTACAGACCTTCATGCCATACATCCAAGTTAACGTGAATAAAAACTGAAACTAAAGTATGAGTGATATCCTTTTGATGTGGGTTATGTGTGCGCTTTCCTTTTATAGCTAGATATTTTTCTTGCAGGAGATTAAATGATAAATTAGAGAATGTTTTCCTTGACTTATGCCACTATGGGCTCACGGTCCTGACGGAAATGAATGTGAAAAATGAGTGTGAATTTTTTTTAAATTAAATTATTTATCGTCATGCTCCTTGAAGTTTGCAAACTGCTGAGCAACCCAGTGCTATACTTTACATTCTCTTCATAGGTTCTATCCTGGCTAAATTAATTACAAGACAAGCCTTTGGAATTAAGTGTATTTTAAGTTCAGAGGCATCTGTTTAGAGTCTTCTAATACCTCTAGTCCCTTTGGAAATGTACTTGTTAGTCTGAGTGGTATAATTTTCATTTCCGCTGGCATGGTTATTGCAGTACTTCTTTAGTTTCAGCCACACTCTAGTTGACCTATCAAGGACATAAACTCTAAAGATGTTCTCACACCATTTTTGTTTTCTCAATAGAAAGAAGTAAAAAGGCTAAATACACGCAAACATTTTAAAAGGAGAATGTTACGGCTTTAAAAAAAATAGATACGTGTTCTTGTTTTAAAGAAGTGAAAAATGAAAGAAAATTAAACAGTTGACCCATGCGCCCCCCCAGAAATCACTGCAAAAATGAAATACATGATTCAAAGATGACATATACATTTTTAGGTAGAGTACTGACACCTGGAAAAAAGTAAATAGGAAAGAAAAAGGAGACTTCAGGACACTTGGATTCAAACTGAGGTTTTGTCTTCTAAAATAAGAGACCATTAATTTGGTTTTATAATTATTGTGTAAAGGCACCAAACTTCATATAAATATTCAACTGACCTAATGGACAAAACAATATCCTAGAATAGTTACTTTCAGAGAAATGATTAAAGCATTATTTATCTTGGCATTACCAGGACTTATGATTCCCTGTTAGTGCCCATCAGTGCTCCTCAACTCCGTTTCCAAGGTTGTTCCTTCTGTGTAGGTCTCAGATGTCTCTAACACCATCTATACTTCTGCTTCTGTCACTGAAGTACTGGTACTGCTAGTACATGCTGTGGAATTACGGGTCCTATTTTTACAAATGTAGATAGTTTAGGAAGTATCAGAGCATCCCTGAGCTACACTGTTTGATTGCCTGCTCACAACAAAATGAGGTTGAATTCTTCTACTGAGTGAAGAATACCATAAGTGTAAAAAATGCATAGGACTAGTCAAAGAGCGGCCCTTTCACCTCGGTGTCTGAGTGCTGAAATTCACTCAGCCTCATACTACGTTTGAAGGCCACTCAGAAGGGTTCAAACAAGTATTCACAGGACCCAGTTTAGGTTTAGGCAGCTTGGTTTACCATCTAAACCTGAGCTGGGATCACCGTGTGCAAGCATCCTCCACTTGCCAGGAGGAGGCACATACTATGGGGGGGCTGTCCAGGCAGATCCACATGGGGGTAGCCCCATCTAACAGATGCTATCTGCAGGGATGGGGGTAAAAATAGCCCAGACAGGGCCAGGGCCAAGGCCTGGACTTCAAGGACAACACACCCCTGAGGCTTTGGAGTGTGGCTGGACTTCCCCAGCTGTGGAGCTATGCTGTGAATGCGTGCAACTGTTTGGTAGGCCCAGGTTAACTCCTACTAGGTCAGGTTAACTCCATGCCAATCTAAGACCTAACTTTAGATTGGGCACATCATTTTAAGAGCAACCTAAGCCCTGCAAACATTTGTGCACCTGGTCTTTTAGCTCGCCCTAACATTGATTAGGGCAATCTAAATGTAATGCTTGTACATACCCATAGGTAGTCGGTGGCTGCCTATTTCTTGAATGGGGTAGGTCATACTCTGTAATTAGTCCTATGCGTATCTGAGTGAAATTCTAGGTGCTGGTTACTTTGAATCCCTAGACAGTGTCAGCCCCAGTTACTCCAGGAACCTTGTCTCCCTTTTTACAATATCTACACTTAAGTGGAAAATTTTGATCGTCTCTGGAGCACACAGTGCAGCAGCCCCCTCATTGCCGATATTCAATCTTTGAGCAAGCATGCTGTGCTGAAAAGACTTCAATACATCAGCCCCTAAACTATGAAGTGGCCAATAGGACATTCTCTGAAAAGGAGCAATTAATTTGTAACTGCCTGCCACTGGATAGAGCCCTGATTTGTTAACCTTCTGGACCCATAACAATGCCCACTGTTTTTCCCAAGTTTTTGGGCAGGTCTACATGGGTTTGGTGGAAATTTAAGTCCTTTGGTACTGTATTTTTAATTTGTGGGATGGGTGCTCAGGGCCCAAAATGGGAAACCATAGAGATTTTTTTTATATAAATCTAAAGAAATAGTAATAAACTTCCTTCTAGATAGGCACTGTAAATTTTACTGCTTTTTTAAGCATATACTCTCCACAGCAGGCAGGCTTCTGGCATCTGCAGACATCTTAAGCCCTTCGTTGTCGCATGGTTACTCTGCTGTGTAAACTGGAGATGGTTTAACATGTCAGAAGCTGAAGGTGAAATGCCAAAGTGTACCGAATTTAAAAGGTCCTGAGCCATCCAGGTTCCCTGGTCAAAATGGACATATTCTGGATTTAGATTTTCAGCCAGCTGGGATACTTGTCATAGAGACCGTATTTCCCAGGCACTCAAAGGCACATAAAGTAGCAAGAATGAGAGAAGGGAATAGATTATTTGAGGTGCCTTAATTACCCTGTATGCTTTCCATTGTTTGGGTATTTCACTGATGATGTTAACTTTGAATTTCCTGACATCAGATACTATGTTCAGAACTACAGTTCTCTATTACCTTTCTTTCCCCACTTAAGATATTGATATGTATTTACAACCTTACCTCCAGCTTAATGAAGTTTTTTGTCTGGGAATTATATTGTGATGATAGTCAGTGCATAGTTAGGTGGCTCTGTGCAGACACTACATTGGAAATATATATATACAGTAAATCTCTTTCTATGGATTGTATTACTGTTCTGCATAGAGCCTATCAGCCAGTAATATCATGGCATCACTCATTTTTAAATCTCTGCTCATCCATGTTTTGCATTAGCACATAAAATTCCTGAATACTTTTTTCCTGAAAAATTTAGCTGGTGCTGAGTAAACTAGGTTGATTTGAAGAGGTTCTGCTCATTGGAATCTAGGGAAAGGATAAACTGTGTTGGCACATTTTACTGTGTTTCTGAACAAAGCAATAAGCATGCAGTCTTCGCTGAGAGTATCTGGAATTTTGGAACTCACAAAAAAAAAGTTTTCTCCTGGAAGATGGATTGAATTGATCATTTTTTCCTAGACATAGTGCACTTCAGGCTCATTTTGCTTTGTAATTAAGAAGAAAGCCAGAAACATCATTTACACATTAAGAATTTAATAGATATATTTTTCTAGCTTTATGCATTAGCAGAGGACAGCCCATTAATGAAATAAGTCTTCCTTCAGGGTCAATTTAGATGGGCTGTAATCTTCTGCAAATATATTGCAAATGAGGATCATTTAATGATCTTAAAACTAACTGCCAGAAAAGGATTGTTATAACTCTCCAGACAACAAAAAGGGGTTTTGGCATGGCTTGTGGTACCTTTTCAAATTAACAAACGTTTAATTTCAACCCACTGTATTACAAAATTGCAAATATTATCTTCTGTTTAGGGCAGTCCCTGACTCTCTGACCTGTGAGGTTAATTCTGAGTAAGGTAAAGCTGACAGCTGCATTAATCAGTCAATAAAACAATAGCCAAGGTCCAGTTCTCAAACCTGGATGGTTCAGTTTGCTGTCTGAATCCTGCATTTATGTGATCAGATCCTGAGGCTGTAAGCAAGTACTGAGTGAAAAGGCTTTGCTAATGGAAACAGCATAGAAGTTGGGTGAGATGGTATTTTTACCCCAGGACAGAAGCAGGTCTCTGTGACTGGCATAGCCAAGTCTCAAACACTATTTCTAGGTATTACAATAAGTCCATTGCTCCTTCCCCTACTTACAGTTTTATGGTTATGTAAATACTCAGAGTGAACAAAACTATACAATCTTGTTTTACCTTGGCATACTCAGAGTGAACAAAACTATACAATCTTGTTTTACCCTCTCCACATTGCCCCTGTAGATTCATCACAGACATAATGTCTTGTGGCTTTTGACAACCCCCACAACTGACCTACAGTTTGAAGCTGCCCTTGTCCTTTCCATAAAGAAATGCAGCTCAAAGTACAGCATTCTGGTCCCCAACAAATTGATGATGGCTTGAAACGAAAGCAGGATTAGATCAATGAAGTTAGGTGTCTAGATTTTAAAATTGAGCTTTCATTGTTCACATAATGAAATGTCACTGCGGGTTTTGACTTAGACTGTGGCTTATTTCAGCAACTGTTTCCATAGAAATATCTGGTCTACACCTCATTCATAAATATCGATTGTACACCTAATAGTATTGAGAGCAGTGAGTACCATTAACAACAAACACTGGGCTTGACTTGCGTTCTCTTGACCACAGAACCCGACACGGTGCTTCGTTTCTGCCTGTGTAGAATAGGTGCAGAAACACAACCCCACTTGGCATGCTGCACCACATTGCAAATGGCGCAAAGAGGTTTCTGATGCCATGCCACAAGTATGGAACAAAACGCCGAAGTCTGTTGAATTTTAAGCGCTTTGTATATTTTGCTTCCTTTCAAAGTTTTCAAGAGAGCCCCTTTCCTTATCTTTGTACCACTGCAGAATCCGATGGTCGGATCTAAGAGCTACGCTCCACAAACTCCCCGTTTTCTGACTTCTCTGAGCGCATCTACATGAGATGTTTGCTGCGGAGCTGCCTAATTAGCTCAGCAGTAAAGTCTCAACATCTACATGTGTGGCTCTGTTAAGCCACAGGAAACCAATTAACACCACCACAGTACTTGTAAAAACAAGTACTATCTTACAGTGGAGTTCTTTAATGCGCAGCAATGCATGTGTAGATGCTGATAAGACTGGCTGGGGCATGAGGGTGCTCCAGTATAGGGGCTGCCAGCACATTGAGCCAGGTTGAAGCAGCCCTAGGCTGGCAGGCTGACCCCTCAGACTTCCTGCCAGTTGGGGCTGCTTTGACCCAACTCAACGTGCTGCAGTCCTGGGCACATGTGCAAATACAGCGCCAAGAAGCAATAAACTCCAGCGCTATACATGCTGGAGTTTATTGCTCCGTGCTAATAGCTAACAGAACCACCCTCTGAGAGCTTTTCTGTTTTTTACAGGCAAAACTGAGCCCCTGAAAGATTACCTGAATAAACTGTCTAGAGCCATTCAGTACCCTAAGCAAAGAGAAATTCATATGCTTTTACCAGATTGACTTACAGTCCTTCTGACAGATTTTCTAACGTGTCTTACTCAAATAAATGTACAATTGGCTCACTCCGTTTTGAAGAGTTCACCTCTGCAGCACATCTCTGATTTTTTTTCACTGGTAAAACCTTGGAACAAATCTTATGTTAGTACAAGAAACATATTCTTGGCCCTATAAAACATTTCCAATCTCTCTCAGAGCTTGTGAGTGAAAATATAAAGTGAGACGCTTCTGGTTGTGTGGTTTTTTTTCTTTCTACCTTCAGTTGCTACATGTTTGGCTGGCTGGTTTTATACATTAAGAGTGGGATTTTAAACAAATGTTCACTGTTGGATGAACTCTGCTCTCGCTGAAGTCAGTACAAGTTTTATCATTTACTTTAATAGAAGATGACCTAGGCTAAATCTGAGCGCTGCTGAACATTGTAACCTAATTTTACTTGAGTCAATATTGCTTGTTCTTAATTATAATATCCAGACTTGTGGGGTCTGATTCCGAGAGATGCTGAGTATCCCAAACTGACTGCAATGGGCATTAAGGGTGCTATACATCTCAGAGGTCTGAACCCTGGTTTTGTTTTAGAAATGTAAGAGAAAAACATACTAAATTGTATTCTTCAGATTCCTATAATTGGCTTCTGTGTTGTACTTTTTTTTCCGTCCATTATCTACTGCTTTTGCCTTCCGCTTTTGCTACCCTGAATAATATACCTGCAAAGTCAACCCAACTTGAAATTCATTTACTCATGTGAGTAAGGGCTACTTCTGTGAGGAAGGGTTTGCAGAAACCTTTCCCTAAGAATGCAATTTTTCAAAATCTTCTTTATCCCTGCTTTGTGGAGGATTGCATAAAAATGGAGTGGCAATCATTCTGGTGAAAACTGGCTGCTAGCATGACTACTTTCATTCACTGGCTCCGTGTAATCAAGATCTAATAAATGGTACCTTTAAGTAAGTCCTATACATAGCCTCCATTGTTACAATCAATTGAACTACTTAAAGAAGAAAACCTCTGAGGCTAACTGGAGGCATTTTGTGCTTCCCTCTGTTTTATGGCACAACCTTAGACACAATGTGTAAAAAGGTCAAGACATCATGTAGGCTTTTGCATTAAGCAGCAGAACGCTAATTAGTTTTAGTGACAATGAGGTTTTGTGCATGTATTCTAATATTTTGATGTTTAGTTTTGTTTGAATACTTAGTCAAAAAACTACAAAGCATCTTGTATTCTCAGCTGTCCTTTCCTCATGGGTATTTTAAATTCATTGTGTATTTTCCAATTTGAATGCTAAATTTCCTAAATCTACTTCAGATTTAATTCAGTTCCAATACTAATGCCAAGTTAAAAAAAAATGTAGAATTGGGGATTCAAATCTTACTTTCTTAATGGGGGACACCAAACACTATTTATTTTTCTTAAAAAGTGAAAGTTTTAGTCTACAGGCAAGAACTTTAGCGCCCCGTGCAAAGTTATGATGATCCAATAACAATTGTTTTCCTCAGGTCGTTCTTTTGAAGTTGCGGTACTGATCATGGATAGTGGCATTATTGTGCTGTGTTTCTGCATTACACATAGGAAATGTTTTTGATTCTTCTTTTCTCTGGAAGGCTGCTGCAGACACTAGGAAAATGGACA
>NW_017728993.1:8633555-8636514 GCF_001723915.1 Gavialis gangeticus | reverse complement strand
TTGGGGATTCAAATCTTACTTTCTTAATGGGGGACACCAAACACTATTTATTTTTCTTAAAAAGTGAAAGTTTTAGTCTACAGGCAAGAACTTTAGCGCCCCGTGCAAAGTTATGATGATCCAATAACAATTGTTTTCCTCAGGTCGTTCTTTTGAAGTTGCGGTACTGATCATGGATAGTGGCATTATTGTGCTGTGTTTCTGCATTACACATAGGAAATGTTTTTGATTCTTCTTTTCTCTGGAAGGCTGCTGCAGACACTTGGAAAATGGACAATACAGAAATGCCTGAAATGACAATAATTACTTTTTATATTAAAAAATTAGTAACTTAAGTCCTGATTGTTAATTATCATTTATGGACATGGTTTTCTTCTAAGTAACGGTATCATTACTTTTATTCAGACTTTTAACTGCCTATGTTATGTATATACCAGAAAAAATGAGTGGTTTATTATACTGTTTAGGTCTCATTTACAAACACTAATTCATATGTTTAATATTACACAGTTAATTCATCTGTATATAGATTTGCAGCATTAAGGTCATGATCCAGCAACTCTTCAGTGTAGGGAGTATGCCATTATCTGTTTGCATACAACATTAGCATATTGCAACCTTCATTCAACTAAGCTGTTATTGTAATAAAAATGTTTTATCCTGATATGAGCGATCAGAGAAGCAGATACAGGCAGCAGGAGTCTTACCACAATTAAAAGCATACTAGAAATTCCACCTTTATGCAGCATCTAGCAATGCTGGATAAAGTGCAGTGGTTAGCAATGAGAGTGTTCCAGAGAGGCAGGGAAATTCAAAAGCACAATTCAATGGCCACATGACAGGCCCAGAGGCAGCTGTAATGGCAGCAGTTCAAAGGTCTAAAGAGCTTAAAGAAGAAAGAAGCCAAAAGCTACTGTTGGGAAGAATCAGTCATAACCTATTATTTGGATGTGCAGAAGTAAGAAAGGCACAGTATATAAAAAACTATGGTCACCAGAAACAGACCGGAAGGAAGCATAAGGCAAAGGGAAAGAAAACAGGTTGTGTCACTCTTTCATTTTATTAACAAAACACGTTTTGTGCCTCCTTCAACCTCAAAATGACCATCAAGCACTTGTGCTAATGGTCGCAGTGCTAAATAACACTGTAAAATTGCAAAGTATCTTACTACTTGAGTCTGGTCCTGCCAAATATCAAAATTGTCATGAGTTAGGCTCAGAAAAATCATCATTCAGTAGGACCATTCTTTTAGCAACTTGCCATTCCCACTCAGCAAGACTGGCAGACTTGTGAGGGCAAACATCAGAAACGTGCACAAGTTGTCGAGTTCAAGTCCAAATCCAAACTTTCCCATTAAGATTTGAGGTTCTCTGTTTTCAAATTCATTTTCTACTCTGCCCTAAGGCACAGTACAATGTTCAATACAAAATCTGCATTTAGATTTTAATGCCCTCGCACCCTGGAAGGTCTGCAAGCTGGGCTCCAGTTTGCTGTGTCTCTAAGAAAAAAATTATGGTTTGATCTCTGTTCAGAGCCTCGACAGGTTTCCATGTTGCCTACTTTGTAGGGTTTGGCGAGGTTACTCTAAGGAGTTTTAACAACCAAGAAGAGTAATTATTTGAATGTATCAGATAGCGAGATGATACACTTTGTTGGAGATATCCTTTATTTTTCCGGTTGGGGCAGCAATAGGAGCTCCAGCCATGGTTTAAGACCCATCTGTGCTAGAGTGCAATCCGACCACTCCTATTGAACTCACTGGCTGTGTCCACATGAGCATGGATGTTTGTTTCCCTGGGGACAACTAGCAGCAGGACACCCTGTGTCACTGCTGCTTGCCCCAGGGAATGCCTGTGCCACGTGCCCTGGCAAGTTACCCCTGGTGGGGCAGGGGAGGCGTGGCCAGTACTGGGCTGGCCCCAGCAGCCTTACCTGGGCCCTGGGAGCATCCTGGGGCTGCAGCAGCGGTAATCCTGCTGTTTGGAGCCTGGCTCCGGCAGGCCAGGCTTAGGTTTGGGGTGGCATGCGATGTCCCCATGTGTACCACCCCGCTTTTTTTTTTTGCACAGGTTTTTTGATCCCAGGATCTCCCAGGGGTTTTTTGGCCTTGCAGTACGGAGAACACTTAAATGTGCTGTATGTGGTGCTGCAGATGTGCTTACAGCACCACATATAGGGTTACCACATTTTCAGTTTCAAAAAAGAAGACACCTGTGGGGCGTTGGAGGGGTATATGATTGTGGGGGGTGCAGCAATATGCCATGCCTACCCCTTCTCCTCTCTCCCAAGCCACAGCCCCCCAGCTCTGCTGCTGCCCCTCACTCCTGACCCCCTGCCCCCCCAGCCGTGCTGTTGATGCAGATCCCTGCTGCCCCCAAAGGACCTCACCCTCCTCCCCCACCCTGCTGCAGCCCCAGCACTGGCAGGCACGTGCAGACACACGTACACACATCTGCCTGCAGCTGCCAGGCCCCTGCCTCCAATCATCTTCCCCCGCTATCCCCAGCAGCTCCTTGCTGGAGCAGAGGAAGACCAAAATCCCAGACATTTGCTGATATTTTAAAAAACTGCCCGGAGGGAGATGGGAGGACCCAAAAAGAGGACATATCTGGGAAACCCTAGCCACATACCACACAGCTGCGCTCATCTGGACGCAGCCACTGGGCGCATCCCCACAAGGGCGCGTGTGCTTTTTGCGGAGGACAAATAGCTGTGGTAGATATTTGTGCCACTGCTATTTGTCCCCGGGCATGCCCCTGCATGCACGCTCTGGTACATGGCAAATAGCCCTGGGTGGGGTAGGAGAGGCTGGAGCTAGTACCTCAGCTGGCCCCAGCAGCCTACCTAAAGCCCTGGGGGCCTCCCAGGGCAGCCGCAGCAGGTATTTGGGTGTTTGGAGCCTGGCTGGCAGCCAGCCTGTGGCTCTGGCCAGCTGGGGCCTTTTTTTTTTTTTTTTTTT
>NW_017728993.1:8606229-8633254 GCF_001723915.1 Gavialis gangeticus | reverse complement strand
CCCTTTTGGACTTTGTTGTAGGAGCAGTAACCAGAGACTTTAAGTCCCTGAAGCAAGTAAGAAAGTCCCCCTTTCCTTCACCCAGGTGCTGCCTTTGTGGGGGGCAGGGGAAAGGGGGCAAAAATAGCTGCAACTGTAGCTGATCACACTGCTGCAATTGGCACTGCAGCAACTGGCACTACCCTGGGTGTCTTATAGATGCCCCAGGCATGGAGCTGCCCAGCTATGCCTCTGCTCCAGGGACCATGGGGCACATACCTTGAGTGCCAGCATATCCTAAAGTCTCTGTAACCTTGTCTTAACTCCTATAGGTACCTGTGGTAGCCAGAGCAAGCACAGGTATGCTAGCACGCGTTTCTATCATGTTTTTTGATTTGCTGTGTGAACACCACCGTGTTCCAGAGCCCTTACATCTTACTGCATGAGCAGCTCCACTGATTGTCAAAGCAAAAAATGTCACAGAATAAGATGTTACTTAACATAAGTACAGGTATCAGAATCTGGCCTTCATCCTGAAATGAAAATGTCACCTGACCTATCTGTATATTTCTTGGAAAAGGAAAGTTATTTAGTTGTTCTCACTGTTTCTGTTCCTCTGTACGCTTGGCTTGGCTAACATCACTTAGAATGTGTTTTGCTTACAGGCTTTGTTTCCTGTTTGTTTTTATCCACTGTGTATTTTGGAAGCAATACAGTAAATCATTTCTAAAGAATGTGGTTACCAGCACTTTACAATACTCAGTGCGTCCCCTTACCAAACTCAATATTTTTAATTACTTGCCTTCACTGGTGAGACAAAATTTAGAGTCAAGTTTCAAGTAATACCTTTTATTGGACTAATACTGCAATATTGACAGTCATGCTGTAGGGATATAGAAAACTCCCCTTTGGGTCAGGGAGGGATTGACTGTGCAGAATGGATTCCTATACCCAGAAAGCCTGTTTGTCAATACTGTGTAGTTAATCCAATACAAGGTTTTACTCAAAAATCGGCTCTACATTTAGTCTGTAAAGAAAATATTTGAGTTTTTGAGACTACACAATTGTGGCTTCTTACAGCTATCCAATTTGTGATGAATTCCCTCAAATTTGAGAGCTGTCATGAGTGACAGTGAAAGTCATTCCGGGTTCTGGATCTTTTGCTGGTGGAAATTAGTGTAGCTCCATCAACTTCAGTGGAATGGCACTGATTGACATCAGCTGATAATTTGACATTGGGTTCTTACACTTAGTATTTGCCTCACATTATTCTGTTTGGATAGCTATTTTTTGTATAGTTGCATGTGAATGTTGCATTCAAACTGCAAAAAAGCAAGGAAGGTTGCCCTACAGAAAATCTGCACCCACTTGCACCTGGTTTCCATTTGGCCAACTGTGTCAAAGGTAGGGTGGGGCAGTTGTATTATCCATTTTTTATTTGCATATGCATTTTTTATTTGCATACTCAGTGGCTTCAGTCAAGACCAGAGCTATGTATTCTTCTAAGACAGAGAAAAAGATGGCACCTGACCTAGAGGTTATGTCAGCGCCTCATCTGGGAGCACCACTGTGAAGCAAGCCCTTCATCACAGGAGACAAATCCCAGGAATGAAGCATATTTGAGCTGTGCTGAGGTGAAGAGGAGCACTGAAATCTGCCCCACTTTAAGGTGGCTACATTACTTCATTTCTAGGGTCTGACTCATGTGGAACAAGTGTACCTGGTGAGTTCATGGTGGAGCCCCCAGACAGAGGCAGTGTAGCACGCCCAAGGCACTGTGGTCTAAGGCATGGGTTGGCAACCTTTTATGAACAGCAGGCTGGTGCTTTTGACATGGCCACCGCCGCAGGGTACTGATACTTGTTACAGCACCTGTCTCCACAGCACCCCAGCTGTCTGCTTCTGTGTCCACTGCTGATTCCCACCCAGAATAGCAATGGGGAGGGACAAATTCAACAAAAAGGGAAAATGCATCAGCTGCCATAGGGGGCATGGGAGTGCTGCAGAGGGGAGCGCCGTGGAGAAGATCAAGGGCAGAGATGGGGAACACACTGCTGATTCCTTGTGCCACCGTGGGCTAGATTTCAGCCCTTTGCAGGCGGATCCAGCCCATGGGCTGTCAATTGTCAACCCCTCATCTAAGGTCCCGATCTTCTGAGCTGCTCTGTGTGGTTGATGTCAGTGTAATTCTGTATGAGCATTAGGGTCTGGCCCACAGGAGACAGCTTGCAGGACTCAATTTACAAAGGGACATGCCCCAAATGATAGGAATGGGGCATGAGGCATGATGGTATCAGTGATGGGAACTAGTGGCTATTAAGATTCACACTGTGCACCCTAAGATGGCTTCAAACTAAAGGTTTTTTTGTGGTTTCTTAGTTTTAAGATGTCAACAAGCAAGAACTCTTAATGATCTGGGAAATCACAACTATATAAATTGTATCGATTCTTGCCACTTTTTGAATGAGAGAAAACAACAATAAAAAGTATAGGCAATAGAGGGTGGTAGTGGTGGAAATGGGATTCAAAGGAAAGAGTTTGTCATTCTCAGCCCTGTGTGTAGACCTTTAGGCTATGTTTCTTTTGGAAAACTTATTCTCCCAGACTGAAAGCCTGAGAGCCAAAATGAATTTTGTAATGGAGTTATAAGCTCCTGGAAATAGGGCTTTTATATGATAATATAAACCCTAACACAACCTTAATTATAGTGGCACAAACACCATGCTATAAATAATGACATCTTTGGCCAACATGATGCATAGTAACATGCAAAAGTGATGTAACATAAGCAATGTCACTGCTAAAAGTTAAAAGGGAACACATTTTTCTCAGACAGAATACCCACTATCAATTCAGACAGCACATATCGGATCTAGATTTATGACAGTGAATAATAGCATCATGAATGCTAAAGTGTCTGTGGTTTTCAAATAGTTTGGCAAATCTGTACTTCAAACTCAGTTCATAAAGGAAGCACAGTCTCTCTTCCTTTTTACAATAATTACAACATGGCTAACATTTATGCATTATAAAACAGTATTTTCTAATGGAAAGTGCCATTATCTACAGGGCTCTTAATAAACATTCTTAAGTGAAGAAAGGCATTAAGTTTTGGCTGAAATTTCTACAGGAAAGAAGAGTTGCACAACAATGGATGATAGGAAAAATCTCTTAGCAACACGGAAATCATTCAGTGAGCTGAAAAACATGTTTTCTGCTTTTATAACAAAGAGTTTTTGTTGTTAATTAATTCAGAACATCAGATTAAAAATAAAGGATAAAAATGTAATTTTTAGAAACACTGCAAAGAAGTTACAAGATAAGGCATTCAAAAATAATATGTTTCAAGTTATTATTGTTATCTCATTTGCTTAAATACCCTGTTGAATTATGGCCTAAACTGTAAAGTCCTTGTGAAGATTTTACAATCCTTTATTAAGAAAAGTTTCCATTGATGTTAATGGGAGTTTTGCCTAACCTAAGTCAAAATAAAGTCTTTAGGGTTGGATCCAATGTTCTGATTATTTCTAGGCAGGTAGTACATGCACCATGCCTTTCTACTTCCCTTACTGGCAGGAAGTGTTTGAGACAACTTTTCATTACAAGGCACATAGGCAAGGGATAGCTTTTACAAACACATAAGCTAGGGACAGACATTACACATAAACCAGTTTAAGTGATCAGAAATTGGTTTAAACCTGTAACCGAACAAAAGTTCAGTGCACATAAACCAGTTTGAAAATGGCTGAAACCAGTTTGAGATAAACCTGGTTGAATGCAGTATCAGACTTAACTGATTTGGCTCAAACCGGTTTATGCAACGTCTGTCCCAGACCCCTTGCTGGTTTAAGATAAAACAGACTCCCCCAGCATCCCAGCATGCTCTCTGGGCTGGGTGGGGCTCTTTGCTCCATAACAGAGCTGGCCCCTCCCCTCTGCTCCCTAGCTGGAGCTCCAGAAGAGACTGCAGGCACAGCAGGGTCTGCCTGGCTTCCCCCTGGCCTATTCCCCCTTCGTTGGTCACTGTTCAAGCAGGAATCCCCGCCATCTTCCCTTCCATCTCCCACAGCAGGGACCCCAGCCCCACGGACCCTAGGCATGTGGTATGCTAGCTAATGCCAAGAGGTACCTGTGTGAGTGTCTCTCCAATTTCGCTGGGACAGGCAGACAGAGCAGTGGCTGCTTAGGGCTTTTTGGAGCTAATCAACAGGTCAGCTGGTAAGCTGTTTAAGAAGAATTTGAAGTAATGGAGAGCGGCTATTGTTTCGCTGATGAGGTGATAAACACTGTTATCAGCCCCCTGATGGCTTGCTCCCCTGTCAGTTTACTACAGATAGTATAAAGAAGGGGGTGGGGGGGGATAGATTGAAAAGCTCCATATCATCAACAGATGCATACACTGCACATACTCCCTTGCCTCAAAGTGCTTGCAGGGGTCTGGTGTCTGGCAACACTCCCACCCCTTGAGCAGCCAGTAGGGAAAAGCCTGGGTTGATGCAGGCAGACTTCCCTAATCCTGGCCATGCTTCCCACCCCCAGCTCAGTACTGTAGAAGGGAAGGGAGGGCTGCTCTAGCGCCACCCTCCTTCCCCCCACCCCCGCTCCAGCTTCTAGCCTGAGCCACTGCAGGCATGTACCTGAATTTCCTCAGTCCAGAGAGAATGTCCATCCGGTTACAAACCAGTTCAGCCTAGCCAGGTTAGAGCAACCTGCAAAGATTGAATCAATTCAGGCTCAGGCTTTTTGAATGTCTGTCCCTAGCCATAACCAGTATCAGGACCGAAGGGCCACAGCCATTATTCAGCACGTTAGAGAGTTACTGGGGGGCAAACATTTCTAAAAAGATTTGGAGTGAATCCCACCTCTTACAAAAGAGGGACATGGGATATTGAACAATGGAAATTGAGCAATGAAGAAAAGGATTTTTAAGATCTAAAGACTGACTAAATCAGAGGTATAGCATAAACTTTTGTAAGCTCCCTTCACAGCATCTGATGATGTCCCCTGCTTACGAAAACGTATGCTATATCACTCTGATTTAGTTAGTCTACACAGGTGTATATCTACCCTGCCTTCTGCCTGACTTCAGACTAACATGGCTAACTACACCTTTCTATGGGCTAAAGGACACTTTATACCTAGGAGCCGAATGGAAATCACTTGATCTATGATGGAAGGAAAGGGTGATTCAGCCGCACCAAGAGAGGAAACAACACTCCCATGTAGTTTGCATGGTTTAGAGCAGCATTTCTCAACTCATGGGTCGCAACTCAAAAGTGGGTTGCAAGAATATATGAAAGGGTTGCAAACAAACTTTAAAAACGGATTCTTCTTTAAAGGAGAAATTGTGGGGAAACTGTTGTTTTTCCCTTGCAGTCGTCCCCTGCACCCCACTTACTGGTGGGCTTGGAGCCCGGGGGTGAGCGGCAGTGGGTTGGGAGTGAGGAGCACTGGGTTGGGACTGGCCATCAATATTTTTAAATGAGTTTGGTGCAAAAAAGGTTGAGAACCACTGGTTGAGAGCCACTAGCTCATTAAGCTATCTTGCCCTTGCAATCCAGTCAGTTTCATAATCTCTACCATGTAATTTCTCTAGGGAGATGTTTCTATCAATTCACAATAGGCCTTGAGCAGTGTCAAGCCATACCAAAGGCTAAGTACATTTTAAAAGACAGATTTTTTTATTTAGCAGATTATACCCAACTAGTCTAACAATATGCCTGAAGACATTTGCTTCAAAGTGGCCATGGGCTCCATTCTCCTTTCACTTAACACTGGCGTAAATCAGTGGTAACACAAATGAAGTCAGTGGAATTATGCCAGTACATAACTGGTGATCCAAAGTTTCTATGTGTAATAATGCTTTCATAAGGAAGAACCATTCAAAAGTTACAATAAAGTCACAGTAATTTAAACTAGAGGATGGGCGAGGGAATCATTTCTAGCTCATTTCTCCATTTATCTCTTATATCATCATTATTCATATGATTAAATAAAGCCCAGAGAACACAATGGGCCTGGTTAGAAAAATGATTTCTTGCACATACATTTTAAATGAAATGCAATGGCACTTTGTGATTCAGACCTTAGTAGGCATAAAATTTAGAATAACTCTGTTTATCTGTGCAAACTTTCCTTAGCCTGTTGCAACTCCCAATGCCTTAACTGTTACACATGGGTGTTTGGTAGAACATACTTAATAAAAAGTTTACAAAGACTTAATTTTTCTCCTGCCTACAAAGGACTCCAAATCTTTACTATTCAGCACAGCTGCCTATAATAGGCAACACTAGAGCTTTTGTCCAGTGACTCAAACTGCGTGGGAGTGAATACCATTAACCCTTAAAACAGAATTATCTTATTCTTTTGATTTCACTGAGCACTATAATATGTTTGTGGCCATATTTGGAACATATCCGGCTTGCTCAAGGAGGACACAGGAATAATAGATATCATTCAGATCATAATTAGCCATGTACTTGCAATAGCGGGATGTAAAGTAAAAGGAAAAACACTAAAAATGTTGTTTTTTTGGACCGTGACAAAGAGCTTTTTAAATGAGTTTGGGCATTTTTAGTGTCTGACTCATGTCTGGAGGTCTCTGCTACACTCTAGAATCCTTTAACTTTTGTGTTTTTTATTTCTGTCTTTGACAATGACATGCTAATAGCTCCAGGCTTCCTACTGCCTTCAAGTGCATATTGCTCTCTTTTGTTTTCTGTTACAGAGAAAATGTCAGAATTTTAGGTAGCATTTTGTGTGATCATGACAAGAGCTGAGGAAATTTTAGCATATCCTGTGATGACAGATTAGACTCCCTTCATTCAGGGCTTTGCTAATAAAATTTACTCTTTATATCCAAGTTTTTAATTTCAGATTTTAGCTTCTGTTTCTTTTCTGTTTTTCTTAACTGGGACCATTTCATAAATATACAAATAGCACATGAGCATAAACTCTGAAAATATCATTTTAGGAGTCTGCTGATTTCTGCTGGGAATGTGCATATATCTTCTTATACATTTCCCCCACTTTTTTATAGGGACAAAACTTGCTAGATGTAGATTTGGGGACAAAGGGAGTGAAACCAGTGGAAGCTTTCCATCAGCTTCAGTGGGCATAGAGCTTGCAAACATTTATTACTAGGTGCAAGTCTGTGGAGGTACTCGCAAGATAATTAAAGGACGCTGAAGGATCAGGGCCACTGAGTGTAACCCTGGAAACAAGTATTTTGCCTCAGTTTCCTCACATGACCAGTCAGACACATAAAGGTATGCATGTGAATAAGTTATTGGAGATGCCTTAGTACTGTGCAAATGTACAGTGCAAATAGGAGGGTAACATTAGTAATAGTGCCTAAGTGATTTAGGACCTTAACCTCCACTGAAAATCATCTGAAGCGTTTGAAAGTTTTACTGCAATTCCCATTTGCCCATTGTCCATCAGTTAGGCCCATGTAACTTTTGAAAATAAACTTGGATGCCTAAGTCACCTGTGCATTGTTTTTAAATATTACCCCTGATCTGTAAAGCTAAATCTGTAAATCACCCCAATATCGGGCCTCTGCCCAACTCAGGGATGTCCCAGTAAATTAGTCCACCATTTGCAGCCTTAAACTGCCTGTGTTAGAATCACTGCACTGGGGTAGACACTGTCTGGGGAACCCAAGAACTAGTCCAGTTGCTTGAAAACAAAGTCCTATAATGGAAGGGAACGGTGGAAAAAGTGGCTTAGAAAACCTCAGCCTAAAAAGTCAAGTCACATCATGGCAAATGGGCCCTTTGTTTCATGTCATTCCACACCATGTATTTTGATATAACATTTCACAGCTTCATGCTGAATCCCAGTGACCCATGAAACGTTAGGATCTCCCATGTCCTATGTGCTGTCACAGTGTATGGTGCATGTACCAAAACATGCTGTACATACATCCCTGCTCAGGAGATCATCTGCTCTGCCTTAGAACAGGGGTCGGCAACCCATGGCTCGCAGTCTGGATCCAGCACATCAAGTGATGCCAGTGGCAACTCTGTTGTGCAGGGACTGCCAGTAGTCAGGAGTGTGGCACCAGCAAGGCGAACAGCAGTCCACCTTCAGGACAGGCTGAGCTAATTTGGTCTTCTGCAGGGGCAGATCCAGGGGGTACAGGTGGTATAGTTGCACTCCCCTTCTGTCACTGCTGGATGGGGGCACGAATTTCCCCCTTCCATGTTCCAGGCTGATGCAGGTGGGTGGCGGGGGGAGCCCCAGAGCCATCCCTGCCCTCCTCCAGTCATGGGGCACTGGGGGTAGCTGTGCAGGGAAGGGAGCAAGGTTCAGCAGGGACAGCAGCAGCAACACACAGGTTTCTCCTTCCAGCCAGTGAAGGACACTTGTGGAGGCAGGTAGGGAGCAAGAGCTGAAAGGAGGAACCTACAGGATGGCGCTGTCCCTGAACAAGCCTGGCATCCCACACAGCTTTTGCTGGTGGCCCATGGCTGGAGCAGGGCAGGAGTAGCTCTGGGGCTCCCTCTGTGCCTGGGTCAGCTGGAGATAGTGGCTGCAGCAAGTGGGTCCCCTTGCTTCATGTACATAGCCCAGCTCCCCAGTGTCCCCGGTTGGCCCTTGACACCCATTCCCACATTGTCAACCCCACTCCCCCATTGTCTGAGGGTTGGTGTGTCAGCACCACTCCTTCAGCAAACCCTGGATTTGTCATGGTCCTCAGGACCTAAAAGATTGCCACCTGTCCTAAATAAATCCTAAGGTGCAAGAAGGCAAGGATGTATTGTGATGAGCACGTTAACATAGGAAAGATTTATGTTAACAAGTGGCTTCAAAGGTGGTAGTTGATGGAGAAGGATATTGGTGCACACTGCACCAACAATTGCAATAAGTTTCAAGTGTAGAAGGCATGCACAAAGGAAAACAAAAGGTTTGGCTCTCCCTTTACTAGTCCTGGTGTAAATGAGGCTTAATTTTCCTTGAAGAATTGGGGTGTGCACTAATTTAAACGTAGTGGGGAAGAGGCACAAGCCCAAAAGCAAGAGAGAAAAGAGGATGTAGCTGGGGGTTGAGGCAGGTGTAGAATGAAATGAGAACAGAAGCAAACAGAGATGGATGAAAAAACAGAAATAGCCCCAGTGCCACAAACTTCCTATAACAGCAGCAAACATGCATGGTAACATCATTGGTCATGGAGACAATAGCACCTGAGCAGCCACACCTATGCAACTCTATGAATTACTTATTGGAGGCAGAAACCACTGTACAAACTCATCCAGACTTTCCCTGATGAAGGTCCTAATAAGAGTCTTCCAGGAAGGTTAAATTGGATCTGACCATCTTCTTGTAATCTCAGAATAAAGCTGGTGAGAATGATTAAGCAAAAACAGGTTTAAAAAAAGAAAAAAAATAATTTGTGCTGAGTGAATCTTTCACTGTGCTTTACCTTCTGCTCTCCTGAAACAGAAGATAAAGATTTTTCATGGTGAAATGGCATGAAAAATACACACCCAGGAGCTGGAGCCTTGAGAACATCAAAAAAAGAAGACACAAACTAAGGAACACCAAACTAGGGACTATAATGGCAGCAAGAAAACAGAAAGGCAGAACAAAACAACGGAGCAGGAAATACTGCTTGGGGGCCACATATAACAACCTGAACAACAAGGCACAGCGGCAGAGTTGGACCGCCCGGTTAGCTAAGGGAAGTAAAGATGCTTGTGTTTATAAGTGTCTCACCCAGTCTGAAAGCTTAGAGAGATCTCTAAAAAAAGCTAGAAATCTCTAAAAGAGAGATCAGGGGATTATCTTCACTGGCCTGTAAGCTTCAGTTATGATTAATGCATTATCCCACACTCAGAAAAATCACTGGCTCAAGGTTAGAGGTGCTCAAGTTAGCTGCCCTGTCAGGGTATGGATTGAAGCTCAGTTTTTCCTGCAGTCAAGTTAGAAACGCAGTCAGAACCCAGTTAAAGTCTACCTGTGTGTTGAGAATCCTACAGTTCCCCAAATCCCTCCCAGAAGTATTTTTTGCATGTGTCTCTTCCTGCCTCCTGACCTGAAATGATCCCTATCCAACATAATACTCAGCTTCAACATCTGGACACCAGCTTAGCATATGGCTCTGCACCTGTAACATATACAGTTCTGCTGTGTTTGTTAAGGGAGTGAGGCCTTTCTCCCAAGCTACCTGGCTTGAACAACCATCAGCCTCATCCTTTCGTCTGCCGAGCCCAGCAGGATTTATGATGTTGAGCCCAGAACCACCAAGTAGTAATGTCCAGACTGCCCGATGAAGGGAGCTATTGGACAGGCCATCCATGCTTACAAAAGATGACATGAAGACACTTGACTGCCAGGCGCAGGATTATACCTCCCACTCCAACAAAAACCAAAGTTGCTCATTGTTCTCTAAGCAGTATGACAGAGTCCCAAGCATGGAGCCCTTATGGTCTCAACAGCTGAAGTGCCCCCCAGAAAGTCTGTGAGAGAGTAGCCATGGGAAGCCCTCAGGAAGACTTGGCATGGGGGCTAGCATGAGCCACAACAGCCAAGGGTGAGGCCAAGCTGACAGTCACAAGTGGAAGCTACAGCAATTCTGACCTTGCCCGACACCCCATGGAGGATAGACTAGGAAGGCATGGGGCAGAGAGAATACGGCAGGTAGAACAGCATCCCCTGAGCCAGGTAAGGAAACAAATCACTATTATTGTTACAGTTAGACCACATAGAACATAAGGGGTCTGCGTAGGGCCAGTCTCTACAAGGGAACATTGAATGGTGGGAGGTAGGTTTTGAGAAGAAACGTCTCCTACTCTTGGCATCTAGGCCTCATCCTCCTGGTGTCCAGAAATCTGGTTTTAGTTCATTCTGCTTCTACTTCCCTTTCGGAACATGACGGCCATCATCCTCTCTCTCTTTCTGCTACTCCAGCTCTCAATTGCCTCTCCACCCCATTGGCATCCGTGCTTTCAACATCCAGCATGGTTACCTTAATGTTTTCTTCCTACGAGGTTAGAAAGCTGAGTTTGACAAGGTGAAACAAATGCTGTTACTATCAGGGTGGTTCTTCATCAGACTGATAACTCATGAGTATTCCTTCCTGCCCCATATTAAGTCACGCCACTGAGTCTATATAATGCACATTTTCAAGACAGTTTAATGTACAAGGACAATCAGTATATTTTGGTACCTATTTTTGGGCAGGAGAAATGTTCATAGGGACTAAACAAGGCTTCTCAGGACAGAGCAAAACTGGAGTTAGTTGGATAGAGAGAATTACTTGAAGAGAAAATAGCAATGGAAAGTGGAGCTGCGATACCAGAGCAGAGCAGTCACCCATCTCATGCCATATGTAAAACTCCCATAATAAATAGTTTCATAATATTGTGCCGCTGTGGCACTTCCTAATGTCCGGTATTCAGTGGCTGGTTTACGTCCTGAAGTATGAGGGCTGCTGCAGGTCTTGCCTAGCTAATGCATGGCAGACGTTCTTATTATTAATATCTTTGTCCAATCTTTTTTTCTTAATCTTACTAACAGCTTTTTGCCTATCTATTGGCAGTCAATTCCACTAATTAATTCTGTGCTATATAAAAAATGTGTTTTTTTATTTTTTAAATATTCCATTCGGTTTGTCCCCTTGGTTTGGTAATCTGCAAAAAAATTAGCAGAAGTGTTAAACTAGTTTTCTCTGTATAAGCCATTGTTTTATAGTGCATACCTGTGTCATCTTTCTTTTCATAAGGTCTCTGTTTAGTCTCGTTTAAGCTGACTTCCAGTCCCAGCAACAGTTCAACAGATACATAGTCCCTCCATAACAATTTTAAAATATTTGAATAACACCATAACACAAAAGGACTGCAGTTTCTTTATGGAAAAGATGCCCATGTTCTGTAGCCATAATTTAACACAGAACAGATATACATTTTGAAGAAAATTCTGAGAGGAAAGATGCATTTTGCTTGGCACATTTTGAAAGCGATGCATGTTTATGGACACTAGAAGGAAGAGTTAATGGCAGAATAACAAGAGGTAGGAAGAGAAAACCTTGGATGGAGGCTGTGATATCATGGATAGAACAAGGAACTATTCATCCACAGAGAAATCTGCTGAAGATCATGCAAGATGGGCATCCTAGGTCCTGATCCTCCTTTAAAATAAAGCACTTCCTGACAGAGGGGATGTTAAGGAGAACTCAAGCTTAAGGTGCTTTAGTTCAGTATAAAGAAGAGTCAGGTTCTCCACTTCAACTCTTTGGACATTTTATTGGCTCCAGTACTTTGTGTTACCAAGAGGTTTGAGAAAAGGTCAAAATTCAGTTATCAAAATGGATGCCTAACTCATGAAGCTTAATCATTTTGCAGAGGGCATGTCTGTATAACAATAGCTGTCTCAAATAGCTGGCTGTTTGAATTCAAGACTATGCCATCTGAGCTGAGAGCTGCTATGCCTTCTTTCCAGAGGTGGACAGATGATAAATGATTGAAAAAGGATTCTGGTGTATTTTATTCATATAGTCTGCCTGACAGGGATTCCCAGAACTGGGAAGAACTACTAGGATAGTTCAAGAAAAGTGATACAAAAGCAGAGAGACTGTGCCTTACCTATTAAAGTGCCCAGTACACAGTGTATTGCAATAGAGGCAGGAGACAGGGGAAGGTTCTTTCCTTCATTAACAGTAGATTTCAACGTATGTTATGGAAGAAATCCTTAGCAATTACTTCAGTGGTCAAGAAATGGGAAGGGGAGATGTTTTGATTAAAATATCTCTTCTCTTATTTAAAATGATACACTCAACTACCTACTGATAAGAAAGGGTGAGATCAAATTTCTATTTAAAGGACTAACATGTAAAGAATCTCCACAACAAATAGGAAGAAACCCTGGGTAAATGATTTTCTTATACAGAATCCAGAAATGATTGTCTGGCCTGGTCCACATAATATGGGCCACAGAACCCTGCCAGCGATTTCGGCGTGACATCTGTTTGAACAAGAGCATGTCTTTTAGAAAAGCATCCCTGTCTCGATTCAGCTGGGACTTAAAATCAGGTCACGCAATTCACAACTACATAGCCACCGAATACAACCACAGACTATGCTGGAATAAAGAAAAAAGCCCAAAATATTCTTTTACTGGGATACTCTAAAAAAAAAAAAAGTAGTGCTGGAGAATTACATTTTAACCTGTATTTTAAAAGTGGATTAAATTTCCTGGGATTGGATAACAGTGCATCTTGTATTCTAGCTGTGTATCATCTGCATTCATAGATTGTAAGGGGCTGGAAGGGACCTCACAAGATCATCAGGTCCAGCCCCCTGCACCGGGCAAGAAAGACAGCTGGAGTCAGGTAACCCCAATGAGGTGACCATCCAGTCTGCTCTTGAAGATTTCCAGGGCAGGTGATTGCACCGTCTCTGGAGGGAGTTTATTCTCACAGGAAGAAAATGTTTAACAGGAACATTAAAATAATAAAATTATAATGATAGCCATAATAGCATGTGTACCTTTTTTTACTACTACATTCTAAGTTTGATGCAGGAATCCAGACATTTTTGACCAGTCAAGATTAATTTAATTGTGATAACTTCAATCCCTCATAGAGGGGTCTTGCACTGCTTGGAAGGATCTCCAAGACACACTTGCAGTGATAGCATACAAAGAGGAAACAAGAAGTTAATGCAGATAGGAATGTACAGGTATCACTTCAGCTAAAGGTCGTAAGAAAAATTAATCTTATCTGGGAAGCAGATTTCCCATTACTGAAATATCCATAGCACCTTACAACTGCAGGATTGCTCAGTACATCTCTAGTAATAAGGTTAAGTCTGGCCAGCACCACTTACCATATCAAGAGTTAGCTAAGATTTATGATCAAAGTGCAAAAGGTGCTGGAATGTGTAGGAAACGCTCCTTTTCACCAAAGAATATTACTTGTGGGGGTGCTACCAAAAGCAGAAATGAGAGCCAAGGAAAATAAAGGGGCTTGAATGGCAGCTGCTCCCATGACAAAATTAGAGCTGGGAAAACCAAGGTTATTAGTAGGTAAACATCCCAGTATACCCAGGCAGGAGAGATTTGGTGGGTAGGTGGAAGAGTGAGAACATGCATTATCTTCCACTTAATTTTGGACCCAAATTATGAGAGAGGCACAGGAAGAATAACAGCTATAGGAGAAAACTGCATTGCATAGTCTCTGGAGATTATTCCTCAAAAGGAAAAATATTCTGGAATATGTAGAAGAAAGGATATTAAGTGGGGTGGGGGGGACAGGTATTCGGCTGTGTCTGAGATTCAGAAAGATGTCTGTGTGGGGCCACGTTCAGTCTGTGGTTGAGACGCACACCGACAGAAAGATGAATACCCCAATACAGGATGGTAAACAAAGAAGGGAGGGGGAAGACAGATCTAAAAGTAGGCACTGAGAGTGCAACCACCAGGTGGTTGGGAAACATATGACATATGGGTAGCTTAGAAGAAGCTCAGATGGCAACAGGGATGATTGAGTGGATGCCAGCAGGGAAGAGGCCACATGAAAGACCAAATCCAAGAAATTGGGTCTATGTATCCAAAGCTCTAGGTGACAGAGTTAAAGCAAAGAGATAAATGAATCAACTCTCAAAGCTGCAATGATGATGGATAAGGCTGGTGGGATCAGCAGCCAAAACAGTGCTGAGAAGTTCTGGAGACATCCAGAAAATGCACCCTGCCTTTCTTAGAGAGGGGAGGGGAAGTGTTTGCTTTTGTCAGTCTGGACGGTAATGCAGAGCATGAGCAATTGCATTTTACCTGCTGTCTTAACAGTAATTTTGTTTCCTGGATTTTGTTAACGACTTTGTACAATATTGCTAAAGGTGAAAACTAAGAGCATATTATGGGTTAAAACCTACAAGAGGTTTGATGTCTCTGATATGGGCCTGAGCTCCCTTAACTCCCACTGAGCCAGATCCAAAGATTGGCTTCATTTTGACACAGCACGTATTCAGATAAGCTGTCATTAACGCTGAGGGGAGTTTACAGGAAGTAAAACCTGAATGAAGACCTCGGGATCTGACACTGAATACATGGGCAATGAGGATTTCATAGATTTCATAGACATTAGGGCTGGAAGGGACCTCAGAAGATCATCGAGTCCAGCCCCCCGCCCCAAGGGCAGGAAGTCAGCTGGGGTCATAGGATGCTCAGCACCTCAGAGGATCAGGCCCAAAGGAAAACAGGTCTGAAAAGTAACCACATTTCTACAGCTGTGTTGTATTTTAAGGCAGTTCCTGGCTCCTCTAGAAATGCCTTTATCTTTGCCTGTGGGTTTTGAAGAATAAAGTACAGCAAATAGAGATCCTAAAGTCTTCAAGGGAACAATCAGCTCAGGGTGGGCTGTGATTGAAGAGAGGCTCTCCCCTAACTTGCATCTCATGCATGGTTTGAGCATAAATATTCGTGTCCATCTTAAATCTGCAGAGTCCGGATCACTTGTACACTGAGCTTTCTTTATAAATCAAAGGTCAATTGTGTAGGCTTTCTGCAGAGTGAAGACAAAATCCTGGTTTTCCCTTACAACAATATCAACCTTATGCTCCGAGCAGAACAGTGTCTTCAAAAATAAAATTCAGAGACATTCATTTCCATTTGAAAACAATTGTTTTGGGGCCAGTCCCACAAGGTACTGAGCACCCTCAACTCCCACTGAATTTAGTGGGAATGTAGTGACGATCCTCAGTGCTGCGCAAGAGCCTTTGAATGGTTAACAGCCTAATCCTGAATATCCTTGGGACTGTGTTGCTCCTCTACCAAGAGCTCCGTGTATTGCTACAAGTATTCCCTTCGTAGTAAGCATTACCCCCTTTCGAAGGCAGGGTAGAGACACACCTTATAGGCTAACTAAAGACAGATGCATAAAGTTTTGTGACCCCAAGTTCACTTCATCAGCTGCTGTCTGGTTGTGAGCTCAAGCTCATGAAAGCTTACACACCTCTGATCTAGTTAGTTCATAAGGTGAATCTCTACCCTGCCTTCTCCTGACTTCAGACTAACACAGCTAAACTACCTCTGCCTACTCTACTCTCTGTAGTCAGGGTATTCAGAATCAGGCCCCAAATAAATATTTTACCCCACCAAGCTACATCCAATAGCTGGAAGAAGAATTAAAACTTCAATGAAAATTTCCAGTTCATTAACGAGTATTTCACTAGATACATGATAAAACCCATAGTCGAGCTTTAAACAAAATTGCCTTAACTTTATCCCTTAAAAATGGTGTAGTCCAAATGGCTCAAATCAAATCTCATTAAATTTGACACCAGCATTGCCCTACTGCATAATATAATGTCTCAAAATTTAAACATACCTTAAATGTGTTTCATTAAATTTGCACTTGAGATATCATTGGCAAGGCAAGCAAATTCCCCTTTGCCTTGTATACAGTAGAAGGGACAGATGTTAGCCAAACACTAATATTGGGCTTTATGTCTTGCAAATGTTCACAGATTTATAAACAAATTATCAAATGGATGAGGAGTTAAGGGACTGAACTGAAGCAAACCGAAATATGCAGTCAAAGCAGATTCGAGAAACTGTCAATGTGTCCCAATCCGCAATAATGTAAAACCATTTGAACATAAATAACAAAGAGCGTCTAGGATTAACTTTATGCAGCTGGTACATTATATTCTGTTCTCTGTGCATGTGTGTGAACCTTTTGTCCGTGAAATGGTTAAAACTTAAGGTTACCCATCCAAGGAGTAGAAAATGAAGGTTCTCAGTTTGATGGACAACAGCTCAGAGATCCCTGATGTCCCAAAATATTAGGTTTCTCTTCTAATAATGTTGGAAATATTGCCTACTGTCATGATTAATCTTAGCAGCAGCACAGGCTGATTGCAGGTGACGCAGTCACAGCGCACTGCCTGTGTTGGTTTCCACACACCGTCAAGTCTGCTACAAATGCTGGGGTGAAGGGGAAAGAACTGTGATACCAGGTTTCCCACTGGCTAATAGATTGTGACATGAGAGAAGGAAACCTTTATTTTAATTCAAAAAACAAAAGCCAAATAGCAAAACTTATGTACGTGCCTAACCCTTTTTTTCTTCCTCAAGTGGAAAACATTCACTTGCTAACAACTCTTGGCTGGCATCAAGGGAAAGTGGAGGTATTTGCAGATGTGGAGGAAGACATACAAAACATTTTTCATATCAAAGGCTTGAATTACTGCGCTGGGTTCATGAAGTTTCACAGTCATGTAGACACACCATTGTCTATGCCTTGGAACAAGCTGCCCTTTCTTCGAGAAGGAAAAACAACCCAATGTTTCTTACAGTCCAATCTGTATGTATCAGGGAGCTATCTATATTTTGAAATTCTTTGCATTGTCCGTGGTCAGGGTGTCCTGTTTTGGCCCAACAATGGCAACATTGATTTTAGAATTTTTGAATTTTGGTGCACAGAACAAACTGTGAAACAAAAACTGCCTGCTCTCAGTAGTACAACAACAGTGCTCTTACACAAACTTGCCTTTCCTCACCATTTTACATAGTCAGAGATCAATACCATTCATTCAGCCAACATTATTAAAGCCATTTATCAGCGACTTTTTTTGTTGCTAATAAAAAGGATTTTGCCGACAAAGTTATGTCATCTTCCGCTCACTTGGTAGCAGCATGGATAATTAGCTTTGTTGTGTACCCCCAACAATTGGGCCTTGTTTATGAACTTACATTTATTAAGTGAAAGTATTTGGAAACTGATGGTACATTGAAGTTTGGTTGCCATGGGCAATAATCATCCCAAAAAAGTCATGACCTCCCTGTTATGCAGCTAGTAACTAATTGAAATTATACAAATTACTCCGATTCTCTGTCTGCCAATTTAGAGGCTGGTTGTGGTCAAGGGTCAAATGAGCTCCTATTCATGAAGCTATGTTTGAAGTGGCTGCTGCCATAGCAAAGGGTTTGGTGTGGACGCTGCGACTCCTCTGGACATTACCACATACTGTGGAGGAGAGTGTTGCAGTGATAGTAAAACAATAAGCCTGGCAAGACTACCTTCATCTGACACTTCAAAAGCTTATTCTTGTCACTCTGTTTGTGCTGGTTGCCACCAATCCTGGACGTGGTTTACTGGACAGAAATAAGTGTTGTATTCAGCTAAGAAGGTCCACTCAACACTTTTAATTGACTCTACCTTCCTTCCTAAGGCAGATTAAAGAAACCCCAAAAGCACTCTGCTCATAACCAATTGACTGTGATAATAAAATCCCCATTCTCCCTAAAAAGGAGATAAGCTAAAGGGCAGTGAAGTATATGATGCATCTTCCTTTAAAAATAATCATGACAATTTAACCATGTGAGAGAAATGACACTAAATGTTTATCTCAATAAATCTAAGCAACACGATAATAAAAAAGTTAATAATTTACAGAGAATTTGTCCTTTAGGAAATCTCAAGTGAATCCAGGGAATTTTCCTTAAGGGCTTAATAAACATATGCTGAATGCAATGGTTTACTGGGTGAACATTTGCAACACAATTAAAGATGTCTTTCTTTTGGTAAAGTGACTAGCTTTAACGCGTCTAAATCTAGCAAAAGTGTGATAGAAGATGCTGCATGACATGAACAAGTTACGATGCAGATTAGCGTTTTCTGTGTTTCAACATTATTTGAAAGGTTGGCCCTCTGAGTTTTAGTCACAGTGTGTTCCCGTAAACATTTTTGTCAAAGCTCAATATGCCGTAGGCCAAAGAAAAGCACGTCTGTTCTGTTTCAGACTGTGGATTACATTTGTCATTCTTACATTTGTCTCAAGCAGATTTGTCCCTTGTCCAGCAGCTATTCTTTGCTCACGCTAGAACTACGCTGAGAATAACCCAACGAGATGCAAGCAAAGCAACACAGAGTTAGCATTCTCCGCATACAGAACCTCATCATGCATTGTCCTCGTGGTGCCCCGTGTGCCTTGTATTGCACCGCATATGGTATGTAGTGTACTGGGAGAACTGGAGTACTGGAAGCAGCACAGATCTCGGGGTGGGCTAATCTACCCTGCTTCTTGGCACAATGCTAACCATAACTTTGCATTTTATGTTGGATCTTCCCATTTCTGTGATAATATTTTAAAACTCCTAATACAGGCAACCGCCACTTAGCGCTCTTAATTGGTTCCTGAAAAACTGAGCATAAGTTAAACGAGCATTAAGCGAAACCAAAAGTATTTGACGAACCAAGATGGCAACCGCAATTGTTTTTAATGGCCCAAGACGGCGACCGCGAGTGTTATAATGAAACTTGCTGAGCGCTAAGTGAAATCAGGTATCAATTTAAAATGAGCGTTATAGCGAAATAGCGCGAAGCAAAACAACGTTAAACAGGGGTTGCCTGTATGTGCTGTCTGTGTTTTATGATATATTATTTATATAGAGCCTGGAATGATAGTTGCTTTACAATCAGATACAAATGATAACATCCATACCCAAAATAGCTCACAGTCCAGGAGTGACCTAGCATAAAAAGGGAAAGCTAAATTAGAACTGGTCAGAAAACAGGGTTTTGTTTCACAATACATTTTTACAAAAAAAAATTTTCCCCAGAGAAAATCTGAACCTCTTCTCAAGACACCAAAGATTGAAAGCTTGACAATTTTGATTATTAGGCGTCATTTGTAGTTTGGCGACAGCTGATCTTTTGGTGAAGTATCAGCATTTTCTGGAGAAAGAAGACTTCTGTTGGGTTTTGACTACATAGTTTTCAATTTTTTACACACAGAAATGTTTTGGGCGGCCCTGTTCTCAAGGAGTGTGTTACTAACACTTATGTTGTCTTTACAGCAGGAAATTTGAATGTATTCTGGCATGTCTGTGCTCCGTTCCATAAAATGAGGAACCTGGATTTGAGCAATCCTATTCCTGGGCAGTGGGTAATCCCACTTCTCTCTTTCAAGGACTAAAAGTGCTTTAGGCAGACCGTGTGTTCTGGGGAGAGAGAACCCCTTCTGACCAAAGCAGCACGAATTACCTTATGCAAGGGGTGACCTCTTATTTGGAAAGATGGTGGCGATGGAAGGTTTCAGAAATGAAAGGCATAAAGAAAAGAAGGGCTAGCTTCCAAATAAGGATGCAGCAAAGAAAATTCACTGGGCTAGGATAGATCTAAACTATTCCATATTAGCAAAGCTCCCACTGACTCACCTGACATGGTGGGTGCTCAAGAGGATAAGGTGGTCTTCAAGTCTGAGACAGTAATGGTATTAGACATGTTTTATACCAGTGAATGGTGTAACAGAGCACAGGATTAGGTCTCTCACATAAAAGGAGAAAACCCATTACTTTCTCCCAAAAACATCTAAAAGAAATGTGTTCTGGTGTTTGCAAAATAAATGAGTGCAGACCAACAAAGTCGTTGCTTTCCCACTTACAAGTACTCTACATGTATGCAATCCCCAAATGGGTTCTGTTCTGAGGAACAATATTTGGCAAGTGGCAGGCTTGATTCAAATCCCCTGGCACTGGTTTTAAGCCTGTCTCAATTGGGATCTAAGTGGAGTGACCCAATTCACACCTGCATGAGAAGCAATCAAATTGAGCATGTTCTTAGTATCTAATTGTTTGGGGTAATTAAAAGGCCAAGGTGCCACTTTTCACCTCACTTGTCTTGCTTTAATTCAGGAATGGCTGCACTGGAGTCAATGGACTTGGGTAAGTGTAAAAGCCTCAGAAAACTGTCCCTGTACCAAGGACTCCTTAGGTCAAGCCCTTAGCTAGTGACTCTCCTGGGTCAATTTACCCCTATGAGACTCTTCACCCATAATGTATAAGGCAACACTTATGGTTAAACAGTATAGTAACTTCCAGCACAACTGAAGGGCATTAATTCCCCTTTTAATAACCATTAGGAAGAGAGGGGGCAGGCCACAGAAAGGTGCAGGGGCAGCTATGCACCCACACAAAAAAGCAGTGGGGGGCACAGCGAAACAAGGAGATAGTGTGGGAGGTCTGGGATGTGAACAGGGGACAGCGAGAGGTAGGCAGGCATCAGTCAGGTGCAGCAGGTTAGTTGCTTATGTGCTGAAACCCCTCTTCTCTCCCTGCTCCCTGCATTTCTCTCCTGGCTAACTTAACTGGCTTCCCATTCGATGGTCTAGTTCATTAAATCCCCTCCCTGAGAGATTAGACTCCCCCCATGCATTGTACAAGGGGCCTGCCCTGGCTACCTGTGAGTCAGGCAGACGGATGTCTAAGTATTCACTACTAAAATAACATTATGGAAAGCAAGCATAGCCTCAAGTCTTGAGAAACAACAGCTCTTCAAAAGGGTTTTTGCTGTATGGAGCAATATCTTTCTATTTATGTCTCGCAGCTTGTTAGCAGCACCTTTCATCGCTGTGACTACACCACTCATGATAAACCCTGTCTTAATACAGTTGAACATGATGGCTCATAAAAACTCAAAGGAAAAAGCTGTGGTTTGGCAAGCCAATTATATTCTTTCTCCCAGGTCCCCCAAACACAATACATAGGTGTCCAATCTGCATTTTAAAAACCTGATAAACATGTATTTACACAATAAAACACAACCATCTGAAAGAGCCATTAAGAGCAATTGTGCATTGTGTCAACTAATTCCTTCCCTTCCCCTTCCCCTTCCCCTTCCCTTTCCCCTAGGGAGCTCCAATAAGTCCCTCTTGGAGACCCTTTCTTTTAACGATAATTCCCTTCCTCCCCCAACCATCAAAGTTCCTTGATCACAGTTATCATTCCTTCAGGCCAATGAAGGAAATAATATGTCTTCCCTCCTCATCAAAATTTTTCCTTTTGCTTTTCTCCCTGGAACCATGGGAATCAAGCAGGATGGTTCTTATGATCTTAAGCAGCAAAGGCAAACTCAGGATTTGGTCCAGAATCTAAACTTTTCTTAGGGCTTTGGAGTCACCTCCACTATAAAGAGGGGACCAAATTGTGAATGTACTATTCTGGCCTAGTTGTGACTTCTTAATTTTCCTGGTTCTGTGCTAACTTTACTTCAGAATATTGCAAATCATATCCTTCCCTCTATTAACCGAGCTGGCTAAATCCTCAGTGTCTCTAATTGCTCAGCATACAGCAGCCAACTCAGCCATCTCTTCTTATGCTGTGTGCATGCCATCTCTTTCTTTTCTTGTGAATCTACCATGAAAAAACACACCCCAAATCTACAAGGGGTCAGCTTCTCATCTCTTGAAAATGAGTAGTGCCTTATTCCAGACAGGGTCCTAATAAAGTCAGCAGAGCTTATTTGCTCATGAAAGATGAAGGTTAGCTTGAACTGTCGTATCAGAATTCGGCCTTAAACTTGCCAAGCAATAAAATACATAATCACCAGTAAAAAGGAATTCACAGCTAAGGCTGTTTTTCACATATTCAAAGTCTGAGTGACTTTCAATTTAAATTAAGAGAAGCAACAAAGTGTGGTAGAACAAAAAGAAAATACCCATGAGAAAATACAATGTGAGACTTGTCCCTAACAGATAATATAACGGCTGTCCTTAGAGACAAGCAGGCACTTTAAATGTCCTAGAACTAGTCTACAGGTGGCAAGCACTTTTTTGGAAAACTCAGTAGCTGTTTTATGTTTCAGAAAACTCCCCCTCATTTGCTACTCAAGCTTCTGAAATGCACAGGCACATGTCCATGGTGCCATCGCATTTCGGAAGTCTGAGTAGCAAATTATTTAAAAATATTTGGACCTAATTCTGTCCTCAAAGAAAAATTAAATAAAACCCCAGGTTTGGGGGTTACTATTCTAGCATGCTATTCTGCTCCTCACCAAAGGACCTCAAAATGGCCACCTAATTTATCAAGGGGAAGCAGGGAGCTTTGAATCCATGGTCAAAACTGCTGTAACTTGTCTTAAAGGATTAACTCTGATGCATGCTTACCTTTGACTAGGCACATGGAGGCAAGCTGATTTTGTATGCCCTGACTTCGTGCTTCTCAAGAACTTTGCATTTTTTAAATTCTATTACTTTGAGCATTAAATTGGTGTCTGGTTAGCAGAGGGATTCCTGCATCATCATCATATTCTTGTGCTAAATTAATTAATGCACTTGACTAAAATTCGATGAGAACTAAAAACAGATACCAAATTAAGAAGCTGTTGTTAACAGGCACCCAATCACACATCTCAACAAATAGCAATGGTCTGTTTATGCTGCATTACTCCTGTCTAATCTCCACATATTACTATAATTATTAACTACTAGTCCTAAAATCTATAGAGTTATCATTATTGTTATTATTATGAAACTCAATCCCATTTTCATGTCATAAAGATAAACCAAATCTCATTTCAATTAGTTGCAGCAGGAGGGAATGAACTTTAAACAGACATTTAATTTCTGAAAAAAAAATTAGGAAGTTCTTCATGGAAATGTTATGGCATTTTGAAACAGATTAATAGTTCAGTATGAACACATCCACCCTGCAGCTAAATGACAGCTGTACTGCGATCAGGAGACAGGTTAAATGAGCAAAACCAGTTGATGCCACTGGTTTGGATCTAATCAAACAGTATTTCTTTTTAGCTACATTATTTTTTCATTCCACGTGCTATCAGAATTGTTACAGTGGGTTGCTTTCCCTATTTGTTTAATTAAAAGCATTGGACTTGCAAGAGAGGAATAGGGCCTGATGGGGTTCCTTGCCCTCTAGTCCCTGTTGTGGGTGGTTTGGAAGTGCACTGCCTCAATGGGGACACACTTGGTGGCACAGTACATCTGAAGGGGCAACCTTTCCCTTCTCTCTCCATTGTATAAGGGCAGCACGTGAGCTACACCACACTAGCTCACTTATCCCCAGTGCCCCCAGTCAGCTCCACAGGGGGGCATGGCCTTCACTCCTTCCAACTTCCTCAGGGGTAGAGAGTGCAAAGGGAGCAGCCCTTGAGCTCCTTGAGTCCAGAGACTGCAATTCCCACTATTGAGGAGGAGGGCTAAGTGGTGAAAAAGAAGTTCCTTGGACCCTCCCATCTATGCAGTTGCACAAGGAGGAGTTGACTTGTAATGAGTTTCAATAGGTAGCACCTCAGAGGATGCAGTGCTCGAATGCCAGGGGACCAAGGACACGCATAATGCAGGGCTTGTAGTATGCTAACTCTCCAAGGCTAGGGACAGAAGTTACACGTAAGCTGGTTTAAGTGATCAGAAATTATTTAAACCTGTAACAGAACAGAAGTTCAATGCACATAAGCCAGTTTCAAAATGGCTGAATCTGGTTTAAGATAAATCTGGCTGAATGTAGTATCAGACTTAACAGATTTAGGTCAACCCAGTTTATGAAACTTCTGTCCCAGACCACCTCCTGGTTCAAGTTAAATCAGAGTCCCCCCGCATCCCAGCATGCTTTGCAGCCCTAGGCTGTGCTGTCTCCTTCAGAGAGCAGGGCTATCTCCACCTCTCTGCTCCCTAGCTGGAGCAGTGGTCTCACTGGTCTCATGAGCTGGCTCACTGGCCCCTGCTCAGGCAGACCCCGGCTGGGGTCTGGGACCAGGGAGGGGGGTTAAACTCCCCTTCCCCCTAAGTATGGAGCTGCCCTGCCCTGCTTACTTAGTGCTGCCTGTGACTGTGGACTACAAATCCCAGAGGCTCCTGGTAGCAGGAAGAGGAAGTGATGTGCAACCCTGCAGAGTCCTGCTGCTACGAGTCTGGACTGCAAATCCCACAGACCTTGGGAGCAGCAGGAAGAGGAAGTGAACACACAGCTCATGCTGGCTACATGCCAGAGAGCCATGCTTTAGCACCTGCCTCCCCCACCCCCCAGCTTCTGGCTTGAGCCACTGACGGCATGTGGCTGCATTTCCTGAATCAAAAGTGAATGTCCATTCATTTGCTTATTGGTTCAAACTTTGCAGCTTAGATTAACCTGCAAGGACTGAATCAACTCAGCCTCAGGCTTTTTGACTGTCTGTACTTAGTGCTAGTGTGCTCCTGGACATGGATGTTGCTTCCTGAAAGAAGATGTGATCTGAGGTACATTCATGCAGCAAGCCCTTAATGCTTGGGAGCTCAAGGCACTGGCTGCAGGATGTAAGGCTGATCAATATTAAACTGCAAGACACATAAGCAATGCCCCCTCCCCACCGCATACCTTGAAAAACTGAAAAAGCCCAGATCCGCAAAGCTGAAAAGTCAGTTTTCAGCAGTTTGGAGGAGGGGGGAGGGTTTTTTTCCACTTTGCATTTTCAGTTTATCAACAAAAATATCCCCCCAAAAATCTGAAGAGCTGTAACATTTCCCCCTTCTGGTTGCTCTACATATTGCAAGTCTGTGTGGGTCAGACATGCAGTGGGTTCATTACTTTATATACATTTATTTTGAAAAAATCATTACAGCATCATTTTCCATTTCTTTCTCAAAATGGGGTCTTTGGACTCTAGGTATTTCAAGGATTTGGAAACTTCTCAGCAGACCAAATATAAAAAAAAGAAGATTAAACTGATACTTTCTAGCCCTATGCAGAGCTGTCCCTAGGGGTGTGCAGGGCCCAGGGCTTATCAGCCTGTGTGGGGGTGGTGGGTGGCTACCACCCACAGAGCTGGCAGCGGTGGCAGAGCCACAGGGGGCCTGTATGGCACTGACCGCAGGGCCCCCAAAGCTCAGGGCCCAGGGCAGTCGCCTCAGTTTGCCCCCCACCCTTATCCCACCCGCCGCTAGGGACAGCCCTGGCCCTATGAAAACTTTACATGCCCTGGCCTTTCTCACCTATAGATCTGGGTTGGAATCCTATCTTGGGACTCACCACAAAGCTTGGGAAGATGTAGGTCATGTTACTACTGCAAACCCTGGTATGATTAGGGGTCTCTGGAAAGAAAACAGAAATGGCTGGACCATAAAGCGGATTATACCTGACGAGTGAGGACAGAGACTAGACAATGGTAAACGTTTGGGTGGAGAAGATGGCAGAGAGAGAACAAATACCTTTTCATGGTCTGAAACTACTTCTAAGCCTTGTGCATTATTACTGGCACAACTGGATGCACCACTTGGAATGATGCTGCCCCAAAGCCCACCATTATATAACGTTATATTCGGTGGCTTATGCTTTTGCTAAACATTAACCCATTGGACTTCAATTGTCTGTGTCTTTCCCAGATGGAATTTCCTTTGGAAGCAATCCAAAACCGGTCACGCATCTCACAGCACAAGACGAGTGGAAAAAATACATGGTTTTGCCCTCATAAAGAAAAAAATCTTAGACTGTTTCATTGAGAAATGCTAACTCCTCCGGGACCTGGAGCAGTAACTTTAAAGTTGGCAAATTAGTTGTCCCAGTGACAGGGATGTGCCTTTTGCTATTCCCTTGAAAACCTGCCCAAATTTAGCCAAGTTTTAAGCCTCGAAAACTCTGTTAAAACATGCTCATGGAGACATATCAGTGTTGGGCAGCTAAATTCTCCAAAGATACCATCTGCACGGCAGATATTCCAGTCCAGAACTGCAGGGCATGGACAAGACTTTCCCTGCAACTGCTGCTCCTGGCTGCTGTGGATCTAGCCATCAAACCAGAGAGCAGGGAGAGTCTTTCTTTCTGCTTTGCTCTTAATACTCCATCTGCTGGCACCTAGACAGCTTGCAGGAGGATATTGCCTAACACAGGACACAAAAGTCTCCCCTCTGGGTGGTAGGTAGTGTTAGTGATGGGAATATATTGGGAGAGTTAATGGAAGACTGAAACAGGGAAATGAAAGATGAAGAGACACAGGCTGGGGGGCTGTGGGGGAGCCCTGGGGAAGGGATTGGTGGCCAGTGGGAAGGGGGCTGAAACTGAAAGAGGAACTGGCCAGACAAGAGGACTCAGCTGGGGCCTCAGAAGTTTAACTGAGTGGCAGAGGAGACTGAAATCCTCAGGATAAGGACCCTCAACCCTGGGATGAGGAGCTACAGAAGTGAGAAGGAGAAACAAGAGTGGACACAGTGAAAGACTGGAGGAGAGGTGGAAGGGGTACATCTTAAGGGAACAGGGGCAGAACAGTCTGTGACCACTAAAGAAACTCCGTTTCAGGGTCCACAGTGGGACCCCCAATTCCTGAATGTCCTTCTTT
>NW_017728993.1:8592468-8601229 GCF_001723915.1 Gavialis gangeticus | reverse complement strand
TCTGGGAGCTACAGAAGTGAGAAGGAGAAACAAGAGTGGACACAGTGAAAGACTGGAGGAGAGGTGGAAGGGGTACATCTTAAGGGAACAGGGGCAGAACAGTCTGTGACCACTAAAGAAACTCCGTTTCAGGGTCCACAGTGGGACCCCCAATTCCTGAATGTCCTTCTTTCTTTGCTCTCAGCAAAAATCCAGTGGTAAAGCATGTCTCTTCCTCTGTGCTAGTCTCCATAGAGGATGACACCTGCTACCGGTATACATTAGTCTGTTAGCTTAAATGGCAAAAATCTCTGGAGAGGATTTAGGTTCCAGCCCTGCCAATGAACCATGTCTATGTCAATATGGCACCACATAACAGGCTTCTTTTCAGTTTACTTTGTTCAAAAAAATCAAGGCAACTACATTTAAAAAGTAACTTAAGAAAACAATGCCAAGTGCTCAAAACTAGCTTGAAATAAGGTTGCCCATGCAACCTTCATTTAGCTTCTCTGTGTATACGCACAATGATACAATCTTTATTAACATAATTGCTAGCTATTTTTTCTGCAGGACCCCTGATTTATTGCAACCTTAATGTTCTTTAAAAATAACTGGTGGGCTATAATGCAAGATAAAGTGTACTGTTTCTTTCAAGAGGATTAAAAATTAGTTATGGCACAATGATAACATTATGGATGTCCAATGACACAAACTTCACTCTGGTGGCTCTTACCATCAGCACATGAATCTTTTGGTGGAATTACAGCTGTGTCATTTACCATTGCCTTTTATTTACTGTATATCCATTGGCATCTTATATCTAAGAGAGTATTCCATCATTTAAAATGGGACAATGTAAACTCTTTAGATTATATCGTTATTATTGCAGATTACATACAAGAGCTAGAAAAGGTACTAAATGCAATTCATATGGCCTTTTTTTTTTTACTAAGCAAAGATTGTGGCCTTTTTTATGATAGAGAGATTTTACATCACATGCATTATTGTTATAAAATTCACTTCAGAGACACATGGCCAAGATTTTCAAAAGGGAGTTATTAGTAGAGTAGTCATCTTTAAAAGGCATGCTTTCAGAAGGTGAGCATTCAGCATTTTCTGTAAATCAGGCTTTAAGCACTTCTCAGAGTAGGCACCCAAAACTTGTAAGTCATTTTTAAAAATGCCGGTCCACATATTTCAGCAGTGCTACCACAATCTTATGATCAACTACTGTAACATTGTTTTTAAATATGTTTATCCCCAAGATTTACCAGAAAGCTGTTGCCTAATTTCAATACTAATGACAGCAAGTCTGTAAGTGAAGAAGAGCTATTTTATCATATGAATCAGGTGGAACACCTGAGTCATTCAGATCATCAAGGCTTATTTGCTTGTTCTACTTCCTAATTGTTTCTGGAATCACCTCAGTGCTTTCCCTCTGCAAGTTTGGCTTGTTAGACTATCCACATATTTGAGACTATCCGTGCAAAAGAGAAAGACATTTTTGACATGCACACTGGATTTCCTCTGCTACCATCTGTGCTAGGCAGCAAAGAGTTTTATGGTGCTTACAAACCCCATAGCTATAAGGTTCCCCAGTCACAGCAAATTGTGATTTACTATAGTTGTTAAAATAAAATGGGGAAAAATTGTTATAGGTCTTGGAAACTATAGAGAACTGCCATTTAAACCAAATGAAACCTCAAGAGAAAAGGGACTCTTGTAAATAAGAAAATTCTGTGGTGAAGGATTTTCTCCTGAGGGCCGGTACCCAAAATAGTAGAGTTTGATGGTTTCTTTGCTAAGTGACTTGTAGAACATCAAGCAAGTTGTTGACACTTAATCAATTATAATTATCATAATAATGGACTACTCAAAACTTAATAATAGACTTTATATAACATTTTCCTTTAAAAATATATACATGTGTCCTCAGAAATGCAACCACCTCTAGAGTGAAACGAAGCAGCTGCAATACTGCATCACAATTTCATCAACTACTCTACATCCCTCCACACGAGACACGTTTACACATGTGGAGTAGCCAGTTCTCCTACACATTAAAGAGGCGTGTAAAACACTGGGCTAATATGCTAGTGTGCTGTAGAATAGGCTACTGCACACTAAGCATCACCTAAAAAGTTTGCACTTGCACTTTTGCACATTACAGCAGCCTAATGCACATTTGTTTAGTGCCTCATATTGGACGTACTAAATTTAATGCGCATTAGGAAAAGCACATTAATGCATGTGGCCCACAGAAGGGAAAATTGCATGCCACTGAGACCTGTAGCAGAATTTGAAATGTAACTTAGCTGTGATACCAGTTCTTATGTTTCTATTCTTGCTCAAAAAATAATCAAAGAATATTTAATGTCCACAAATTTTCAAGACTTAGGTTTAACATCCGATTCTAGTTTAGCATTTCAGCAGTGCAAGCTCCTTGATATTCACAAATCATATATGGGGATACATAAGTATAGCTATAGAGGAGAAAAAGGCCACATACTGAATCAGCTACATCAGAGATGTCAAACTTATCTGGCCCCCTGGGCCAGATGCATAGCACAGGACCAGTCCAAGGACTGGATTGGGCCCATGGACCCCCCACTTCCCTCTGCCTCCATGCTGGATCCAGCACATGTGGTGCCTGCCTTAGCTGGTCCAAAATCTGCACCATATGCAGTGCCCCTCGTCACCCCCCAGCCAGTCCTGGACTGTCACACATGGTGGTGTCCCAACTCAGCTGGATCAGGATACATGCTGCACATGGCACCCACTCCAGCTGGTCTGGGATCCATGCTGGGAACCAGCTGGAGCAGACACTGCATGCAGTGCGGATCCTGGACTGGCCAGAATGGGCGCCACATGCAGAGCATGTCCCAGACTCTGTCTGTGGGGCTAGTCCAACACATGTCATGTGGCATGTGGGTCAACTCAGATGCAGAGGCAGCAGCAGGGGCTGAATGAGATAGAGAGAGTGTTTTTTTCCCCCTAAATGCTAGTTCTATAAACTCCGAAGTCAAGCTGGATTATCTTCTCCTTTTGTGTCATTCAACAGGGGTTTTGCAAGCCAAATTATGCTGTAAGTAACACCCTATGCAGCTCCACTACCTTCAACAGGCCACTTAGATGAATTATTGATTAGCTTTAATAATGATCATTTAGCAAACAAGTCTGCTGATAACACAGAAGAAGGAAGAGAACCCAGTTTTCTCTCTCATGAACCCATCAAGTGCTCTGTAGGATTCACAGATGTAGGTCAACAGGTAGGACTGATACCTCATGGTGGAAGCAAGGGTTTCTTTGATAATACTGGGTAACTCTACACGTGCATTTTAATGTGCAGTAGCTTATTCTACTGTGTATTAAAGTGGCACATCAAAAACAGTGGTAATACGCTAATGTGCAGTAGAATTTAAGTGTCACTAAAAAGGCATTTGCTTTTTAGGTCAGCCTAATGCATGTTTATGAAGTACCTCATATTAGAGGTACTAAACTTAATGCACAGTAGCAAAAGCGCATTAATGAACGTGTACACACGCCCACTGTTTATTAGACCAACTATTTGGTTGGGAGAGATGTTAGGGTTCTTTGGGCCCCAAAATTTGTCTCTCTCAGGTCTCTCTTGCTTCTTAGGTATTTCCTGGATGATCACAGCTACAAGAGCACTCCAACCACACTTCCACATGATGGAGCAGATGTGTCAAGCGCCAATATGCTGGTTTTAAATAGTCAGTCTTCTGGGTGGAACCACATTGTACCAGTTTTGGGGTTTAGTGGGTCCAAAGCACTGATTTGGGTCCCTTTTAGAATAGCAAAGAAATGAAAGGAGGCACCAGGCTGAGCATGTGCTAGCCGGTGCTGAATTTCATTACAAAACAAAAGGGGGTCAATGACATTTAGCTTAGCTAAAGTAGGAGGACAGAAGGGTTTTCCTTGAGTGCCAAGGCTTAGCTTTGGCCTTACTCCAAGCATGTGTATAGTACACACCCTGCAGTGTGCCATGACAGTTTTCTGTAAGGCAGTGACCAAAATTGAATAAAATGTTCTGAGCAGAGCTATAGCAGAAAATGCTGTAACAGGAATGTTCTTGGCCTTCTTTTATTGCTCCTCTGCATTTCAGGGAGGGGTTCGCTATTAATATCCTTCCTCACAAGCTCCTTCCAGGCCAGTCTTCAGCACTTTCAATTTCCACTTATTTATTTTAGGCTGCTCTGGAAGAGTTTATAAATGTCACCATTTGTCACATGGAAATTCAGTTACAAAGCAGGCTAACTCCTTCCAAATTTTGCTTGCTGCAGGTCACTGCTCCTCCCAATCTGGAGACAGCAACAAATACTTTATAACTATAAACTCTTCTATGTGTACTGCAACCCAGAGAACATAAAATGTCCACTTACTTCAAAGAGAGTTCTACCCTAACTGGCATCAAACAGCACCCAAACAGTGATACACCAGGAGTATGCATACATTAACCAGCCAGTCCTTACACCACCTGTGGAAGGCAGGCAAGTAATATTATTTGCATTGTACAGGAAGAGAATGAGAGATCCAGAACAAAATTGCTGACTTGCTGAAGGACATATAGTAGAGCCATATATTCTAATGAATATAACAGAATGAAGCACAGGACTGGAAGGGGCCTCCTCAAATCCTTTCCCCAGTGTTCATCAGCAATGACTTACTCAATGGACTCAGTTGAAAGACTGAGGCTTACACTGGTATTAGCATCTAGGAATTGCTAGCTTCTGGCTGTTTGCTCACTCACTCAGATCAGTGTCTTCCAACCTTTTCAGTTTGGCCACCCCTTATGCAAACGTCATCCTCTCCCTTTAGATTTACTAGAAGGAATAAAAAATGCATCAATGGCAGCAATGGAAAGCCTATAAATTCATTCTGTGTGTGTCGCAAAAGGTTGATAGAGAACACTTGGCCTGGAAGGATGAAAGTGTGCCGGGAGGTGGCGAGCGACGTTTTCTGTGCTTTAAACTGTAATCGAGTTTTTGTTGCCCCTACAACTTCCCTGACCCCCTTGGTATTTGGGAACACTGCATGCTGCCTCTGTTGAATGTAGCCATTAAGTTCCAACTAATACGGGGGCTGTTTCTGAAGTCCTTTCCTGCAGCCAGTAGGGGTTTATGGAAGTAAGAACTTCGGGACTGGACCTTCAGACAGTCCAAAGACTGAAGGTTACTATTTCACTTCACATAACATACCCCCAGAAATCTAGTTTTCATCACTCAATCTTTTTCAATGGACTATGGGACTAGACCAACGTTGAGCCTGATCCTGCCCTTCCTTAGATGAATAAGACTCTTACCTTTGTCTTCAGTAGATGCTAAATCAACACATCTGCTGCCCTTTCAAGAGGCAGCTTTACAAGCCTACAAGTCAGTTATAAAACCCTCAAAGCACACAAATGGCACAACCGATTCCAGTACAATTACTCACACATATAAGGCAACTCTTCATCTATTTTTATTATAACACAGGTATCAGCTGCTTCCAGGGAGTGTAGCCCAAATTCCCTCAAGGTCCCACAGAGAGTTAGTGGCAGAGACAGATACTGAACTTAAGAAGCCTGAATCCTAGGTCAGCTTCTTAACCACAAGAACTCTCTTTTTCTCTCTGAAACAGCTAATTAAATTATGGCCAACTCATAACAGAACATTGAAATCCCATTCAAACTAAGCCTTTTTGCACTTGTAGCAAGGGCATACAGTTCTGACACACAGAAGACGCTTAATAGTTCCCACATATTTGTGAAATTCTTTGACCATGAACAAGTAATCCAAACAACTTGTGAAACAAAAATGGGCAGTTTTTTAAAAGGGGAAAGAGGAGGTGAAATAAAAGAGACTGGAGAGCCTTGAAATTGCTCCTTAGTTTTATCTGTAATTTTCCAAATTCCACAGCCCTGGCAACACAGTTTATCCAGTCTATGGCGCACGACTGCTAGAGGGAAAGATGTCACAGTGAGATGGTCTGACTCTCCCTGTTGGCTAAACAGGGTCAGGCCATTCAAATGCTGCCTTCATTCACACCTTTCAAAAATATTCAGACTGCTAAGATACAAGTGCCAAAGCAATTTTCAATACCTGTTATCAGCCCGTGGCTTCCACAGACCCATCTGCACGCCCATTCAAAGACCTGCAGGCACTACGATGGACACTGCAGGACATTTGTCTATCCCATTTCCCCCATAACAGTGCAGATGCCTGGTGCAAGTTGTTGAATATGTGTTCGTTCCTCAGCAGTCTGCAACGTCTCCTTATACTGCAAGACTCTTCACAATGAAGAGCTGGAACTGCATGGGGTGGGAGGAAACGTCAGATGAGTCTGGGGAAGGAACGTTGTGGACCACTCTGACAACACACGTGGTTACCAGGAGGGAGACAGCACTACCAGACTGTTACGGTTAAAAAAATACATGTCTGCTATGTCTTACATACCTCTATCCTGTTCAGTGTGTCCTGTGCATCTCTTTCTCACAGTGTTATATAGTATGAAGACTCACAAGCTGACATGGTGTTTTGTTTGCCTAGGTGTGCAAGTGATTTAGAAGCCTACAGTCACAGACCCATTGGGATGGAGGGGACCTCAAGTTTGCCAAGTTAGCACCATGCCCTAAGGCAGAATTTTTGAGTTCTCACTGCTTTTCAGGACCTTCCTTCCCTTGTTCCCACCCTCTCCTTACCCAGTATGAATGCTCTCATTAGAAGATGGTTCGATACACATATATGTGGGTTTCCTCTATCTAGTCTCACAGATGCATACTGAAGGGAAGGCAAAACATCCCTGCTCATCTTTCCGTCTTCTGGGAGGGAACAATCTAGCTCAAGGCGACCTGTAGCTTCTGAAAACCAGGCCTGACGTCACGAAAAGTAGGCCTCCTAAAACTGAGCCAACCAAAAATAGAAGTTACTATTCCAGATGTGATCGATTATGCTCCCGTTTCTGAATGCTGTCATTCATCATGAGCGTGTCTATGCTACTGAACACCCAGATACAGTAATGACTACAACAGTCTTAATGAAACAGAGGATCTGAGGGCAGTTTAGCCTGCGATATCCATTTGTTTCTTTTTCCCTCATCTTTTTACACCTTTCCTTCCTTCAGCCTGTGCCTTGTCTATATGGCTGCGCTTGTCTTGAATCCTGTCAGGTTATTGTGTTACCGGCTCTGGGAAGCTACATTTTGTAGTAATTGTAAACAGTGGTTAGGTAAAATGAATTGCAGTTTTACAAAGACAGACACTGGAAGTATCTATTTGGTTCAACTTAAATTATATCTGAAATAGCTTTAATATATGTTTGAAAATAATATTATATGATTAAACACTAAATGAGTATTCAGGATATGTTTATTGAAGTGTAGTAACTATAGTAGTTACATTTTAAAAACAGCCTTAGTAATCAATTGCTATCTAATTATCTTATAAGAACTCTTGTTAGACTTAAATTAAATCTGCAGTTGAGACACAAAAAGAAATAGCCCAATTATTATAAAATGTAAAATAAACAAATTATTTGTGCAACAACTGTTTACTAAGTTTTAGACTTAGACGTAATTATCTCAAACAACCAGAGTGCAATGATGCTATTCAGTTGTCTACATTCTGCTTATTTGTAGGTGTCTAAATCCCAGGACCACTGCATGGTTATTTCTGAATAACCGTTCAGTGAATATGCAGATCTCTGTGTCGTGGTTCACTGCTGTCATTCCCTCCTCCAGTTCGTTCCTTTGTACACACTTTTCAAGGGGTATGCCAACAGTAAACATGCTGCCTCAATTTCCCTCAGCTGGAGTAGGAAATCTCCACCATTTAAATGTCCCACAGCAAAGAAAATAGGGCTTTCAACCTCTGTAAAGGAGAACACAATATAATAAGTATAACAAAGCTTGATTCTTCTTTTCCCCTCACCTCTTTCCTTCCTCCGTCCATTTTCCCCCATTGCTTCTGCAAAATTACCAAGGCTCTGGTACCCAGAATAACTCTCATTTATTTGTGTGAACACTGTGGGCACATCTAGATGGGCGCACATGTGTGTTTCTCCAGCGCTAGTTGTCCCCAGGGAATGCCCCTGCGTGTGCGCTCTGGCACGAGGCAGATTGTCCCAGGTGGGGTAGGGAAGGCTGGGGCTGCTTAGGGGAAAGCTATCTTCTGTGAATGGATGTTGAGGGGGCCATTTGGCCTCTTTAAAACCAATGTCTAGTAATACCTGCTGATAAGCGTGTGTTACAGTTCAGACCTTAGCCCTGGAGATCACCAGTGCCATTCCCAGTGTGCCAGCTAACACGCACCTTTCACAACAGGGCACACTTTCCTGCAGTCTGACAGCAAGGCCAGAGAACGCATGGAACAAATCTGTGCATAGGAACAGAACAGAACAACAGGCTTGCGAGAAGTAAAAGATCTTCAGATCATATACAATTCCTCCGAAATGGAGGCCACAAATATAAAAGCTTAATAAGAGGACTGATATAGATTGAGTCATGATAGGCAGGACGGAAACCAAATGGAAACAGCTGTGCAGAAACATAAAAACAGACCAGCTTCTGCCACTAAGTAAGAGTGGGAATATAACAGTCCTTATTATAGACCTACTGGCAGTGATGTTATGATATTATTGTTGAGGCTTAGAAGGAAGTTACCTTCCAACTCTTCCTTCCCCTTGTAAAATAGTAAGATTTTGAACTTGATTCTTCACTTCAAAGGTAGCTAGCATGACTCCTGAACAAAGGAGAAACAAGAAGCAGAAAATGGGGGGGGGGGGGG
>NW_017728993.1:8582011-8592327 GCF_001723915.1 Gavialis gangeticus | reverse complement strand
GGGGGGGGGGGGGGAATTAAGCAGCTACAAAATGCTGTACAGATTGTAACCCAATGGCAGAGGAGGGAACGAAGACTGAGATGTAGAAGTCTTGGTCAGTGGGACTTTGCCTTTCATTTCAGTGGGACCAAGGGCATCCCCCTCTGCCACCGTGACGATAATCCAATATAGAATGAATGTGGGAGTAGACCAGAGTTTTGGCAGTAGCATAGTCAAAACTATATATAATTTTAAAGGACAAAATGAAGTACATCTTTCTATTTCCTGCCATGTAAGGACCAAGGGTCCAAAATGGCACCAAAATGCCTGAGTGAAGGAGTGCGTTGGAAGAGCTTGTACGTATAATATAGGAGGCCAAGGGGGAACTTGGCATTGAAACTGAGCAGTGAGTCCATTTTTTCTCTATTTAGTAGGGGATAACATGTACCCTAGACATGCAATGGGAGATGTTTCCTATTTATTGAAAACAGGCCCTAAACCATGTACTCGTGTACATACTACAGGGAGGAGCTCTGATGTGCTCAATGTGAGACGATTCTTAATATTACCCTGAGAGATCGGTAAGGAAAATCCGTCTAAAGGAGAACAAGAAAGAGAAAATTGTCTCTTCCTTTCCATTCAACATAAGATCAAGCATAGTTCTGTCCATCACCCATGCATTTTGAAAAGACTTTGTTCACGGGAAAGTCCCTGGTTTTTAACAGGAAATTAAAAAAAAAATGCACCGCTCAGGCTGGGACTGCTTGTTCCATTTCTAAAAGGTTTTAGTGCCTTAATGGGGCTAAATTTGGGTTCTCATGACGCAGGCTGAGAGTCATTCTGCGAGGCGTGGTAGACAGACAGACAGACAGACACAAACACACACACAGATTCTCACGGTAGAGCTGTGCAGGGTTATTTGAGGTTTCAAAATTCACTTTTCTTCTGATTAGGAATGAAAGCTGCAAGTTCTAAAATTCTCTTCGAAATTTCAGAAAATATTGTTGAAATCAAACCTTGAGTTGAGACTAACTTGGAAAATTTAATTGAAACAAAAATCAAAGCATTTCCTTAGGAATGCAACGTATTTATGTCGTGCTCAATTTCCAAATCTGACCTGAAAAGTCATTTCAGGTGAAAAGTTTAAAAGATTGTGTTTTGAAAATTTCGAAGCAGAATATTCAGGATTCTTGGAGTTTTCTCCAACTTCTACTATTTAAAATAATCCCTTCCAACCACCTCTATTGCTTTCCATCAACACAAAGGGAAAAAGGCCTTAGAAGGCTGACTGAATTACCAGCAAGGGTTATAAAGCCAGGAACAGTGCTAATGTCTGGTATCTCAAATTCACAGCAACATAGATGTATGTATTTTATACTTAGGAGAGCTTATTTATTGGACTTCTTTGCTAATTCTTTACCCGCTCTTATTATTACAACAAAATATTCTATTCACAGTTTAGTCTATGCTAAAAATTATTCTCTCCTCAGTGTCACAAAAAAATACTGTCGCACCAATACTGTGGGCAGTGCAGGTCATTGCTTTCAATGACATTATAAATCCTTTCATCAGAGGAAATGATAACAATCAGATGTTTTGTTCAGTCTTCAGGGTTTAATGTTCTGGGAACGCTGTAGTTTCAAGGAATTTCTGTTGAATGGTGCTGGTAATCTACGTTTTTATAGCCCTCTTACAGTTGGGTGTATCAGCTCTGAGTGCCGTAGATACGTGTAAATCACAGGGTGATGTAGTTCATACAACTGATATAGCTCACACTTTTCACACTGCTGGGTGACTCAAATCCAGTTACTCCACTTTAAAATAAAGAATTGGGGCAGTGATGCCTACTGAGCGGGGCCCTGCTCTGAAACACAGAGGCCCGGGTCCTATTCACAGTTGTACCAGCGACTGTACCAGTGGCTCTTCAATGATCCTGGACAAGTCATTTTACCTCACCATGCCTCAGCTTCTCCTTCTGTAAAATAGAGATAATGCTGCTAATCCCATTGGTAAAGCACTTGCAGATCTACAAAGACCCTTACATAGAAATGTAGTATTATGCATTTGGTCATGTCAATTAATATTAAATTCCCCAGGCAGATATAAGAACAAAAGTTCACAATCTTATCTACCATTTATAACAAATCCATAAATAGCATCATTATCTGTGACCTTTCAGCTCTCTGTATATGAGCAACACCACACATTCCAAATCCAAATTTCACTCTATCCCCTAGTGTTATGTGCCTTTCATAATTTACAATGATTTCGAATGGGAACACTGACTCAGGAAGTCAGGTTTTAAAAAAGAAAGTGTGTGTTTTTTTTTCTCACTGGAGAAATCAGTCCATTGTTTGAAGATCTTTGCATTATTATTTTTCTAGTCAGTCTTACTTTGGACCTTTGAGAGATTCCATAAAGTCACACGGTCTGATCTGTATTCACCACCCATGTTTGATGGTCAGTCAGTAATATTAACAATCCAGTCCCTTGTTCTTACTGCTTTGATGTTGGTGTACCTTTTATACCCATCTTTAGGTTTGACTAGCTGAAATATCAGGTTGGGCAACTTTCTCTGTCTGTCTGTGTATTGGGATTTTATCTTAGAAATAAATTGTCACAGCCAGAATATTTAAATCCAGGAAACAAAATGTTCCCACTAATTCAATGTAGCCATCACCCGCCTACTAAAAGTTATGAATTGTGTGTGAAATAAAAAGCCTTCTTGGCTGCATAAGATAATGAGAAACTGGAATTCTTTATTCCTTGTACTTGTCCCTCTGCACATAACATTTGTATATCATGCCAAGACTAACCTGTGTCACTGCACTTATAGCCACAGACCAGACTAAATGCCTGCCCTTCACTGTTTTTACGTCATGATTCATATACTCTCCCGCTCTTTTTGACTGCCTGCAATTACTTGTGACAAATGATTCTTCAGTGTATGGTCTGCTTTACCTTTTCAAAATGTTTCCATGGTTCATAGATAAGTCAGCTAGTGTACACTCTACTGTCTTGTGGGAAGTAAATCCCAGGGCATGTACAGGAACAGGTTTGACACCATTTTTTTGGCAGACCTCCAGATGCCTACGTCACACTCAGCTGCCACATCTGTAATGTGCAGCCACTGTCCCAGCAAGGCTGGGGGCCTGAGGTTACCACTTCCTGGTGGGTCCTAAAGGGCACATCTTTATATGTCACCGTTCTCATAACAGAGAGAATCCTTGTTTCCCAAGGACCTTGACAGTAACTCTAGCAGCCGGATATATGATCAGCACAAGTTATCACCGTGGCTATCACCTCTCACTTGAATGATACCCATTAGTGAGACCATTTTTGTGCCTCTTAGTCACATTCAGGTTAAATTCTATCTTCATTTGAACCTTGTGGATATGCACTGGGCCTGGCTTTGCTCTTTACTTACAGTGCTGCAAATCAAATGTAATCCCACTGAAGTCAATGGAATTATATTAATGCAATTCTGGTGTAGGTGAGAGGAGGCTAAAACCCTTTGACTTTCATGGGGTAGCATGTGGTATAAATCAAGAGCAGATTAGGTTTTGTCTCTCAAGTGCTGCCCATTCTGCAATGTGCCATTCGCATTAGAAGTTAAAGGCAGTATCTGGGACTTGCTACCTATCTAGCAATAGAACTGATCAAAACTTGTCACATCAACAATTTTTTTCCTAGTAGAAAACTGGCCTTTTTTATGAAAAATAAAACTGGTCAAGAAAAAAACTCATCATCAAACATTTCCCTTTTTACAAAATTTTGACCCTTTTTGTTTCCTAAAGCAGTGTTTTCTTATGCAATATCCAGTTTGCTATAAATATGCATTAAAAAAATCAGCAACATTCTGATAAACATTTCAGCAAAAACATTGCAAGGAATTTTGTGGAAAATGGGAAATAAGTCCACGGTGAGAGCTGCACAATGAAAACAGCTTTAACATTTTGACTTTTTAAATGAAATTGTTGTCCTGGTTTTTTTCCAGCTCTATCTAGGAATTTATATGGCGCCCTGTTGCCACAAAACCAATTCTCAGCACGTCATCAAACAGAGTTCAGTACTCACCCAGCCCATTCTTGCTAAGCTTAGCCAGGATGCAGGGCTTATTTTGGCCTCTGCCACAAGGTTTTCTCTCTGTTAGTCAAAACAATTGTGAAGATATCATTATAAGGATCATCTCTGCCTCCCAAGAGCACCTCTGTGTGGTTTTGGTCTCCCATATCCTAGTCATATTTGTATTCATTTTCTTCCAAAGTGCATCCAGCTCCGAGCTGGATCAGCCTTTGCCATAGTTGTAGAAGCTCAGGACAAAAAGCCATTGTGATATTCCTGGCTGGTAACTCTGCCGGCCACAAACATATTTCATGTTCACATGTGGTCCTTGGCCTGCCCGTGCTCAGGCCCATCTGTTTGGAAGGCACCGTGCCTGCTTGCAAGTGGGTTAGAGCTTTGGCCAGACAATGCAGGGTTTACATGGGCAGCCCGTATAACACTGCAAATGACATCTGTTCTGTAGGAAGTTGTCCTGTGTGTGAGCAATGGAGTTGCGTGCCCTCTCTTACTTGATTACACCTGTTGATCTTTATGTGCCAAAAAAGAAAAACAAAACAGAATAGGACAGGAAGCAGTTGTTCCCAGGCACTCATGTCTGCTGGACAATGTAGCACTGCAGGTTCATAAAAGAATCACATGCTGCCATCATAATATATGCAGGCACAGAGAACATCTTTCTGTGCACACATTGGACCTGATTCTGCTGGCCACAGAGTTATTCCCCCTTGGGCAAAGCAGGTGTAAAATGCCACCGTCCTGATCTTTACCCTCACTGTGTATGGATGTAAGTGACTGTGCATATTGCCTAGGTGCTACCGATCTTCCAACCAATGTAACACACACAGTTGTACCATGCAAAAAAGGCAAGAATTCAAGTAGTCTTCAGCAGGGGACATATTCTTTTGTATCGGAATGGGAACTCATATTTTCATTTCAATCCAAACAGAAACAGATAACATGGGATACCATGAAAGGCCACACTGAAGCAGACAAATGATGGCTGTAGTCTTGTACACAAACACACAGTCAATATAGACACCCGCATCCAGGGGTCTAGCAGAGTTAATGCTTCTTTTACAAAGCAAAGGACAGACTGAGCATTCCTAGCAGAAGCCTTGCTCTTGTCTGGTGTGTTGGACCAAGCCAAAATGCTTTCCAACACCTTAACTAAATAAATGCTCCATGAAACCCAGTAGGCCAAGAGCTTTTGAAACTGAGAAGACAGGAACCCGGTGCCAGCCCTAATAAATAACTCTTTGAAAAGCAGAGATGTGAAACCAGAGAAGGTAAACGAGAATAGCAAAAAAGTAGAAAGCAGACAGGGAGAGAGGAAATAAAAGGACAGGAGGAAGGGGAGAGGTCCAAAAGAAAGGAATCAGAAAAGAGAGTGGGGGGGCGGGACTCGGAGAAAAATTGGAAGAGGAAAGCAAGGAAATCGAATATGGAATAGACTATGTCTAATATTAACTCACGTTTACCATTATCTGCTGGACTAGCCTTTCCAGGGCTGCGGCTGGCTTCAAAAGGCTAATCAGAGACTCTTTCTGGCAGAGCCACGACCAGTGCTGGGGGTAAAAGGGCACTTAAACATATATGTGTATTTGCCTGGGTTTGTCTAATCCACTCAGCGCTATGGAATAAAGAGCATCATATGGAAAGTGGGATTTCCTACTACCCACAGCACTGATGCAGATGTAATTATTATTTACAAAGCCCATGAAGTTGACAGCAATGTCTTAACAACCCACCTCACCCCTTAGCTTCCTATCAAGTTGCCAGGATCTGTTCATAGCTAAAATATGGATTCACTGATATTGTGGGTTTCTCCCCAAAATGCCAGCTTCCTTCCATCCCCATTTCATTTGCCCAGATGCTGTGCCCCCAGAATCCTTTTTCTTTCTCCTATGAACTAACTCCCCCAACTAATCCTGTTGCCTTGGTCCCCGCTACCCGCATAGAACAGACATGTTTCATGTATGCTAGACTGTGTGCTAGATAATACAGATATTTAATTATATACACAAAAGTTGTCATATCCATGTTAGTTCCTATGAGCCACATGTGCTTTCACAAACATTTTTACAGATAAACCGTATGTATTTATACATATCATTTCACACACGATGTGTGTTCACATGTATTACATGCATTTTTTTCCTCTGCTTTGTACAGTAGACATCTTCCCGCTCCATACCTGGGGGGTTTTCAGACCTGTTGCCACTTCCACTTCTTTTAGACTGGTGCACCCACACCCTAACCAGCCAGGGATCCACTCTGACAACATATCACAGCTGAGACCCCAAACCTATTAGCAGGGGACTGGGAAGCAGGCAGAAGCCAGACCCTTGTGGTCTTTGCTTTAAGCAGAAGTGCTTAGCCCCTGGCCTGTGGGCCAAATCCGTCCCACAGAGCCATGGCATCCAGCCCACAGGGCTCCCCATGGGTCAAGAAATTTAGCGGTGGGAAAGCAGTGGCAATAAATACTGCCAGCCCTCCCCCACTGCCACATTACCAAACCCATGCGAGACGCCAAACTTTGGCAGCTGGATCATGGCTGGGCCCTTGCTGCTAGATCAGGCATCTGCCCTGCATGCTGGATCTGGCCTACCAGCTAGATTTGTCCTGTGGGCAAATCAGCCCTCACCCATCTGACCCTCATGGTCAAAAACGTTGCGTATCACTGGCTTAGAGGATAATCTCTCTCAAAAGTGTTGCCATTCACTTTCTGCCACTGAATATGGAACAACGAGCTGCATGTCATTGGTTTCTGGGCATGCTCAGTATACAGGAAATGTGGGACACTTCCCATCTATTATGAGTGTATCATAAGGTGCAACTCATCAGAGACTGTAGTTGAAGAGGGAATCCATACTGCAAAATTCAGGAGCAATTGTAGCATGAGTATGCTTATATAGCTACCATAGGTAGCACTAATAGTAAAGATGTGATGAAATGGGTGTCGGGATGTGCTACCAACCACAAAACCATCTCACTAGGTTTCTAAGTACCTGCACTGATGGCTAGCCCAAGTCAAATCCCATGCAGTCAAGTCTTTGCTATCATTATCCCTCCAGTTAGGTAAATACTAGCAGGAGTATGTCTGTATATGCTACAGTCACATCTTCAATGTGCTTCATAGACATACCCAACAGCAGGACTCCGGGTTCCACCGAGACAACCCATTTCCATAGAGACATTATTCTGGATGTAGAAAAAGGATTTTTTTTTCTTTCCCCATAGGAGATAATCCTGGGAAAATCTATAGGTCAAAATGTGAGGAAACAGAATGTTAAGTATTCTCCCTACATACTTTTTCTCCTGGTCATTAATAACTCCGTTTGACCGTCTACAAGGCATATTCACCACGGAGCCAGCTATGGCAGTTGCTGCTGCAGTCATGGCTGACTGTACTGCCTGCCTCCCTCCGACACAGAAAACCAAACCAGAGAGAGATGCAGAAGCTGGCAGGGTAAATTCACATAGGATGGCAGCCCTGCTTCAGCTATTTGTTGTTATGGACAGGGACACTGAACCCAGACTCTGAATTGTCAAGTTCCTCTTAGGATGCAGAATGCCACACGGAAAAATAAAGGAAGCAATTCAGGTAGAGGAAAGGGATGTAAATATATATCATTCAAGAGCACTAACAAAAAACAAACCCTGGCAGCAGCCTGCTATGCACTGCCTTGTTTATGCCAATCTTGGTTGCTCTGATCAGAAGCACAACAAATTGTCTACTCTTCTGAATCCAATGGGCTCTGATAGCTAGTGACCACTGTGACAGAGCCCATTCCCTGCATTTGAATTTGAAACCTGAGCAGCAGAAATATTACACTTGAGCTTATAAAAGGTTTTTTAAAAATCTACTACTGTGCTTACAAATTCCGGCTGCCAACAATATAGTTTATACATTATTTTTAATGGCAAAGACATGGTCATTAGCCTGTTAGAACGCCGGGATTTTTTAAAACAAGAGCTAAATGCATTTTTCCCTGGCCATGTTTGAGTCCTGAGCAAAAAAACAAAAAAAATCTAAATCCACAAGAGAGCAGACTGTAGTGTATAGTCAAAGGGATTCCAAGTGAAACAAATGAAGATAGAAAAAGATCACCAACATCTTGTATGTTATGCACAGTAATGCAAGATATTTTCCACTCGCTTCAGACTTTTTACCTTTCCTTTCATTTACCCTGTTTTTTACAGTTCAATAAATATTTTCCCAAGCTTCACTTGCCAAACAAAAGAGTTTAGCCTCAGTGTTACTCCTCTGACAAATATCCTTATGGTGTTGCACATGTGAGCCATTGATAAACAAATTAAAATTCTGTCCCAGCTCAGAGCTCAGCTGGCCCATTTCATCTTGCAGTATGGGTTTGTAAAGGTCTGGGTGTCTGTCATCCTCCCCTAACCTTGTCTTTGTCAAAGGGATACAAAAGCCTGGACGCTCGGGGCCTTACGATACTGATTAGTGTGAGTGACAAAGTGGAGTAGCAAGTCCACTCAGCCCTTCATAATAAATCTATCAAAGAGTAATAGAATTCCATCAATTCTGCATCATCCCTGAGGGTCGCTATGCTGGGATGGAAAGTGTGTTCCGTTGGGATTGTACAACTGTTATTATTCAATTACACTCTTTTCTTCCTAGTTAAAGACCATGATATCATTATCACTTAATGAATACATATAATTGGATCTGGACTCTATGTTTGGCTGATGAATACCACTCACTATTCATTCAGTCTCAGCTCATCTTCTGACCATTTATTATAGACTTTTGGCTGAAACCCATGATGACAAAGGGAATTTGAAATTAGCTGAGATTTCATTCAATGCTTAGTTAGACACAAAGGCAAAATACAATTCCGACGCCTAAATGAGGCTGAAGCAACATGGAAAAGTTTTGCCTAAGTTAATAGCAGCGGGTTTGTACATAAACACATGCAGTTTCGTGCAAGGATTTTTTCTCCCCTCAAAAGAATCTTGCAACTTGGCAAAACAGACAAGCTAAGATATACCTTCCTGCCCCCCACCATAAAAGGTATACAAAATGTAGTATTTATATATTTCAAGCTAGTACTTTATTTTACATCTTAGGCAAAATATTAGCTTTAAAAGGTGTCCTCCAAGCCCATTAGGATCTCTAAGTCAGCGCTGCTAACCCAAACACCATTTTATGATTAAATAACATTTAAATCTGACAAAGCAAAAGTGCTTTCAATACAGTATATTTATTACACCTAATATCAAGACCATCATTAAGTTTCATCAAACAGTGTGCCCCCAAAGGAAACTGGCCCTCCTATTCATATTGTTGGGAGTAAATGTAGCATACCTCCTTTGGATCACTGGTGAACAGGCCACCTCATTAATCCTAGTTAGTAGATGCTGCTGGGCATGTGGAGCAGCCAAATCCAGATGCTACCCACAGAGCCTCTCCAGGCAGTTAGGGAATCACAGAGTACCACCTCAAGCCTTCCATACATCACTTCAAATTAAATTTACATTAAGTGCTACTCCATCAGAGCTGAGAGAAGCTGACATCTTTGGAAAATGCAGATGATAATCCATTAAATCCTATTATATACATGTCTTCTAATTTTACTTAAGATCATGCATACCAAAGTGTGAGTTTGTGTTAAAAATTAAAGACCCTTTTACTAGAACAAAAGACTTTATGAACTGTTGACTTTGGGAGGGTTTATTACAGGATCAGGCTATTCTGTCAAGACAAGTAGACTTTTTTTCCTGTAAAATTTCTGGTTAATCATTTGTTCCAGGGATCTTTTTTCAAACACATAATGTGTCTTTGCTACATCCACCTCGAACCTTTTGTTCTCTCAAATAAGAATGCAGCCTCTTTAAGTTAATCAAATGTTATGAATGAAACAGTGGGACACATATTGGCTCCTTTTGCAATTAAGAAAATATTTGCTGGCAGCTTCCAAACTGGCAACAATAAGAAGATGCTATAAAATCATCATAGTGAAAAGGCTAAGGATTTAATTACCCTATTACCACATATGTTAATCCCTTTATATTTTCATAGTCCTTAGTCACAGTTACTTTTACTTTGATGAGTCTCTTCTAATTTCATAGCAGTGATCTTATTATTTTTGATTCAAGGTACTTAATTTTTTATATTTAACTACTGTATTTTATGTTTATGTTTCTATATGATTTACTTTTCCAGGACAGCTACACTCAAATTGGAAAATACACAGAATTGAAATAAAAAGCAATTATTAATTCTGATATTAGGTGCGTTATAAAGA
>NW_017728993.1:8575890-8577011 GCF_001723915.1 Gavialis gangeticus | reverse complement strand
CCAGCCATGCCATCACGTGCAGGCCAAACCATTCCAGCACTTAGAACCCCCAAAGTGCCATCATACAGCACTGCTGCCTAAACAACCGCTAAGTAACTACTAGCTAGGGTAACTGAATTAAAAATACACACACACACACACACACACACAATTCATTTAAAAGCTATTTATCAAACCTTTAAAATTTTAATCAGAGTTTGGATTTCAGACACAAGATTTGCTTTAACTTTTGAGTCATTTGTTTAAAAGTGTTCTGCTATATGGCTGCCTCACATTGCAAGCAACATGTAGAGCTCAGTGAAATATGTTTTATAACTTTTAGATTATACCAGCAAGCTACAGGGACTAGATTCTCAACAGATGTAAATCCACGTAGTTTCACAGAAACTGAAACAAATTATTCAGCTGAAGCAAAGTCACTGGAGTAAAGCTAATTTATACAAAATGAAGGTCCATATCCCTGAGGTTTTTTTTCTCCCTGGAATAGAAGTGGCTGACATGCACAGACTAGGATGATCCTTTCTGGTTGCCCATTCTGGTAGTATTTGTGTGCGCTGATAGCAAAAGTTGAGAAAGCAGGCATCGAATTAATCTGTACTTAAAAATACTGATAGGTTGAATCTATAAGTAACTAAGCTTTCTCTAAAAAAACATAGCACTGCATGCCTTGCAGATATACATGTAGTCCTATTGAAGCCAACGTTGTAATGGGACGGCTGGTTTAAATAAATGCTACTCACTGGGCATATCTACATGAGACATTTACTGAGGAGCTGCCTCTGCAGTAAAGTCTCAGCGTCTACACGCGTGGCTCTATTAAGCCGCAGTAAACTAATGAACTGCGCCAGAGGTTAGTACTTGTAAACACACAAGTACCATCCTACAATAACGTTCCTTCATGCACAGCAACGCGTGTGTAGGCGCTGGCAGGGCTTGCTGGGGCATGGGAGTGCTTCAGTGCGGGGGCTCCCTGCTGGCTAGCCCCCGCACTGGAGCACCCTTGTGCCCCAGCCAGACCCTCTGCAGCACATTGAGCCAGGTCAGAGCAGCCCTGGGCTAGCAGACTGGCCCCTCAGACCATGCCAGCCAGGGCTGCTCTGCTTTGCCTCAACGTACTGTGG
>NW_017728993.1:8556453-8570890 GCF_001723915.1 Gavialis gangeticus | reverse complement strand
GGCAGGGCTTGCTGGGGCATGGGAGTGCTTCAGTGCAGGGGCTCCCTGCTGGCTAGCCCCCGCACTGGAGCACCCTTGTGCCCCAGCCAGACCCTCTGCAGCACATTGAGCCAGGTCAGAGCAGCCCTGGGCTACCAGACTGGCCCCTCAGACCATGCCAGCCAGGGCTGCTCTGCTTTGCCTCAACTTACTGTGGTCCCAGGTGCACGTGTAAATGTGGCACTCGAGAGCAATAAGCTCTGGTGCGATACTTGCTGGAGTTTATTGCATCGCATTCATTTCACACGTAGACACACCCACTGTGAATAAGGATTGCAGAACTGAACCTTTACAAAAGGCCCAAGAAATCTAAGTTTTGTTGAAGCACTTGGGTCTTCCCTACAGAAACCCCCAGATACAGTTACAGTTAACGCTTAAATCCTATGCCAACTGGCACCATAAGGCGTTGGAGTTCAGCACCTGGAATTTCACGAAAAAAATATTCAAAGCTGTGGCACATTGGTGTGATCTCTTCTGGGTCAGTTTGCCTTCAAATATAACTTCACTGATGATAAAAGATGGCTGACAGACAGGGTTGCAGGCACGTAAGCAAAAGTACAACTCTTGCCTTCTTCTTTCTTCTCTGCCAGTTCAGGAAACCAAATCCAGAAGGTGTTTCCAGAAGTTGGGCATCTGCTGAGTCACTACCGTGCCACCAGGTCTCTCAAGAACAAACATATTTTTCTATGATTTTTCTACCAGTTAGAAAAAAGAAGCAAACCCAATTCATGAACTCCAAACACCTGGCAGCTGGTTCCTAGCCCTAACATCATGCTTTTTGGGGCACGTGCTCTTTTTGCTCTTGGTTTCTTAGCGGCCCAGCATAGTGGAGAACTGGTGCACGACTGGGACTCAGACAGCATTGCAGTACAAGTTATATCATCACCACCATCATCGCCACCATTACCACTTGTTTACTCACTCTTTTCTACAGTCTTCAATAAGTTAGCGCCCTTTCATTAACATTCTTAAAAGTGAACTGAGATTCATTATTATTTATATTGCTGCTGCACCTAGAAATCTGCACTTGAGGCTCTGCCCCTATTTAGGAACTGTGAAGATATTCCTCTCCCCTTGAAACCTCCCCTCTAACACAGCGAGGGGATATAAAGGCACTGAGAGGGTGAACTGACTTGCCCATGGATCACACAGCAGGTAAGTGGTAAAATCCAGAGGAGGACTCCCAGAACATCACATTTCTGCCATTCTCAGGGAGAGATGATATGAAGCTCTCCCTCTCCTGCTTGCAGGATGCCAACCCCAAAAATACAGCAGAGAAGCTACCCAGGGGATGCCCTGTATTGGGATGTGCAAAATACGGCCTGCAGGCTGGATCTGACACACAGAGTGGTTTTATCTGGCCCGTGGCAGGTCCGTTGGCCCCACCCAGCCCAGGTGTGGGGAGGCAGCCGAGGCCATAGTGTGTGTGTTTGGTTGTGCCACCCCTGCATGTGGCGGGGCAGGGGTAGTGTGGCAGCTGGACTTGGTTTCCTGGTAGCCCCCGTGGCACCAACTCACTGCCCAGCTGCTACTGCCAATCCAGAGCAGATTGTGGCTCTGCCCCAGGCCCCAGCTGTGCACTGTTACCACCCTGCAACCTGGGGCCAGGCCCTGGACCTGCCCACCTACCCCACTCCCGCACACCGCTCCCCACCCGCCCGCAGACCCATCCCATCCGCCCAGCTGCGGGCGTCCCGGGCGTCCATGGAGACCACACCTGTCCACCTGCTCTGTCCAGTGACCCCAGCGGTGGATGCAGGGCAGACAAGTCAGAGTCAGATGAACCAATTCCTCCCTCACCCCAGCCAGGTCAGCACCCCCTCCCCAGCCCACAGCAACTCACCAAACTACTTACGTGTCCTTCCAGCCCAAAATAATTGCCCACCCCTGCTCTACATAATTGCTCTGAAGTGTACAAGAGAGAGATCTGTACGGCTGCTGGTACAGCAGCTTTGCCATTGCGTTCCTAGCATGGACAAAGGCAAGCAGAAGTGAGTGGGACGTGTCAAGAGCATCCTGCCCTGGGAGCACCAGGAACACCATAGCCAGAGCTGACTGAATTATTCCACTGAGTAGATGTCCTGCCTTCCACTTCTCCTGTAAGGCAAACTGGGTGGAAGGACCATACGCAGCTAAGAGCCATAATAACACTAGCAGCAATGGTCCATGCAAGCATGGCACTGTGGGTAGCTTGTTGGTGGAAATGGCTTCCTCCACTACCACATTATGCATGGTCTTCACGGCAGGAGTGATGGAAGGTGGGGACTGGCTGACAAAACTGAATAAAGCTCCATGTAAATTTCCCTTATGAACATCTGATCAGCATTTATACGGACATAAAAGGTTATTTATTTCCCTGTCTCCATGAATGATTTACATGCTACTCTCCATTTTTATAACCCTCCCATTTGGGGTTGTGAATTAAAGAGAGATGCACTCTAACTGGCTCCTTCACCAGGGAAACAATTTTACACAAAGAGCTAGAGCTAGAGCCAGGGACACTGAATCTTTTACCCTATTTTCCCTCTCTCCTGTGCTTCTGCACAAGAGTTTTTGATGATCTCCGAAAAGCAGTGCTTAAACAGTACCACTGTTTAGATTGGGTGCACAGGAAGGAGCACGTAAGATTTAGCAGTAAGCAATGGCAATGGCAAAGGCTGCTGGGTTCTACACCTAACCACGGAGGGTCTCCCTACAGCGCAGCCTAGATTAAATAGGCACAGATCTATTCCACGCCCAGGAGCCAGACAAGGAAAGCCTCAGAGTTTGAGAAGGTTTTGTTCTGGATCCAGATCTCAGCTTCAGTGTTTGTTACTTGACAAGGAGCCAAACCAAAGCTTGGAGCAGGTTCCAGTTGTGAAGTTCTGTCAATCCTGACATTTTTGCAGTTTGCATTGTCTTTCTTAGCCCCATGTGGGTTTTTATGATGAAATCAGAGCTTGAATGAATACAGTGAACAAAATCACAGTTGAATGATGTTGTGTGGAATGGATAACCAAGTCACAGCCACTCTCCTGGAGCCCTTTGCCCTCAGAATGGGGCCGATTGGTAGGAGTTTGGGTCTAAGAGTAGATAGTCCTAGCTTGTATAATCTGGCAAGTAACACCCAGGTTAGAGCAGAGCCATATTTTAGTGGATCCTGCTTCTATTGTCATCAACAGACAAGCTCAAACTGACTTCAGTGGATACAGGAATGACCCCAATAGATGTATTCATAAAGTGTTGGCCTGAGACTGAATTCCTAACCTGGAAAGGAGTTCAGTATTTAGTGGCTTTACCTTTTGCAAACTTTGTAATTCTTGTATTCTCTTGACTCTGAATCTCACTTATATATTCCCTTGATCCCCAGACACCTCAGCTCTGTAGGAATACATTTCCAATACTCACAGCACCCTTTTTCTTCAGGACTTTCATTGAGTTTTTCATAGTGGAAACTTGGGGACTCTGACCAATATTCACAGAGCCAGACCTCTCCTCCTCTAAACCCATGCACTTCCACTGATGTTAATATTAGATTTTTCCAAATAAATATTCTTTCCTTTGTTATCATTCTAGAGATATTCAGAGGCCTATAATGGGTAATAAAAGGCAGCTCTAACAAATCTGCCATTAATGTTTTCCACACTCTATGCAAACTTCCTTTTAATCTGCTTTCCTTGGTCCAAGTTTTTAAAAAAGTGGTTTGACAAACATAATAAAGGAAGTAAAATATGATGGAAAATACTGAGACAGAAACATACACAGTGTGTGTGTGTGTGTGTGTGTGTGTGTGTGTACATTCATACACTAGCTGAAGGACCCGTTCTTTGCCCATGTCGTTATTTTGATAATTGCAGTGTTTGTTTAACATTTAATAAATATTTAACGTGGAGTGAAAGAAAAGGCAAGTGTCAATATAATGATGACAATTGAGTTGGAAAAAAAGGCAAGCATTAATATAATAATGACAATTGAACTGAACTCACTGCATCCAAAATGGAGTGGTACCAGTTTGTTATCTGAGAAGCAAAGTAATCCTAGTCAATGGAAGCCCCAAAAAGGGTCAAGTGAAAAAATATCCCACCTGTAATTTTCCTCAGTTGTTATTCAGTGATTTTGGAAGGTTTAGAGTAGATAGGGACAGCCATTCCTGAGTTATAAGTGAACATACATACATACATACACTTCATTTTATATATAAAGATATGCACACGCACACATTTAATATATATTAAACTTAGAGAATCCTCAGGACTGCACTAACTGACAGCAACTTCAAGCTTCCTATAGACTACAGCACTGTATTCTAGGATCTCTATAGCACCGAGTGCTATAGCTCCAACCCTCGCATGTTCCTTATCTTGGGACTTGCAAAGATGGGTAGCATAGGCTCAGTCTGCATCAGCCTTGTGGTGCTCCTGAACAAAAGTAATTTTCCCTCGGACTTTTGGCTCTTTCCAACTCTGATGTTACGCAGAAGGCATGTAGGGGACCAGATTTGCCCCTATCATTTTAAACAATGACCCTCAAATCACAGTGTTCTGCTCTGTCACCTAAGGCAGCAGCCCTCTAATTAAAATCTTGATTTAACACACTGCATGTCTCAGAATGAATCTAATGCAACTGATGGACAATTTTGTTTACACACCAAGGACACTATTTATCAATATTTCAAAGCTTACTTTTTATGAAGTTTTTTTGTAGGGCTTGGTAAGCACGCGGGGTGGATGGTATCAGGTTGATCACTGGGAAATCTGAACCTATCTATGAACTGGAGCAATTGGCTTGGGTACTGGAGGAAACCCTACAAAAATGACAGGAACCAAGGGCAGTAGGACTCAGGGGAAACCTGGCGGGTTCCCACAATGGCAGGGCCTGCCCAGCCCAGCCCCACAGTCGAAGGTCCAGCAGGGGCTCCTGGCCTCGGACCATGTGACTGCACCAGCACCAGCACCGGAACCTCAGGTAAGGGGGCGGGTGGGAAGAAGCTGGTGCAGAGCGCAGGGGAAGGTGGCCCCTCTCCCTCCCCTTGGCCAGTGCTCTCCTGCTGCAGCCACTCGCAGCCCGCACGGGGCTGTCCTGAGCAGGCACAGGCAGCTCCAGGCAGGCTGTGAGCAGCTGCAGTGCGGGGCGCTGGCCACGGGGTGGGGGCAGGGCCACTTTCCCCCCCGCGCTCAGCACCAGCTTGTAACCCGGCCCCATGCCAGCTCTGGGCTCGCCCACCAGGGCTACACCATGGCAACAGCAGCTGCAGCCCCCCCACTTGCTGCACCGGGCAGTGCTTGCTGCTGCTGCCTGCCTAGAGCTCACACCGCAGTAGGTGGTAAGGCTGTCACCTCTGCCTCTGGGCTGCCCAGCACGCGAGCTCTGGATGGGCAGCAGCAGCAAACACTGCCCAGTGCTGCAGCTGCTGCCATGACAGTGCAGCCCCAACGAGTGAGTCCAGAGCTGGTGCAGGGCCCAGGCTGGCAGTAGGAGCGGATTACAAGCTGGTGCTGAGCACGGGAAAAGTGGCCTCTCCCCTGCCCCATGCCCGGCACCCCGTGCTGCAGCTGCTCACAGCCCACTTGGGGCTGTCTGTGCCTGCTCAGGACAGCCCCGCATGGGCTGCAAGCGGCTGCAGCAGGGATCACGGGCCACGGGGTGGGCGAGGGGCTGCTTTTCCCCATGCTCCACACCAGCTCCTTCCCTGCTGGTGAGCAGGAGATTGGGGCTGCACACTGCCCCCCACCTGTACCACAGGGCTGGGAGGCACTGAGAGTGAGCGGGCATGGGAGCGTGGGGCCTGCACCGGTGTCCCAGGGCCAGTGCCAACAGGGCCCAGAGCAGGGTGGCAGGGGTACAGGGTCCTGTCCAGCAGGGGCTCTATGGAGCCAGGCCAGCTGCCCCCTCTCCCTGGTGGTGCAGCCCAGCCCAGCTCCACAGACCCCTGCCAGCCTCCTCCCTGCTCTGGGCCCCACCAGTGCTGGCCCTGGGACATTGGGACATTGGTCCCAAGATGGTGACCATGGGGCGAGGCACTTGTCAAGGGGCAGGGCACCTGTCAAGGGGAGGGGCTACCCATGTGGCCCTTGACAGCTTACCAAACCTGGGTAAGCAGTCCTCTGCCTGAAATAATTGCCTGTCCCTGGGATAGGGGCTATGAATGTAATTCTGCAAGTCTCTAGTACTAGGGATTTCTTTTTCCTATTTGCTTTGCTAGTGGATAAACTGATCATTTAAAGAAAATGTATTGAAGAGAGATGCTCTTGGGCAATTGTTAGAGCAGGGATGTGGCCCTCAGGGTTGTGATCCTACCTTTGACAGCCAGTGGCTGCCTGACTTACAAGCTACGATTCTGTCTCAATTCTGTTGCCCCTACAGTTTGTTAGATAGAGGAAAGAGCTCAGGGACTGACTTCTCCCCACACCACTCACCATTTCAAGACCAAAGCAGAATGCTGATCTCAGAAGATCTTCAGTGTAGAGGAGTAAGGGTTCATCTCCAAGGCTGTGGCCCCTAACATCTATTGCTCTAACATGTCTTTCCTTTGGGTCTCCAAAGGGGCCATCTGACATGAATAGTGATGACCCCTGGATAGGGCCACCCCTAGGCCAAGGCCATTAAGAGTTTCAGTGCAATGGAAAGAGATGCCTATCAGTCCCGTAGGGCAGCAGAAGCTGGGAAACACCCATCCCTGGACTGAGCATCAGAAACAGAGCAGCCAGAAAGGCTGAGTTCTTGTGCAGAACCAGGAAACCTCAAACCTGGGCTACATTGCAGGGTCTTGTCATTCATAAAAACTGGGGGGTTTCAAATGCTGAAGGATAGATAGTGAGGGAAACAGTGGTCTGCTCCCTGTTTCCTGTCTTTTGTGAAGACCCACACCAGTGACACACAAGATGTGGAGAGCCTCCACACAGGCTCTCTGCTACCTGGCCCCCTCTCACAGATGGATATCAGGTTCCACTGCATATCACATTTTTTTCTTCAAACCCTTTTAAATTCATACCTTTGCCTTTACTTGGACAGAGCCACAGAGGGAGAGAGATTTCTGACCAATATCCAAGCTAGAACCCTTGCAATAAAAATACAGATGACTTGGACTAGTGGATCATGTTCTGAGGTTTCAGCTACCTACAGAGAAAGGTAGCTAAATTCCTTAGATCCCTTTACCTTTAAGTTGAATGCCTGTTTTTATGCTTTGCTGAATTAGACCTAATTCACAGAATAGACCATAATCACAGCTAGTATTATGCCAATTGGCAAGATTTTCTGCTGGGGTAAATCACCAATGCACCATTCATTTCAATAGAGATACTTCTATTTACACTGGGTGATGCTCTTACCCCTTTACCTTCAGCAATGATTTGGGCCACGTCAGTGAAGGAATTTCCAAACAAAGAGAGGAGAAGTGGGAGAAACCGGAAACAGCTCCCTCCCACCCCTGACATAATAAGGAGCTTATGGTGGTGTTGAACCTAGATTATTTTTGTTGTTGACTTAATGGTTGAATATCTTTAGTTACCATTACAAAGCAAGTTCATATTTTACGCAGACGAGACGTGCTGTTGAACAGCCCTATACACAAGGCCGTAACTTTTGTTGTAGGTAGATCCAAAGCTTCTCTTTCCTTGGAGTTTTCCCAGCATGTGTCTGGTTGTTTCTTTCCCCCGGTACCTCTATTTTCTTAACGTTTTATCACCAAACAAAGTAGGGATTATCATAAACAAATATTGAATTTATGTTAATATTCAGCTTTTCACCAATGTGGAAAATTAAATTATTTTTGCATGTGACTAAGAGAAATCCAGTGACACGTAATTAAAAACAACAAATACAAGTCACATTCTATACAAGCATAATTATGTTCATGTGGTATCACTGTAATTGAAAGACAGAAGACATTTCGTTCTGTATTAAAAGCGAATTTCTTTCAGTGGGTTTCCTGAAGCTCATTAGCTATTCCCTGGCCTATTCTCCTAAGTAATTAGTTTTTAACAGGATTTTCAACAGATCAGAGCAATCTCTGTGGGTGCCAATAGGAGACTCTCCCTCTGGCCTTACCAGCAGGGCAGCATGGATAACATCCAGACTGGGAGTTAATAGGACAATTACTGGCCTCTTTTAAATGAGTTACATTAATGCACTTAAGCTAAATGGCTCTGCATTTGATTAAATATTAACATCTGCAAAATATGAAATCATGATATGCAATCAAGTTTTGTTGTTTTAATTTCCCCAACGTCGGATTCTGGTTGTGGATGTAAATGTGCAGTGAATAGTGTGTGTTAAACTTTCAAAATGCAGATCAACAGTATCTAGGATTGGTTCTGCTGCAGCTACTTAGTTAAACATCTTAAAATAGCACAAGGAACTCAACACTGAGATGAAAATGCAAAACAACAACAACAACGCCTTCTTGGGATGCCTGGAAAGTTAAGAAACTTCTGTGTACGGGAAGCCAAAATAGGACAACAGAAAACACAGCAGAGTGCCTACCAACTTCCAACAAGAGCCAGGCTATATGCAAGATGATCCATGTGGTTGTTCACTGTTGTAGATAAAGTTTGGAACAGGCTTGTGTCTATGGATCAAGATCTCTGCGTACTGGGTATAAAATTCTGGCCTTGCCTTTACCTATCTAGCATGTTATATCAATGACATTTTGAAAATGAATACAGTGAGCTTATTTCTTTGCTTGGTAATACACGACCTCCTCTCCCCTCACTTCGTTCCCAGGGTTTGAGTCAGGCCACTGCAGAGTCCCCATTTCTGAAGCAAGGAGCTAGACTCTGATTAAACACATTTAAGTCAGCTCCTATTGAGCTCAGCCTCTAAACACACACTTAACATAAAGCAGAGCCTTAGATTCCTTTACCTTTAAGTTGAATGCCTGTTTTTATGCTTTGCTGACCTGGATTCAAATTCATCCCTCTGGATTTGGGCCTAAATTCCCCAGAATCTAAGTTCTCAGCCTAAAGCAGAAACATTCTGTTGCTATCAGTGAAGATTTGACCCTTATTTTAAAACAAAAGCTAACTGTTTTAGATGTAAGGTAACTTTAATCACGTTAGCTATGGTCCTTTCTCAAAGTTAGGTGCAAGAAAGGGCAGCACTGAGCCATAGAAACCTTAAAATTCCTCTCCCTCCTGCCCTGCAAAGTGAGCTCCAATAATTAGCATTGAGTTCCTAGAGGGCAAAGACTACAGGAAAGATTTCAAGGTACAAGAGAAGCAGCTGTAGGGTCAGCAGGATTTGCCAATTCACCACACCAGTCCTCCCAAGGAAATCCAAAATTCACATCACAACATTGAAGCTCATGTGCAGAGATTAGTTTTCCGGTTAGAAACTATGCATGGGAACGTCAAATATCTCATAGCAGGGAAATCAAAACAAACAAACAACCCAAAACAGTCAGAGAAAACCACTATTCTCCACTTGGAAAAAAATAAACTTCTTGGCTAGGGACAGAAATTACACATAAACCAGTTTAAGTGATCAGAAACTGGTTTAAAGCTGTAACAGAACAGAAGTTCAGTGTGCATAAGCCAGTTTCAAAATGTCTGAAACTAGTTTGCAATAAAACTGGTTAAATGTAGTATCAGACTTAACTGATTTGGGTCAAACCAGTTTATGAAACTTCTGTCCCAGATTCCTTCCTGGTTCAAGTTAAATCAGAGTCCTCCAGCATCCCAGTATGCTTTCCAGCCCTGGACCAGGTTGTGCTGTCTGCTTTAGCAGAGAAGGGGTGGGGAGGGGAAGGGGAGAGAGACAGAGAAGCAGGGACTGCCTCCCAGGCAAACCCTGGCTGTGGTCTGGGGCCAGGGTGGGTGTGAAATCCCTCTTCCCCTGAGTACAGAGCTGCCCTACCCTGCTAAACTTACTGAAAGTTACTGCTGACTGCAACTCTGGGCTACAAATCCCAAAGGCACCTGCCTATTTGTCCATTCAGAATTGCCTTGGGCTCTAAGGCCCACCTAGTAAACTAGTAGCCTATATGGGGGCTAATGGATGAGTGGGACAACTAAGGAAAAAAAACAGATAGGAGTGATGTGGGGGTCAAAGGGTCAGAATGGGAAAGTAAGTGCTCTGGAGGGGGACACTCCCAGAGGCACCTGGAAGTAGGAAGCAGGAAAAGGGAGTGATGAACAACCTTGCAGAGTCCTGCTTCTGTGATACTGGACTGCAAATCCCAGAGACCTTTAGGGCAGCAGGAAAAGGAAGTGCTAGAGAGCCATGCTCTAGCGCTACACCCCCTCCTCCACCCCCGCCTCCCCCTGGCTTCTGACCTGAGCCACTGCAGGCATGTGGCTGCATTTCCTTAATCAAAGGTAAATGTGTGTCCAGTTGTCTCTTAGTTTAATCTTTGCAGCTTGGACTAACCTGCAAAGACTGAATCAATTGCAAAAACTGAATCTCTATAAAGCAGCTGTCTATAGACTAGCCAAGGGAGACCAGCAGGCAATGGGAGAGTGCCTGTTCCCCTGAGAACTACTGGGAGTAACAAGGAATAACAGCCATAAGCTGACTGAGAGTAGGTTCAGTCTAGACATCAGGAAGCACTACTTCACAGTCAGGGCGGCTAGGATCTGGAACCAACTTCCAAGGGAAGTGGTGCTTGCTCCTACCCTGGGGTCTTCAAAAGGAGGCTAGATAATCACCTAGCCGGGGTTGTTTGACCCCAGTACTCTTTCCTGCCATGGCAGGAGGTTGGACTTGATCTGCTCAGGTCCCTTCTGACCCTACCAACTACAAAATTATGAAACTATGAATTCAGCCTCGGACTTTCTGACTGTCTGCATTTAGCCATCAACAACCTGTTACACTGGGGGATAGAGGGAAATGACACATGTAGGCATCTGGAGCACTGAAACATAAGCTTACTGCCTACTTGTATATGTGAAGATCCCCAATAACCATTATTAATTGACTTTATTTACTGTAGTTGGAGATGAGCTTTCTGCAAAGCAACACCTTTAAAAAACTGAACGGTTGAAAGGGAAGCTTTATCACCATGCCATTGTTCAAGAGTAGGAAGGGCTCCCACTCAAAACCCACAAAGCTTAGCCTCCTTCCAGCCCCTTCTCAGAACTCACCTTTACTGGAATCCATGTGGAAAACTACCCAAAAATGGGAAGGCAGATGGTGAACTGATAGGATAAGATTTACATGCACTCTCTTACATCTGTTACTCCATATCTTCCCCTATATCCCAGTTCCCCTTCCCCAAACTCTAATTCTCTTCTAATATCTTTCCAGGGTTTATCTCACTTGCAGAAATAACACTCACTTGCAAAAATAACTCATTGCCCAATTACACCCCTCCCCTCAAGTCCACACAAAAAACCTCCCTTTCATTTAACTGGATACCCCATTCACTTTGCTGCAAACAAGCAGGTTAACTCATTCATAAGGAATGCCTTGCATGTGGCCAGAAGTCATACTTTCATAGATGTCAGGGGCTGGAAGGGACCTTACAGATGATCAGGTCCAGCTCCCCTGCACTTGGGCAGGAAAGACTGCTGGGATCAGATGCCCCCAGCAAGATGGGCATCAAGATGCTTTTTGAAGATCGCCAGGGTTGGTGACTGTACCACATCCCCGGGAAGCCTGTTGCAAACCCTTGGTACTCAACTTACAAAGAAGTATTTTTTGTCCTCCCCTGGGCGGGCCTTGGTGAATACTTGCTCCCCAAGGCCCTTATGTACACCCTGGTGTACTTACAGGCTGCCACCAAGTCCCCTCTGAGTCTTGTCTTCTCCAGACTGAACAGTTCCAAGTCTTTCAGCCTCCCCTCATATGACTTGGTCTTAAGGCCTCTGATCATGCGTGTGGCCCTCTTCTGGACTCTCTTGAGCTTCGCCACATCCCTCCTGAAGTGCAGCCCCCAGAACTGCACACAGTACTCCAGCTGCGGTCTCACCAAGTCCAGACAGGTTTTGGAAAGAATCATAGAGTAGTTCTGTTTGTTGCCATGCTAAGAACTATGAGATATGCCCCTAAATGCTCCAGGAACGTATACAGATGAGTGAATCACCAGAAAGGACACAGTAGCTTGAGTCTGGCTTTGAACCATGACTGCTCACACTTGGAAGAAGAGGAAAAGGAAGTAGTAGAAATTTCAAAGTCTACCATCATATCATTTTTATAGGATCCCTGGTTAAAGGTTAAAGCCAAGCCAACATTAGGTTTGAAAAGGGAAAAACATGTAACTCTAAAGGAATATGATCTACTGGAATCTCAAATCAGTCCTGCAACGTGGATACCGAGTCATGGCCTCAGCGAATAATGCATTTACACCAGTGTAAAAAGACAAAGCAAACAAATGAGGTAAACCCCAACACCTGGGTAACTTTGCCTGATGCAGTAGGAAATTAAACCTGAAAATCTGGGATAAACCTATGCTGGGGAAAGTAACACCATGTCAATGATCTTCTGTCTGCAACAGACCTCAAGACAGTTCTCAAGGCAAACAAACTGTTACCTGCTACCCTGCCACCTACCCTGCCACCAGATGGTAAGGCATTATCATACCAATCCAGTGAAAATTACACCAGTGTAAATATTTGTGTTGTCTGTCCAGGCCCTTAGTCAGATGGGTACATTGGAAGATAATTTATGATCCACAGAAGTATGGAGCTCACAGATTAAGACAAATGGGTTTTTGAGGATGGCATCTTACACAGTGTACATTTTAGTACAATTATACATACTGAAGCGTGGATCTAGCTAAAAGAGGGGATAAGTTTGAAGGATACAGTTTTGTTAACTACTGGATTCCACAGATAAAGTTTGGTGATTCATCAGCAGACTGGATAATACTGTGTTAGCACTATGGTAATAACAACAAGAGTTATTGAATTCTTGATGCAGAATTCAATATGTGGATTTGGGGGGCTGTTCAGTGTTGTTTTGTTTTGGTTTGTTTTCTGCAGTTTTCCAGCTTGCTCTAAGCAAGCAAAGCAAGAGTCAATTTTCGTTAAGAGTTACACTAGTGAAAATCTAGGCTATCCCCACTAAAATCAATGGAGCTACTCCAAGTTTGCATTAATTTAACTGAGATCAGAATTTAATCCCAAGAGTTTTAAGCAATTCTCAATACATAATGACCTTGATTAGATTGTCTTTAAAGTCAATGAAAGATTTCCACTGATCTGTGTGGAAATTGGATCAGGCCCATTGTATGAAGCTTCTGATTACAAGTGAACAGGAAAATTGCATGTGACCACAGAGGGAGGTGTATCTGCTTTAACATAGCAGATGAAACAAGCTGATGAAACAAGCCAGCTGGTCCAGCAAGAACACCAGGAATCTTGCCCTTGTCAAGATTTGGTTGGGGGGATGACATTCTTGTCATCATATTCCTTTTTTTTAATATAAAATCAGTGTCTACACTGATATTTAGGGTTTCCTCAAACCTGTCCCTCGTGGGGTGAGAATGGGGATGACTACCCTGGGCCCTGTGCTTTGCAGGGGCCACGCACAGGCTGATATGCCCCAGGCCCCGCAAACCGCTAGGGTCAGCTCTGGGTTTACCCTTTGGGTTTGACTCCAACCTGCCTAAGCCATATGTTTCACCCTCATCTATAACTTATCTAGTGGCCCTTACCAGAACCATTCTCCCAGTTCTTCTTATCCCTCAACTGGAACCATCCCAAGAATCAGTCTGAAGAATACTGTCTCTTCTCTGCCTGGTGATAACGATAACCAGTAGAGACAGGAAGTGGGGTGCTGATGGGCTGGGAGTCAAGAACAGGATGTTGAGAGCTAGCTGTCAGCAGACTTCCTGTACTTGCAGCATCAAGGTGAGTTTCAAACATAGTGCAGGCAAGGGGAGGCTAGGAGTTAGGCTTGATTTCACATTCTGAAGGTCAGAAGTGCTTCCAGGATTGTCTGGACTGCTGCCCTGGGGAGGCTTGGAGGTCTCAGTGTAGAAGATTAGCATGTATGTGCTTATGGATAGCCATTGTACAACCCTAAACAGCAGCACAGGAGGGAAGGGAAGTGGGCAGTGGAGTCCCCCAGGGCTCAGTCCTTGGGCCTGCACTGTTCAATTTCTTTATTAGTAACTTGGACAACGGGGTGAAAAGCAGCCTGTTTAAATTTGATGATAATACCAAGATTTGGGGTGAGGTAGACATGCTAGTAGGGAAGGACAGACTACAGCAGGACCTGGACAGGTTACAGGGGTGGGCTAACAAAAATAGAATGGGTTTCAATACTGACAAGTGCAGGGTGCTGCACTTGGGCAGTAGGAACCAGCAGCACACTTATAAGCTGGCAAACTCCCCTCTCGAGAGTACGGTGGCAGAATGAGATCTTGAAGTCATTATTGACTCCAAGATGAACATGGGCCAACAATGCGAGGTCAAAGTCAGTAAGACTAACCTTACCTTGTTGTACATCCACAGATGCATCTCAAGCAGGTCCACGGAGG
>NW_017728993.1:8552736-8556278 GCF_001723915.1 Gavialis gangeticus | reverse complement strand
CACAAGAGAAGGCTGAGGGGAGACCTGGTGGCCGTCTATAAACTCACTAGGGGGGACCAGTAGGGTTTGGGAGAGACCTTGTTCCCCCTAGCGTCCCCCGGGGTAACAAGGAATAATGGCCACAAGTTGTTAGAGAGTAGGTTTAGACTAGACATCCAAAGGCACTACTTCACAATCAGGGCCGCTAGGATCTGGAACCAACTTCCAAGGGAAGTAGTGATGGCTCTTACCCTGGGGGTCTTTAAGAGGAGGCTAGACGTCTACCTGGCTGGGGTCATTTAAGCCCAGTTTTCTCTCATGCCCAGGGCAGGGGGTTGGATTTGAAGATCTACAAGGTCCCTTCTGACCCGTTATAATTGCTCAGTGGAAACTTGCTAACCTGGAAGCTAAGGTCTCCAAAGTTCCCATCCACACAGAGCATGCACAGCTACGTGCAACCAGAATGTACTGGGGTTATACCCTATAGTAACTGCACAATAATGTAGACTAAAATTGCAAGACATGGAGTGCAGACAGAAGTGACAATTTTCATCTCATCTGGCCACAGAAAGCAGTTTATAGCTATGACCAAACACAAGTGCACAGCTGCAAACAGCTTTAAAAATGGTTAATCAGGTGAAAATCTGACCCCTCATTGCATGAGGTATCAGATAAAGATGTTTTGAAATGTAGCCTTTTCTGTAACTTGTGCCTGCAAGCCAACTCCCAGCCTGTCACTGTTTTCAGAATGGGAGGGGGAAAGAGAGCAGAGGGGGGTACTACACCTGGGGAGAAAGAACCAGCACCATACCTACAGGCTGGGGAACTCCCTTCTTATCAGTCCAGAGGCAGAAAAGGATCTTGGAGTCATTATTGATGCCAAAATAAACATGGGCTGACAGTGTGGGGACATGATCAGGAAGGCCAACCGTATCTTGTCATGCATCCACAGATGCATCACAAGCAGAGCCAAGGAGGTGATTCCCCTCACTCTGTGCAACACTGGTCAGGCCGCAGCTGGAGTACTGCGTCCAGTTCTGGGCGGTGCACTTCAGGATGGATGTGGACAACATGGAGAGGGTCCAGAGAAGGGCCACCTGCATGATCAGGGAGCAGCAGTGCAGGCCCTATGAGGAGAGGCTATGGGACCTGAACCTGTTCAGCCTCCACAAGAGAAGGCTGAGTGGGGATCTAGTGGCCATTTACAAACTAGTCAGAGGGGACCAGCAGGCATTGGGGGAGTCTCTGTTCCCCCGAGTACTACCAGGAGTGACTAGAAGTAACAGTCACAAGCTGGCAGAGGGTAGATTCAGACTAGACATCAGGAGGCGCTACTTCACTGTCAGGGCGGCTAGGATCTGGAACCAACTTCCAAGAGAAGTGGTGCTGGCTCCTACCCTGGGGGTCTTTAAGAGGAAGGTGGATGAACACCTTGCCGGGGTCGTTTGACCCCAGTACTCTTTCCTGCCATGGCAGGGGGTCAGACTCGATGATCTGCTCAGGTCCCTTCCAACCCTACCAACTATGAACTATGAACTATGAGTTCAGTCTGGGGGGTGAGTTCAGGCCTTACTGGGGGGTGAGGTGGGTGTATTGGAGCCCCTGGAACCTCTCCCAAGGTTGGTGGGGGGGCTTCAATTCACCCAGCTAACCCTTCAGCACTGGTTAGAGAGCCAAGCTCCCTCTGCTGCCTTTCGCCTCTTCCACTCTGAAAACAGGGAGCACTGCCAGACAGCTGCAGGCTCCAGCTGACAGCTAGATTCAGGGAGCCAAGAGTGAACTTCTGTTTGGTCTGGGGTAAGGTTGTAACTCAGAATGATTTGCAGAAATCTGTCTGAGTTACAGCTGAGAGCTGCACTTCTGTCTGCATTAGGACTATCGCAGTATTTACTGCTTCCATCTGCGGATGGCTCCCATAGCACTAGACACTCAGTGTCCCATCCTCCTTATTTTTCTCCTGATAGCATTCTAATAGCCTAGAGCTGGAGGATGCCTTACTTAAGTGCAGAGTGCACAAGAGCTGGATGTAAGATAAGAAAGGCAGAAGGAATAAATTAGAACAAGGATTCTCAAATTTGACCAAGGAGAGATTGACTAGAAGCTGAGGGGGAAGAGGCAAAGGAAGAGGAAGAGGGAAATTGGGTATGAACCCAGAGGGTCTAGGCTAATCCGTAGAGGAACTGAGTATGTTTACCCCATATATTCCCTGCCCCTTCCATGCACAAAATACACAGCCCTGGGGATAAATCAGTGATGTACACAATGTTACTAGCTAGACGATTTCTGCTCCATTTGCTGCAGAAATTCTGAACATGTAAAAAAAGATTTATCAATTCATGTACAGAACCAGGGCAAATTAAACAGGCCACCTGGTCTTCCCTAAGTTTTGAGGGCTTGACTTTGCAACCTCAATGTCCTCCTCATATAGCTTATATATGATGCCACAAAAGGAACTCAGGATTTCCAGAACTCATAAAAAATTAGGACTTCTCCTCAGAGGAGTTACATTCTAAACTCAAGCATGAGTTTAAAAGCTGTGGTTTGACGTAGCTCCCTGCACTCAGGAGCCAGGAGCAGGGAGGAGAGGAGGGATCCAGGCACATGTGTGTCCTGCACACACGTGTGCCCCCTTACCTGACCCGAGGCAGAGGCGGGCACAGCAGCAGCGGAGCCAGCAGCAGGGGCAGCATCAGCTGATCCCCCTAAGATAAGTGGGAAGAGGGACCAGACACAGCTGAGCTGGATCCGGAAGGGAAGCCCCCCGGGTCCCTCTTAGCTGAGCCAGTAGGGAGCCGTGCTGCTGAGCCGCGCCGCATGAACAGAGCGCACGAACAGAGCGTGCGAACAGGTCTGCTCTGTAAGAGCGCACCAGTGTTTGCGTTGGCGTTCACGCCGGTGGGCGAGCAGGAAGGGCCAGGAGGGAGACTCCTGCTAGGGCAGGGCAAAGGCACTGCACTAAGCCATAAACAAGCAGCAACTCCTACGATGGTGTCAACACAGAGTGCTGCCAGGGCCCCTGCCTGGGGGGGGCAGCCTACCTGGGGCTTGTCTGAGGCCTCCACCCAGACAGAGCCCATGGGGGTGCTCACATCTTCCCATCCCCTGGCCTGCAGGAGTTGCCCAGCAAGGCCCGGGGGGCAGGGATTGGGGACCCCCACACCTGTCCTGCAGGCGCCCGCCTTAGGGCCCTGGAGGCGCAGGTGAGGGAGCTCCAGGAGGAGGTTAGCAGGCTGAGGGGAATCAGGGAGGCGGAGGATGAAATTGACAGCTATTTCCTTTCCCTGCAGGGCCACACACCCAAGGAAGAAGCACCCCGGGAAGTGCCCTCCACTGTAGAGTGGCAGACGGTCACCTCCAGAACCAGGGCTGCTCGCAACACAACAGTACCAGTTCCTCCAGTCCGGCTGGAGAACAGGTACGAGGCCCTGGCAACTCTGGAGGAGAAGGAAGGAGAGGAGGAAACCAGGGAGGAGGCAACGCCATGCTCTCCACAATCCAAGCAGGCCGAAGGAGCTAAGCAGTCCTGGAGAAAAAAGCATCGAGTGATCATCATAGGCGACGCC
>NW_017728993.1:8547447-8547736 GCF_001723915.1 Gavialis gangeticus | reverse complement strand
AGGTACAGAGGGCCCCATCTGTCACCATGACCCCTCGACACGCGAGGTCTACTGCCTACCCAAAGCAAAGATTCAGGACGTGAAGGGGATGATCCAGGCTGTGATCCAGCCCACTAATTACTACCCCATGGTCCTAATCCATGTGGGTACTAACGATGCGGCCAGGAGAAGCCCTGATCACCTAATGGCAAACTACCATGCTCTGGGGGGCGTACTGAAGGAGGTAGGTGCGCAGGTGGTGTTCTCTTCTGTCCTACCAGTAAGCGGACGTGGAAGACAGCATGCGACA
>NW_017728993.1:8543654-8547436 GCF_001723915.1 Gavialis gangeticus | reverse complement strand
GGCAGGGGGTCGGACTCGATGACCTGCTCAGGTCCCTTCTGACCGTACTAACTATGAAACTATAAAACATGGAACAGTAGTTTAGGCATCGGCTGGGGACAGACATTACACATAAACTGGTATAAGTGATCGGAAACCGGTTCAAATCTGTAACACAACAGAAGTTCAGTGCTCATAAACTGCTTTCAAAATGGCCGAAACCAGTTTAAGATAAACCTGGATGGATGTAGTATTAGACTTAACTGATTTAAGTTAAATTGGTTTATTGAACTTCTGTCCCAGATCCCCTCCAGATTCAAGTTAACTCACAGCCCCCAGCATCCCAGGATGCTTTGCACCTCCCCCACAAATGCTCCCTCCCTTTCCCCTCCCAGCAGGGTGGGCAGGCTAGCCTTGGCCCAAGCCGTCTGCTCTAATTGAGCAGGGTGACATGTTCTGACACCTCCAGCTTCTGGCCTGGGCCACTGCAGGCGCACAGCTACATTTCTGAAACCACAAGTGAATGTCTGTTTGTTCGCTTACCGGTTCAGTCTAGGCAGTTTAGACTAACCTGCAAAGATTGAATCAATTCAGCCTCAGGCTTTTTGACTGTCTGTACTTAGCCAAGTAGATGAATGATATTTGGCAGCCAAGGTAATCTGTGCTATGGGAAGGCTTTGGATAAAAAAGAAAAAGGAAAAAAAGCACAGGCTATGAAGAAGGTAGATCTTCGTAAGGTTGGGTATATAAGCAGTGTTGTAGAGTACAGGGTTAGCCAGGTACCTGAGCCTGCAGAGAATCCAGAGCAGCAGTCAAGATATACACCAAAAAGGTCAAAACCAGGTAGTCAGAGTCACTTTCCTAATACAAAACAATGTCAGTGTTTCATAGTTTCATAGTTTCTAGGGTCGGAAGGGACCTGAGCAGATCATCTTGTCCGATCATCTAGTGTTCATTGTCCAGGTCAAGCCAAAGGTCAGGAACCAGAGAGTCCAGGACCCAAATCAAGGCCTTGCGTTTATATACTCACCCAGCCAACTCTACAGCCAATCAGCTCAGTGCTTGTAGCTGGTGCTGCTCTGGGGCCAGCGAGCCCTGTAGAGAGGGCAGATTGCCCTCTAATAGTCCTGTGGCATGGGAGGGTCATGAAAGATGGTTCTCCATTTTCATATCAAATTGCCACAGCCCAGCTGACACATCCTACTGCTCTTAGGGAACATCTATCCAGACCAGGCTGTTTCCACTATAGCAGTGATCACCAACTGGTCAATCCCGATCGACTGGTTGATTAGGGAGCCACTGACAGTTGATCTCAGGCTAGTCCCCCCAGACTGAGATCTACTGTCAGAGGCTCAATGATCGGGAGCAACAGGACACACTTGGGGAGTGGTGAGATGTAGGAACAGCAGGATGCACATGGCTGAGCTGAGCTGCGCCCTCTGCCACTGGGGCCACAGGAGCTGCCCCCCCCCTCCCCCCGCACACCTGGATGAGCCACCTGGGCGCTGACCCTTCCCTGGCTCAGCCCGACCCGGCCCAGCTGGGACTCCACTCACCCCTGCCCCTGTCCCACTCCCTCCCTCACCGTGGGGGGTCTCAATCTGCACCCACCGACTGACCTGCTGCACCAGGGGGCAACATGACAGGGACGCGTCACCACTGCAACATAGACATACCTTTAGACTTCTTGCTGATAGACTGCACAGAACTACCTATAAGTTCAGGCCTCATGTTTGCCAGCATAGGTCAAAAGGTTGGTGCAGGGCCAACCCTACAAAAAGGGTCATTCCTCAGATCTCAGGAAATGCAGGAGGAATACAACTACTATACCAGGAAAAAACCGAACCTTTCCTCGCCTGAGCACAGGGACTAGAATTATCCCCTACTTTTGCATGGGAGCCAAGGGGAAAGGGCCCACCATAGCTTCCCTTGAATTGCTCCTCTCAGAAGGGCCAGACATCATGTTGGAATTCAGCTCTTGCAGTTTTGTGGGGAAGGTCTGCGCACTTCCTTTTGTGGTATGGACAAGTGTAGATTTTACAATAATATAAGGTTGCTTTATGAGAATCACCCCTTACAATATACAGGTTTTATTAGAAACACGCCTTCCCCTCTGTCATTTATGATAAATAATGTTTATTGATGCTCACTTCCTTCAGTGAAATAAAGTGTCAAACAGCACAACGGTATTTGCCAATTTTCCTTTCACATTTCATGTTATGTGCTTTTTATGTTACATGGCTGATTAAAAATTTAAACATTGTCACCATCAGTGCTAAAATACATTGCCAGAGCATCTCTAATTATGCTTACTTGTCTGCTCTGAGCAGGGACTGACATTTCTGGGTCAAGATCTGGTTGTTGATATGCAGCACAGGAAGTATCCAATAGCTGTACACTGAAAAATAGCTCATTCTCACTTTTGCAAATATTGCATGACATCCAACGCAGAGCGGTTACTCTAGGGGTAGTACTCATCTTCTGGTAATTCCTGGTAAAACAACCATTTTCCTTCTGTCTATGCACCCCCAGGCCTCATTCTCAAACTCTGGAATGTACAACTCCTATTTCTTTTCTACACTTGGTTAATCCAAAGTAAAATGAGAATAGACAAAATTCATCACTCTCATCTCCGGGTTTATTTTGTGTGACTACACCGTGATGTCAGAGAGACATCATATGCAAATGAAACTGAAACTATGAAACTATGAATATGGTATCTCTGTCTGGCCACATTTGTCATTCGAGGTAAAATTCTACACTATGTTAAGACCAGTGGTGACATTCAGCAATCATGACAAGAAATGTGGACACCCAGTTCTTGCTCTCATCTTTTTTATAGGAAGCAAACATTTATTCCAGCATTTCCAGTAAAAAGCATTTTTAAAAACCACAGGTAATGTTCCACCTTCCTACCTCCCAGCACATCATTGCTAATGCAATCACTGACTACTGCTGATGTTGCCACTGGTAAAATCTACTCCATGTGTTGTATGAACAAACAGCACTCACCTGGGAAGTGGGGGGGTGGGAATTCTGTTGCACCACTGCACTTGGGAAGTCCTCTGATTTAAGTAGCTGGGATATCATCACCCATTCTGCATACAGATAGCCCTAACTCAAAATACTTTGCCGGTGCCAGATACATGCTAACAGATGTTTCCATTTATTTTTAGAAGGCAAAATACAAGACTGTAAAGATATCTTAAAGTTTTCTCTATTTTAAAAGGAGACTTCAATTGTCCCTTCTTTACAGACAACTTGTCCACATCCAAATCACTCGCTTGAAATAATTAAATCAAACATTTAGGCAGAAATGTTCAGCCTCCAAAACGTCTGTGCTGGATCTCACAATTTTGAACATAACCACAGTCACCACAACACAGATTTTCACAGCCACTTGCTGGCACATTGAAGAACTCAGATGTGATTCCAAAAGTTCTGGCTAATCGTGCTAAACCTGGTGGTATGGTAACAGAACCAAGGACCAATGTAGTTTGTATTCTCCAATAAGTTGTTTTGCGTAGAAAATTAGGGTTAGGAGGGACCTCAGGAGGTCATCTAGTCTAACCCCCTGCTCAAGCAAGGACCATCTTCAACTAGATCATCCCAGCCAAAGCTTCATTTAGCCAGATCTAAAAAACATCCAAAGATGGAGACTCCACCATCTCTCTGGGGAACATATTCCAGTGTTTTACTACCCTCCTCATAAGAAAATGCTTCCTAATATCTAACCTAAACTTCCCTTGCTGCAACTTGAGCCCATCGCTTCTTGTTCTGTCATCTGCCACCACTGAGAACAG
>NW_017728993.1:8537618-8538654 GCF_001723915.1 Gavialis gangeticus | reverse complement strand
ACTCTAACTCCCAGGTCCTTTTCTGCAGAGCTGCTGCCCAGCCAGTCAGTCCCCAGCCTGTATTGGTGCATGGGATTGTTCCATCCTAAGTGCAAGACTTTGCACTTGTCCTTGTTGAACCTCATGAGATTTATTTTGTCTAGGATGCAATCCTCCAATTTGTCTAGGTTACTCTGAATCCTACCCCTACCCTCCAGCATATCTACTACTCCCCCCAGCTTGGTGTCATCTGCAAACTTGCTGAGGGTGTACTTTATGCTATCTTCCAGGTCACTGATGAAGACATTAAACAAAATCTTCCCGATCATTGATGAAGATATTGAATAAAACCAGCCCCAGGACTGACCCCTGGGGCACTCCACTTGATACTGGCTGCCAACTAGACATCGAGCCATTGATTACTACCCTCTGAGCCTGCTGCTCCATTTATCCACCTTACAGTCCATTCATCCAGCCCATACTTCCTTAGCTTGCCTGTGAGAGTGTTGTGGGAGATCATATCAAAAACCTTGCTAAAATCAAGGTACATCCACTGGTCTCCCTGTGCCTACAGAGCCAGACATCTCATCATAGAAGGCAATCAGGTTGGTCAGGCATGACTTGCCCCTTGGTGAATCCATGCTGACTGTTTCTAATCACCTTCTCCAAGTCCTTAGAAATGGATTCATTGAGGATCTGCTCCATGATTTTTCCAGAGACTGAGGTGAGGCTGACTGGTCTGTAGTTCCCTGGATCCTCCTTTTTCCCTTTCTTAAATATGGGCCCTTTTCCAATCATCTGGGACCACTCCTGAATCACCATGAGTTTTCAAAGATGATGGCCAGTGGATCTTCAGTCTCATCAGCGAACTCCCTCAGCTTCCTTAGGTTCATCCCATCCGGCCTCAAGGACTTGTATATGTCCAGCTTTTCTAAATAGTCCCTAACCTGTTTTTTCACCACTCTTGGCTGCTCACCGCCTCCCCAAATTGTGCTGCCCGGTGCAGTAGTCTGGGACCTGACCTTGCCTGTGAAAACTGAGGCAAGGAAGGCATTGT
>NW_017728993.1:8534949-8537440 GCF_001723915.1 Gavialis gangeticus | reverse complement strand
CTTGCTAGCTGCAACTCCAATTGCGCTTTGGCCTTCCTGACTTCATCCCTGCATGCCCGAGCAATGCTCTTATACTCCTCCCTATTTATTTGTCCAAGTTTGCACTTCCCATGAGCTGCCTTTTTGTTACTTAGTTTACTGAAGAGTTCCCTGCTAAGCCAAGCTGGTCTTCTGCCATACTTGCTGGTCTTCCAGTGCATAAAGATGTTTTGTTCCTACACTCTCTCAGTAAGGCTTCTTTAAAGTACAGCCGGCTCTCTTGGACTCTTCTCTCCCTCAGACTGGCTTCCCAGGGGATCCTGTCCATGAGTTCCCTGAGCAAGTTGAAGTCTGCTTTTCTGAAGTCCAGGGTCCTTATTCTGCTGCTCTCCATCCTTCCTTTCCTCAGGATCCTGAACTCTATCATCTCGTGGTCACTGCTGCCCAAGTTGCCATCCAATGGGACATATAACTGTGCTAGTGAACCTATTGCGGCAGGATGTACCTGTTCCTGCCTGGACCCTTGACCAGAAGGATCAAAAAGAGCATGACCTGAGCCCCAGACCCCTTGCACCCAGAGCCCTGTAGTTACTTTTGATCTGCTCAGTGAATCCCCTGGCAGTATCATGGGTACCCACATGGATAAGCAGCATGGGGTAGTAGTCAGAGGGCTGGATGAGTCTCAGTAGTGCCTCCATGACATCTCGGATCCAGGCTCCAGGCAAGGAGCAGACTTCCCAAGACAACCGGTCAGGTCAGCAGATGGTTCCTTCCATCCCCCGCAGAAGGAAGTCTCCAACCACCACCACCTGTCGCTTCTTTGTGGCGGTTGTCTCGATCCTTCCCACCTTGGTCAGGCCTGGCCTGTCCTCCTCCACCAATGAAATGTCTTCCTCCCTCTCTGTTGCATACACAAGCGTGCCTTCAGCAATGTGCATTTGTTGATGCTGAGTTCTAGAAATAAGGCCATTTTTACAACTTACAATCCTACTTACAATGGAAGTATGAAACAAAAATTGAATAATCTAGGCCAGATCTTCCAATAGGGCTAACACCCAACAACAGTAGTTGCTTTGTGAAATAAGCTGGTGGTTGATGAGCCCTTGGAAAATCTAGCCGTGAATTATGACAAGCGTTTGAATTAGTTGTAAGGTAGCACTTTATAGATGGCACATATTTTCCCAATATTTTTAAAAAACATCTTGGTTTGGCCTAAAAGACATCTTTAAAGACTCATATAATCTAAAGCATGTTACAGTTGCAGTTTTGGAAAAATTCTGTGACAACATTGAAGAGATCTATGGACGTTCTGTTTGGTATGAGGAATGTGGATCCTTTGCATTTGTTGTTTAGTAGAATAGATTAATTTTTTTAAGTTATTTCTTCTATCTGTCTTCCTTCTTTCTTCTATCTTTCTTCTTTCTTCTGCCTGGACCTGATGATCTGCAAGGTCCCTTCCAGCCCCTAACAATCTATGAATCTATGAACATTAGAATGCTATTTTAAAAATAACTCTGCTGAAGTCCTATGGATTTTAGTTTAATTTCTTATACCTTTCTATAGATTTTGGAAGGAAATTTTTGCAGAAAACTCCCAACTTCTGGTTCCAGAATATCTAGCTCTGATTGTTTTCCCCTAATAGTACTGAAACATTAGTGGAAAAAAAAATACCTGTGTAATTACAAGCACTTTCTCAGATTCAGCAAAATACCTAAAACATGATTAAGTGCTCAGCTGAATCTGCACTACAAATACAAAGAAAGAATTAAGCCAAATTTGGAGCCTTTGCCATGTGTAGACGAAACGAGAGGTGTGTGTGCATGACACCTTAAAGCGAAATGCTTTTGCACCGCTTTAAAGGTGTCAGTGTTTGCATGCGTCGGCGGTGTATTGGGCATTAATTCCAGCTGCTGTAGGAAATTTGGCGGCATAATGGGCCTTAAATGACTTGGGGTGCAGCAAACTAAAATTTCTTTGAGGAGTTTTAGTTTGCTGTCCCTACAGCCTCTGTGCAGCTCCACAGCTCTGCGGGAAGCCCTGCAGGCAGCCTGGCAGCAGCCCAGGAAAGCAGGCTCCACCCAAGAAAAGCGGTAAGCCTGATTCCCACCTCCCCTCCGCCCCCCGACCCCGAGACTGCCTGAGTTGCTCAGGGACCTGGTGCATCCCTCCATGGCTGCGGTTCCCTCTGGGGAAGGTGCCTGCGGGGGCACCGCTGCTGCCGCGGAAGGAAGCACCAGCCCCACCCCAGCCCAGGGACCACTCCGCCCACTGGCAGCTTTCCCTCCCCTCCCCACCACCAGCGAGGCAGGTAAGTCAGCAAGGTGTATGCACGACGCATGGGTTTAATCAGCCCTAATTTGAAGCGGTGTTTTTAAAACCCACCCCTTCAATTTAGGGCCCCCGTTTCATCTACACACATCCTTTAACTTAAAAAATATCAGCTTACCTTTAAATGGGGGAGGCTCACCTGGGCCTAGAGTGAGTGAGGATTTAGTTAGGGAGCTTCTGGAGG
>NW_017728993.1:8505820-8534743 GCF_001723915.1 Gavialis gangeticus | reverse complement strand
GAGGGAAGGTTTAAGTTGGACATCAGGAGGCGCTACTTCACGGTCAGGGCGGCTAGGGTCTGGAACCAGCTTCCAAGTGAGGTGGTGCAGGCTCCCACCCTGGGGGTTTTTAAGAGGAGGTTGGATGACCACCTTACTGGGGTCATTTGACCCCAGTGCTCTTCCTGCCATGGCAGGGGGTCGGACTAGATGATCTGCTCAGGTCCCTTCCGACCCTAGAAACTATGTCTAATATATTAGGTTGACAGACATACACACACACAGACAGATATATATTATTTTTAACACCATGATGCCAAAGCACAAGCTTGACTTCTGGACTTAAATAGGAGCATGAAGGGACTTCATGAGGTCATCTAGTTCAGCCCCCTGCTCAAAGCGGGAATCGTGCCTGGCTAAACCATCCCAGCCAAGTTGCTGTCTGACCTGCTCTTGAAAATTCTCTAGGCAGCCTGTTCCAAAGGCTTGAACCATCCTCATCATCAGAAAGTTCTTGATCTCCAGTTTAAATCTGCTTTGCTGTGGCTTCTGAAGCCATTGTTCTGTTCTGTCCTCTATGGCCACACAGAAAAGCTCATCTCCATCCTTTCTATCCACTCTCAGGTGTTTGAAGACTGTTATCAAGTCTTCTCTTCTCCAGATTAAATAACCAGAGAATCATAGAGAAGTAGGGCTGGAAGGAACTTCTAGAGATCATCTATTCCAAGCTCTCACCTAAGGCAGGATCATCCCTATCCAAACCATCCTATACAAATCCATTGTCTAACCTCCTAGCAAAACTACAATCAACCTAGACACAACCTAAGACATAACACCCGAATCTGCCACAGTTCTTTCAGCCTTTCCTCATAAATCATGTCTCCCAGGCCCTTAATCATTTTTGTCACTCTTGTGCTGGAGTCCTTCCAATCTGTCCATGTTTGAAGTGTAGGGCCCCAAACTGGACACAGTACTCTAGGTGAGGATTCACCAGTGCTGAATAAAGTGGAAAAATCAGTTTTCTTGATTTGCAAGTGTTAATATGACTTACATGCTGTTGGGTTTGGTTTTGTTTTATGCAACAAGAGCATACTGTAAATGGCACTTCCTCCTCATTTTGAAACTTTGTGCAGGGGGGAATTTTACCCCTGTTGACTTTTATGCTTGTCCTTTCACAGCATCTGATAATGAGTGCTTAAATTCACGAAAGCACTTAAGTTCACGACAGAGCATAATTACCCTACTGTCTGCCTGACTTCAGACTAACAAGGCTAACTACTTCTCTTTCTTTATCTTGCCAATGTTCCATAACTGTTGGCTCTGTTTTGTTTGATTGTAAATTTGCTTAGATTCTGCTTAAATTTGCTTAATTTTTTTACCAAGTTTCACATGTCTGTCATCTTGTGGATCATCAGTTTAGCTAAAGGAATGTATTTGGTGTTACATCTAAGTATCACTAAAGTCAACAGCAAAATATCCATTGATTTTGGACTTCCAGTGTTTGGTATTCTGCCCATTGAACTCCCCTTATTAATCTCCTGTTTATAGTCAAAGATGTGCCTAAGCTTATGTGGCCCATTAGACAAACACGCCAGCCTCTGTAGCTAATGACATGCAAAAGAGTGACATGCCCCAAATCATGACAGGGTGCTTTTGATTCTAGATGACCAGATACTTATTTACGGGTTGGTTAACCAGGACAGCCTTCAGCACAAATGCAAAGCATGTTGAACTCAGGTTTCTAAGCCATAGCAAGACAATCACTCTGCCACTAGGCCTCACCTGCCTATGGGTAAAGTAATATAATTTTACTGCGTGCCAAAGTCAAGGTGCAGAACAAGCAGATGAACAAGAGATATCTGCCATAGTGTCTTAAGTGTTACATCTTCCACCAAATGCCTGCCTGAATTCCTGGGAAACTCATGCAAGAATTGTCTGCTACTATCTGCTTATAGGGTTGTTCCTCATAATGTCAATCCTGAGGCTCCAAAAGTCATCTCAATTCATCCAGCTACCTGCAACAATGGCAAACAAATCACTCCCTGCAAAGATACAGCATGGCCCATCCATCCCTTTCCAAAATGAAGCCACAGTAATTAGAAAAGACAGTGAACATATGAGAAAGATCTTTTACAGAAGCACCCCCTCCCATCAAAAAAGTAAAACTAGAGGTGGAAAAATGCCTGAGTGATTTAGGAACCTAAGCCATATTTCCAGAGATTTTAGTATTTAGGCCTACCTTGACAAAGGTATTTAGGTACCTAACCCTATTAGGTGCCTAATTCCCATTTATTCCCATGGTTATTAAGGACCTAAAAGGAGATTGGCATCTAAATCCACAATTCTGAAAATGTTATCCAAGATGCTGTTTTTTATCTTTGGTGCTAAGGAAACTATTCCCGCTAATGAGAGCAGAAGTATTTCTGTAATAGCTGCAATAAATGTTTGTTCAAACACAAAGAGAAGCGAGTATAGAAAATATGCAGCATGTGCCCAGTGTTAACGGAAAGCCTATTTGTGCCATCTATTTTGGAAAAATTATTGAAGAACAGTTCATCCATGTGAAAATATTAGCACTGTAATTCTGTCAAGGTCAGTGAGACCTCAGGATTTCCTGAGAAATCACCTTCATTTCACCAGGTAAATAAAGAACTCGTTTTTGAGAGGGGCCTATCTAGGAAAGCACTCCATAGCAACAGTTAAATTATGAATACAGCACATATGTTCCATATCATATCATTTACAGCACACTTTAGCATAGACATAATGCTTTGTAACAAACTACAATACCATTCACAAAATGCATTTAAATAGCATAATTTAGTTCATTAAATCCAGTCGTTTATAGTAAATCAAAATCATCGCAGGAATTGAAGAGAGTACACAGTTGTTTGTTTGAATAGTTAAGCTAGGTAAGTCAATTTCTTTTTGAAGGTCAAGGACACAGTTGTTTCCATTTTCTGTTATAAAAAAGATACAGCCGGTGTCATGAGATAATTTAGTATCATCTGAATGTGATCGACTCTTCTTTCCCCCCCGGTTGTTCCGTATTATATAACTGACACGCCTAAAATATATCTAAGGCAAGAAAACGCTTTACATATAATATTATCAAATGAGACTTCTTTTTCTTCCACAGACTGAATGGATGTGATTCCAGTATTTTTTTTATTTTTTTTTTTTTTGTAAAAAAGGATTTAGTCTTGCAAATCTGCAGCCTATTACTTGGAAGCAAAGATGTATGTTTTCCCCTGGTCCAGCCATCAACTGCTTGGCCTGTGGAAATATTATTATAAAAGAAAAGTGGATTTTTTTTGATCTTCCTAAGAGATAGATTCTGGGTTTTTCAGCCAGAAGAGGGGGTGGGGGGCGGGGGAGAGAGCAAAAGGCCTTGCTGCAAGTAGACAGTAGAGGGAATTCAAGTTCAGACATTCAGAATTGCTTTTGGGTGTTCCTGAGATGAGTTGCCCCTACAGTCACTCTGCGCCCCCGAAAGCAGGTTCAGCACTATAGATGGCCTTCCTGGGTAGCCCGGCTCTGCTAGTGGTGTGGAGATAGGAATGGGCTTTGGCCCTTGCCCTCTTGACATTGTTTTTTCCTTCATTTATAGATTCATGGATTGTGGCCACATCTACAAACAAAGCTCACAGGGTCTGGCAGTCGTGCCCTCAAGGATGCTGACTGGAAGCAGTGTAGCTGCACGTGCACCGTGTTCTGGGCAGGTCAATTAGCACCACTGAGTGACAGGGCTACGTGGCTAGTTAACTTGGCCAAAGAAACATATGGATGTGGCTGTACTACTAGTTCAGGAGGCAGTTCACTGCAAAGTGTGTGCTTGAGATTGCTGCCAAAAAGGACTAGCAAGCTCACCTAGCTTGACTTCCTGTGGAGAACAAGCCAAATTAATTCTTGTTTGAACTTTGGCATATTTTTTTTAGAAAAATACCTCAATTTAAAATATTGCTGCTGATGGAGGATCTGCCCCAGTTCTTGCTCCAATGGTTAATTATGGTCACTCTTAAAAACTGGCCACTTACATGTAGCTTGAATTTGTTTAGCTTCAGCTTACAGGTGTTTGATCTTATTTTGTCTCTGTGTGCTGGGCTGGAGAGACATTTCGTCTATCCAAGATCTCTTCCTCACTAGTTACGTCTGGACTGTGATCTTGCCTTCTCCTGGTTAGGACTAAGATCTGAGGGTCTTTCACTACATGACACATTTTCTAGTCCTTTTACCGTTTTTGTAGCATCAATATCATTGTCAGGTACCCAGCATCCAAGTGGTCCATAACAAGATACAGGAAAGAATTCCTGAAATAACTGTGGTTACAATGAAGAGTCAGCCACCATGGAGGGGAAAATGGAGTCATAATTCAGATTTTCTCAACCACAGAGGGAATCTGAGCACTTCGCAAATTTTAATTAAGCCTCATGGCACCTCTGTAAAGTAGGTAAGGGCTTTTTTCTTTTATTCCACCCTTCTTTCCCCATGGAACTGTCTAAGGTCAACCATGCATTTTTGGGGGAGGGGTGTAAATATAAACCTAGTATAAACATGACCCAAATCTCTAGGTTCCCAGTCTTGTGCCTCAATGGGAAAACTACCCGCCTCCTGCATGGGAAGTGTTTCTGCAATGATCTACATAATTGAAGCACCAGAAAACACGCTTCCTTAAATCTGCATTTGTATAGAGGAGGTAAAGGAAGCAATCTACATTCGGACCAGAGTGCTTAGGAAGTGTACACTACATTAACACCACTGAAGAGGTGCTAATGGGTCATTCCCTTAGCCCTTCATTTCAGTGTAGGCAGGAACTGGTGGCTTTGTGGAATGATATGGGTGAAGCTGACACTCATGCTAATGTCCTAGTGCTGACTTCCCCAAAGCCACATCTGCATCATATCAGCAAAGCACAGAAGGCCAGGGAAGGACCATAAATAACAGGTTTCAAATTGCACTCAGCCAATGCACTCAGGGGGAATGGGTAACTGCAGTGCCCTCTACCTTTTCAGAGAAGCACTCTGTAGAGGATAAAGTGGGGAATGCAACACGGGAACCTGAGCAGATTAGAGCACTCCCAACTTCCCATATGAAATCCAGTCAGAGTAAGAAACCCAGTAACCAGCATCTGACCACCTAAGACTGACCTTTCTTCGCTGGAGGGAGAGCAAGCTGTACCATGATATCCCTGGAAAGAATAACCAGCCAAACAGCCAGGTTCATAAACAGTGGGACAATTAGGATCCAAATGAAAAACGATGCTGGAGGCAGTGAATTGCCTGGTAATTCTGCTAATCGACAAAAAGCTAGAAAAAGAAAAATAACCTTCCCCACCTTCAGGACACTGGGGTGAGAAACTATGAGCATGCAGAAGTGACACAGATGGTAACCGAAATCCTTTGTAATAGACACTGTGGCCACAGCTGTGCTGGGACTGGCAGTTTGCAAGGAAATGGGCCTGGTACAGATTATCCTGGGCATTGATGAAGTACCAACAGAGCTCACCAAGGTAGCAATGCCAATGTTTGCAAAGGGCCGAGTTGTGTGCCAGGGGTCGACACCAGTCTAGTGCAGCCTAAGCACATCTAATAATCCACCCTTATTGCAAATTCCAGCAGGGCTAAGAGCAAGGGCTTTGCAGGGGTTGTAGCAGATTTGAGGAAGCAGAAATAGTCATGCAAGTTAGAAGAGGAGACACAAAAGAACTAATCATGAAATAACTTGGGCCCTTCCTTAGTTCTTTTTTTCTGTCAGACGCAGGCATCACAGACAAGAATGTACACTGGAAAAAAAAGAAGAGTTGCTTACCCACAGAAGCTGGAGTTCCCTGGGATGTGCTATCCCTATGTGTGCCTCACTGGAGCTTTGCAGGTGCTCCATACACCTGCAAACGGATCCGAATACTTATGTAAACTGCAGCGTATTCCCCCAAGGCAGGGATGAGCACTCCAAGGAGCTGCTGCCATCAAAGCTACCTCATACTCTGGAGGATAATAATGAAACCGTCCAAATTCAGTTGCACCATAGATCACTGGCTTAAGCAGAGGAATGGTTCCAAGAGCATGTCCTTCCTGGAAGGATTCTCATCAGGCCCCCCAGTCATGGTTGCCCCAATATTTCACTCATTTTATAGCAATAATAGTGAAGTGCCACTAACAGTTTGCACTAGTGGGGGTATCTAATTTCATGGTGGAGTGAAATTTACTGGCTGTTTGCACGTTAGGAATTGGACTGATCTAGTGAGTTACTGGGACTGGTGCACACTTTCAGACATGAAATACTTAAATGGATCCATGTAGATGCAGACAACAGATATCATAGACACTAGAAAAGGAGAAGATCCAATACATCACATAGTCCATCTGCGGGCAAAAAGGGGACATGTTCACCCATAAAGGAAGATGCAATTGCTGAAATACTCAGTGCATATACAGAAGTGCTTAATAATGTTGTTCTGATGCACTTATCATGTGAACACTAGCATATTTAGATCATTTAGCCAGCTGGGAAATTAAACCCCCATTCTGTAAACATTCACATGCAGGATTACCTTTGAATATACAATGGTCCCATCAGCTTCACTGGGACTATTCACGTGAGCAAGGGTAAATACAGGTTTAAGAGTTTGTGGAAATGAGGCCTTATTTATATGTGACAGAAAAGCAGATGATCATTAAACCTCATGCATATAAACAGCCCTAAAGCTTGTGTCCCATAATCCAGGGGTGCCATTGGTACTAGAACAAGAATTTTGAACCCAAATGTTCGAAAATTGTGAGATTTTAAAAATATGATTATATTTAAGATAAAAAACCTTTGGTTTCTTTCCATTTATCTTCTGGCTTTTGAGCCTTTAAGAGGTTTCATGTTTTCATGGTTTTCTCTGCAACCTTGAGGGAAAGAAACTTTGAGAAAAAAAATTCTTGTTTAATCTTAATTATTCCAGGACCTGGGGCTTTAAGAAAAACAACAAATATCACTAGATTCATGATACGATTACAGAAGTTGGTGAAACCTGTTTTCTACCATAAACTGCATGGCCTGATGATCATAAAGCAGATTAGAGGTCTAGCAAATCTACCAGTATCTACAATGACACAATGCCCATCATCTTGGAAACTAAGTTCCTTATTATATACATGAGACCTGCCCAAGACTACATGAAGATTAAGGCAAGAGAGTACACCAATGCCTCCAAGTATTTGGAAGTATGAACACCAGGGAAAACTAAGAGTTGTGTAGGGTTCTGTGATTGGGAATCACTGGGAATATTGGAATAAAAGAGAGGGGGAACATTTAGGCTGTATCTAAGGACAGCAGAAAGATACAGGAGGACCTTCCAAGAAGAGAGCACTGATAGATATGGCATTGTTTTCTTAGGGAAATGGTGGAATCCCAGGACATTTAAACTTTAATGGATGAAACAGTAGGGGAAAATCTTGCCCTGGCAGGAGAAAGGACAAAATGATTAATGGGCCTTTTTTTCTCTCCACCTTGTGTAGCCTCATCGCGGTGAGGATCTGTCACAGAAAATGTCAGTTTTCTGGAGGGGGGCTCCGAGATGAAGACTTTTGTAAAGTGAAAGAACAAAAGATGTCCAGGAGGAGTTTCACAAGCACTCAGTGTCCGCCAAACTGCCCCTATTGAAGCATATAGGAATTTTACTAGTGAATGCAATGGGCCAGAGTTAGGTCTCTTTGTGTCGGATATCATCTGGCTCTTACACAGAACTGTTCATTGGTAGATGTCAAAGTTCCCTCCAGGAAGTTCTGGAATTTTACTGCCATTTTACAGATGGGGAAACTGAGGCATCAAGAGGAGAAATGACTTATCCAAGGTCACACACCACATCAGGAGCATGGCTGGGGATAGAACCCAGGATTCCTGAGTCCTGGGCTAATGCTGAGCAAAAATGCTGCAAAACCATTAACCTCCTCTAGAGTAAAGAATCCCTGTGCATGATAGACTATAACCAATCAGTCTGTCCTTGCAAGAGCCCCTGTCTCTAATATGTTTTAATTATTTCTTTGATGGCTGTCACTGTGGTCTATCATATGGATATGTGGACACAGGGACATGGTTGACTTGGATTGCCCTTACTACAACTACTGTGAAAAACAGCAATTAATTTCTAAAACCTACTGTTCTGACTGCAAAACAATGAAATTCAGAGTTTAAAAGAAAAATCCCACTCTTCATTCTCTGTTTTTTTTCTTGATTAGATCCCAACTGATGACAAGTTAATCAACCCAGACTTTTTACTTTAATTTTGAATTTCCTTCTGTGTATGGGCTTCAGCCAGACTGAATGTTATTTAAGTTTAGGGAGGCAAGGGGCTGCTGCTGAATATTTACAAAGGGTCTTATTCACAAACTTAGCAGAGGCCACCCATAGCTACTTCCCCCAGCACCCCGGAAGCAACTAAGCAGTAACATAAAGTGAAACTGGCATCTGAGACACAATCCAGATGTCCCCTGCAGCAACCATTTCCTGTTATCTTCCAATCTGTATTTCTAGTGCACAGAGACTCCTGTGGCATAAATTCCCATGCCCTTCTAACTGAGCTCAGAAACACAGTGGCTTCAGAATGGAAGGCGTTAAAAGTCATCAGGCCAGCCCTGTTTTGATTTAGTTGTGATTTTAAACACCTTGATTCATTACTAAAAAAATAAAGATTAAGTGACAAGAATCTCATCCCTATCTGTGGAAACAAGAAAATTCCAGATTCCATTAAGGAATGGAAATGCAGGCTCTGTTTCTGCTTTCCCTTCACGTATACAGGAATTTTCTGCTCCTGGGTAGTCCAGATCATTCCAGTTTGCAAAACTCCAGGCTGCCCTAAAGCTACTTTAACACTCTGGGGCCATCTACACGTGCTTTACGACAGAGTAGACTAATTAGCTCCACAGTGGGTGCATCTACATGAGACACTTTACTGCGCAATAAGCATGTGTGTCTACACATGCACATGCTTACTGGCTCCTTACTGGCAGGGCTGACCAGAGCAAATATGTTCCTGCTCAGTGTGTGTACACATGCATTAGTGTGCAGTAACTACTCACAAGTAAATTTGCTACTTACATTTGCAGGTAGCAAATTTACTCATGAGGAGAGCCGTTTACTGTGCCTCAGTTCTGCCCCACAACCATTGGTTGGGAACTGCCCACAAGCCCAGACCTTTTATGCAGCAACTGAACACCATCCTCATGCCCTGGGACCCAAGCCACAGCCACACCATGTACTCCAGCATGGGCACCCTGCCCAAGCCTCTACTACAACTTGGCACCCGTGGTGACACATCACCAAGGGAAGGCCCCTCAGCCCACCAGCAGCCAGTCCCACCCAGGTCCCCACGCCCAGCATCCTCCAGCATCTCTGGGAACCCGATCCAGTGCCTGTCCTGGAAGCTCCACAGGCTCAGCCCAGGACAAGAGGCCAGGCCAGCCATGTCACCACCAGCCATCAACAGCACCTGCTCCTCCCTAGAGGGGGCCCCTGCCTAGGCAGCTGCATGCCATGCCCCTCCGACTGAGGGGACAGCCCGGAGCAACCCCCACAGAATTTACTCTTGAGTAGTTTACTCAAGGGTAAACTGCTCCTAGATCAAATGCACATGTAGACACATCCAGTAACGCCCCAGCATCTACATGTGAGCCAGTATGAAGGCACAGTATTGTTGGAGACAGTACTGTCTTACAGTGGAGTAATTAACTACGGCGAAAAGCATATATAGATGCTGACCACAGGCGTAAAATGCACCCAGTCTGCCCAGGCAGCTGAGGGCCAGACTCCTGCTTGCCTGCTAGCCACAGAGCTCCACAGGTTCTGCACCTTCATGTCCCAGCCAGCCCCTCCACCTCCACACACTGTCACAAAGGGCTCAGGGCTTACCCCTCATGCCTTCTGCCAGCCTGGAATATGGAAGCCTGACTCAAACTGCACCTGTCCTGGGTGCACGTGTAGACGTTGCATCCAGGAGCAATTTACTCTGGTCCAAACAGCTCTGGAGTTTATTGAGTCATGTCAATTGCATGTGTAGATGCACCAGTGGAACCAGGATATAGTTTCATAGTTTCTAGGGTCGGAAGGGACCTGAGCAGATCATCTAGTCCGACCCCCTGCCATGGCAGGAAGAGCACTGGGGTCAAATGACCCCAGTAAGGTGGTCATCCAACCTCCTCTTAAAAACCCCCAGGGTGGGAGCCTGCACCACCTCACTTGGAAGCTGGTTCCAGACCCTAGCCGCCCTGACCGTGAAGTAGCGCCTCCTGATGTCCAACTTAAACCTTCCCTCCGCCAGCTTGTGACCATTGTTCCTGGTCACTCCTTGCAGCGCTCGGGGGAACAGGGACTCCCCCAGCGCCTGCTGATCCCCCCTAACCAGTTTATAACAGGCCACAAGATCCCCCCTCAGCCTTCTCTTTTGAAGGCTGAACAGGTTCAGGTCCCGCAACCTTTCCTCATAGGACCTACCCTGCTGTCCCTTGATCATACGAGTGGCCCTCCTCTGGACCCTCTCGATGCTGTCCACATCCCTCTTAAAGTGCGGCGCCCAGAACTGGACGCAGTACTCCAGCTGCGGCCTGACCAGTGCCGCATAGAGGGGGAGGATCACCTCCTTGGACCTGCTCGAGATGCATCTGTGGATGCACGACAAGGTGCAGTTGGCCTTCCTAGCCGCCTCCCCACATTGCCGACTCATGTTCATCTTGGAGTCAATAATGACTCCCAGATCCTTTTCCACCTCCGTGCTGACAAGAGGGGAGTTCCCCAGCCTGTATGTATGGTGCCGATTGTTCCTCCCCAGGTGCATCACCTTACACTTGTCTGTGTTAAACCCCATCCTGTTCTCCTCCGCCCATCCTTGTAACCTATCTAGGTCCAACTGTAGCCTGTTGCTCCCCTCTATTGTGCCCACATCCCCCCACATCTTAGTGTCATCAGCAAACTTGAACAGGGTGCTTTGCACCCCCTCATCCAAATCACTGATGAAGATGTTGAACAGGGCGGGCCCAAGGACCGAGCCCTGTGGGACCCCACTTCCCACGTCCTTCCAGGTCGAGAAGGACCCATCCACTACCACCCTCTGGGTGCGACTCTCTAACCAGTTGGCGACCCATTGGACTGTATGGGTGTCTACGCCACAGTCCCCCAGCTTCCTAATGAGAATGGGGTGAGAGACAGTATCAAAAGCCTTCCTGAAGTCTAGGAAAACTATATCCACTGCCACCCCTGCATCCAATGATTTAGTGACCTGGTCGTAAAAGGCCACCAGGTTGGTCTGACAGGACCTGCCGCTGATGAACCCGTGCTGGTTGCCCCTGAGCATGCAGTTCCCTGCTGGCCCCTCCTGGATGTGTGCCAGAATAATTTTCTCGAACAGCTTGCCCAGGATCGAGGTAAGGCTGACTGGCCTGTAGTTCCCCGGGTCCTCTTTCCTCCCCTTTTTGAAGATGGGAACCACGTTGGCCCTCTTCCAGTCCTCCGGCACCTCTCCAGAGCACCACGAGTGTTCATAAAGCCGTGCCAGGGGACTTGCAATGACCCCAGCCAGTTCCTTTAGGACTCTAGGGTGAAGATCATCCGGGCCGGCTGACTTAAAAACGTCCAGCCCCTCCAGAAGCTCCCTAACTAAATCCTCACTCACTCTAGGCCCAGGTGAGCCTCCCCCGGGGCCCAAAGGGGGCCCAGCAGGGAGGTGGCAGTTCTGGTCCTTACTGAGGAAGACAGAGGCAAAGAAGTTATTAAATATGTTGGCTTTGTCGTCTGGCGTGACAACCAGATTCCCCGTCTTGTCCTGCAAGGGCCCCACATTTCCTGGGGCCTTCTTTCTACTCCCTATGTACTTAAAAAAGGACTTCTTGTTGTCCTTAATCCGGGAAGCCAGCCCCTGTTCCATCTCTGCCTTGGCCTTCCTAACCATCCCCCTACATCCCCGAGCAACTGCTGAATAGTCCTCCTTAGTGATGACCCCTCCTTTCCATTGGGAGTAAGCCTCCTTTTTGGCAAGGAGACATTCCCGGATGTTTTTAGTGAGCCATGGAGGCTTATATGCTCTCCTGCCCCCTTTGACCCTCCTGGGGATTACCTTCCTCTGGGCTTGGAGGATTGTCTCCTTAAGGAGCGACCACTCCCCTTGGACACCCGGCTCCCCTCCCCTCTGAGTCTTCAGCGCTTCTCCAACTATCCTCCTTAGCTCATTGATATGCCCCATTATGCCCAAAGAACTCACTTTATACCAGTCATATTCAGTGCACTTTCAGACTCTTCTCTATGTAGGTACAGGGAATAGCGTAATCTCCCTGGTCTATTCAGGCCTTAATCCTTCTGTGGAGATGACCAGCCAGTTTTGGTGGTAATGGTTTTTAGCTGCAGATCATGGCAATATATTGATTAGCAAATATGAGTATCATTGCCCTTCAAGAATCATTCCTACCCTCCCGTGTATGACTAACTCACACTTATCACTTGCTCATAAGATACCATGATGCAAGGTGTGAAGCATTTCGACTCCCATAATGTTCATAAGGAATTGATGATACTGAGTGTGGGGAGATCCATGATTTACTAAAGGACATTGCAGCACTCCACCTCTCAGACCATGGGGGCTTTACACGGCTGGAGCTGCCAGGCTGGTGGGGAACACCAAGGAGCTGGGCAGAGAGCAGGCACACAAAGGTGGGGACATGCCAGCCACTGCCGCTGCTGCTGTCCCTGGCTGACATGGGTGGGGGAGGGGAGCAAAGCTGCTCCTACGTTGCTAGAGGCTGAAAGGAGCAGACAAAGTGGTATATAGATTCCTCCTTCTAGCACTTGTTCCCTACACAGCTGCCCATCCCCAGCTGTTCCCCACTGGTTGAGAGCAGGCACTGAAAGGAAGAATCTGTCCTTAGAGCCTGGCACCCTGCGCAGCTGCTCCCTGCAGCCTATGGCTGGAGCAGGGCAGAAGGGGCTCTGGTACTCCCTCTGCGTCTGCATTGCCAGGGACAATGACAGTGACAGCAGGTTCCTCCTTACAGTGCCTGGTCCTGGCCAGCCAGGAATATGGGAGGGGAGTGACAGGGAACAGGTGCAGGAAGAGGAAACCCACCTGCTGATGCCACTGTCCCCTTCCACACTAGGCACCTCATGCAGCCAGAGCCCATGGTTGGAGCAGGGTAGGAGTGGCTCTGGGACTCCCCCTGCACCCCAGTCAGCCAAAGACAGGAGTGGCGGTAGTAGCGGAAGGGAGTTAAAACCACATTGCCGCATACCCCCTGGATCTGCCCCAGTGCTGAATATCAATCAGCACATCATAGATGGTCTTGCTATGGTCAGCAAAGACAACTCTTTTAGCTCAAGTGCAGAAGGGCTGCAATTTTGGAGCAGGACAAGATTTGCATGTGATACACATCCCTAAGTCTCTTGGGCATGGTATAGTCAACAGCCAGGAAGTCTACCTGCATCAGTGTGATCATTCAAACCTGCCCACTAGGAGCTACAGACTCATTTCCTATTGACAGTCAGGCTGTCATCAGATGGTGAGAATATTAAATCACCACTGATCTGAGCTAGATTCAAACGGAGGTAAAACACTCCCTATTTTATGTCCATTTCCACAATCCATCTTGTCCTGACATATATGATATTTGTGCACAGAAACAAATATCAGTGGGCTTTCTCCAGCATCATCTCCTAACAACATATAAACCTCTTTGATACCTATCAAGTTAGACCCCATTTCTAGAGTTCATATATATCTGTATTGGACATTTGGGATTGTTATTACTTATTGCAGTAGTTGTGGGCCTCCGTCATAGATACTGACCCCATTGTACTAGATGCTGTAGAAACAGATTGGAAAGAGTTCCCACACTGAAGAGCTTTACGTGTACATACAGATACTGGATATTTTGCTTCTGTAAAGAACTGGAGAATGAGTTATACTCTACCTATTCTCTAGTTATTACCCTAAGGAAACCCAAGTAAAAGACTAGCCCTAATTGATGTGTCACACAACACAGTGTAGAGTCATCATAGAGTCTAAACTAGCCTTCCCAATGTAGTTCCACTCTGATGGGCAGGTCCCCCTATGCTCCAGTGCACCATGTGGCACAGTTCCCCAGAGGTTTCTTCTACACAGCTATGAAAAATAGACAGAAAGGGTTAAGATAAAAAGAAGCAAGGCTAGGTCCAGGAGTAGGGCCAATGAACCTATTACCATGCCCCCCCACAAAAACTTGGGCAGGTGTATACCCCTTGGGGTATTGTGAATTTAAAATCTCAGCTTTAATGTTGTATGAACACGTTGCACAGGGAGGTTTGGCTGAGGAAGGGCTGCAAGTCTGGGCACACAGCTCACTGCACTGAACATGCAGCACATCAGGACCCAAACAAATGTTTAATAAAACAGTAAACCTGTTGAAAGAATCAATTAGCTGTACAGCAAGGTTATTCTTCAAGCATGTCTCCACTATGGGTAAAGTATTCACTGTACCCAGCCATTAGCTCCACATTACAATGTGGCTCTTAAGGCTCACTGTGCTGAATAAAAATTTAGACAATTAGTGATCTTATTTCTTAGGGAGAACTGCTTGCTATCGTATATTAATACAGATTTTGCTCAATTAAAATTGTTCGCAGTCAGCAAAAACAATTTTCTGCACTGTAATGAAATAATGAAATAATTATATGCAAGGGAGGACTTCTGATCTTTTTAATTATTCTATTCTTCATTTTTAAAAGGGCTATTTGAAAACGCACTCTTATAATTGATTGCTATAAATCAGTCAAAAGCATTCTAAGGATCATAAATATTCTAACTTTTAAAAGACAAAGAAATGCTAAATATTCAATGAAATCCTTCAATATTCAGAAAATTTAATCTAGGGGAAAAGGATAGACTGCTCTTTTGAAAATAAAAAGTAAATTTGTTGTCCTGTGAAAAATGAAATATCTTGAATGTCAGTAACAGAAATGGAATTAACAAGAGATCTTTTTATTGTTTTTTAAGGTCATTAGGCTGTGAATTCTATAATTATGGAAATTGTCAGTCCAGTTCTGTAGAATGTTTGCTCCCATCCATAAGGTATTGGAATGTTCAATCAGTCTCTCTCGTGGGAAAGTTAGGTCATAACTGTAAGTGTACCAGCAAAATTGAATTAAGCAAAGAGATTTCATTAGTATTTATAGCCAGAAGGCATCTGTAAAAGTACAGGGCAAAGAAGTTATGTGGAAGTCAAAGGAGAAAAAAAAATGGGTTTCTGGTGACAAAGGCGAATCTGAAAGAGATATAAGTGTATAATGAATAAGAGCTATTGAACACCCTTCCAAAGAGGGAGTTGCAAAGATGTCAAATATTGATTTTCTTGTGTATGCCTTTGGACTACATATGTAATTGTTTGGATTTGCTGTCTTCATGATACAACAATATTTGTTGTTGAAGGTTAAAAAGCAGGGTGTGAAACAACCCAAAAAGTCTGAAACATGTTGGAGAATTATAATAATCTTGCAAGGAGTATTTTAGGAGCAGAGGTCTGTATTTTCTTGCAAAGAAATATTTTTATGATAATGAAAAGTGTGTTTCTATTAAAATACTAGTCGCTATCACAGAAGCACATATTGTATGGGATGCTATTGAACTATATTGTATTTATTGATTTCAAATATCAATTTCCTTATTACTAATTCTCCTGTTTTTTATAGAAGCAAACTACCCAGTGTCTCTATGTATACATAAAATACGTGCTTTTTCCTACTGATGGTATAAATACACAACATCCAAATATATACATATATGTGCATAGGAAAGGGGGTTGTATATATGTGTACGTACACAAACTGATGTTTGGTTCTTAATGCAGAACTGAGAACTTGTTTTTCCAGACATTCATCATTCTGAAATCAATCAATCCATATGAAATAAGCCTTCTAATATATGTTTTGATTCCCATAAAAACAAAGAGACTAGTCATTGTAAAGGCTATTTTTCCCCTTTAATATAGTCATAATGTTGGCGTGGTATTTAACTGTATTCATCATACGACATATATGGAAGTACGAAAATAACTTGGAACATCATGGTAATTTCTGCTAATGAAAGACAAGGTTAGAAATAATGTTAAAAGTGATTATTTTTAGGCGTTCCATGTCTGATCCTACTATCCTTTAGTGCTCATGGTGAAATCCTAATCCTACCAAAGTTGATGTGAAATTTTCCATTGACTTTAACGGGGCCAGGATTTCACCTTAGGAGTCCTGGTTGAGCCTATGTCTCCAGTTTGCCAGAGTTAAGGGGTATCCTTTGAGGGATGAACATAAGATGGCTATTAAACAATTCACCCTTGATGATTCAACTACTCTTATGCTCAGCAGAAGAAATTAACATGACGTGATTTAAAATTATCATGCAACATAGGCAAAAACAACAACAGTTAGACAGAATTTCTTAAAAAGAAGTAATGGTTGACTTCTGATTAGAAACAAGACCAAACCAAAAGTCTGGATCTACCATATATATGACTAAATTTGAAAGTAAAAGTATCCACATTCAGAGTTGATTTTTTGGTGCAGTTCAAAGGCAACATAGTCAGAAGTGGTTTCAGTGTTTTCCCCCACCCTAGATATGCAATTTAAGACATTCTGGACTTGATTTTCACAAATACTGAACTTTTACTATTCCAAAAGTTTAACATTTAAGACATGCAAAATCAGTGCATTGTTTTTAGAAAATGCTGTAAACAAAGAGGGTTTGGGAAACCTGAATTAATATATTTTATAAACATGAGTTCAGCTTTCCAGAGCTCCTTGCAAGATAAATATGTGTTATTATTCCCATTTGAGAGAGGGAATCTCACATGTATTATCCTGATTCTTCCCTCACTTACACCATTTTATAACGGTATTGCACTAGCAATTCACACTAGCATGACTCTGCTGAATCCTGATTTACACCATTAGGAATTAGATGAGAATAATGCATGAATAAATTAAATGATTTGCCAGTGGCCTCATAGTGGGAAAGCTGATATAAGAATCCAGTGACACTGCTATCCAAAGCCAGACGTATTTCTCTAGTGTGTTCTTTTCTTAATTACAATGCCCTTAACATAGCACTTCTTCAGAGAACCCCTCTTGACTCTGCAGGACAATACTAACAGTAAGTGAGATGAGTGCTTGCTACTATTGCTTTTCAGATTCTATTAAACTGATGTGTAAAAAGACCTATTTAAAACCACAAACTCTGGCAATAATGTTGCCAAACCTATTTAACTGGAAAGCTGTCTAATGTTGTAAACGCCCCATCGCAATGCTATACATTACAATGCTACCCATTCCACCAACCTGCTAATCTCCTTGCATGTTCTACTAGAACTAAAGAGGCTGGAAGTTTTTGGAGCCCTGCTGTCAGAAGACAATGTTGCCTAAGCAAGCATTAAGAGATTACGGTAATAATAGGTATGCTTACCCCAAATAAAAGGTTTCATTAATCAAGCCATATTGAGATAAACCTGTCAGTGGACAGAGGAAACCAGAAATCAAATACTGTGAAAGTTCTGACAGATTGTTAAATAGAAACCCTTTAAAACTGAATTTAATTTACTGTGATATTACAGATATTTATGCATCAATAGGCAAGTGCAGATTGAGTTCAGAGGTCAGCTCTGGTGCTTGAAAAATAAACGCATAGAATGAAACAAAAGGTGACAGTTACCTTTGTCAGAAATTAGGGTTTATTAAACTAAATATGAATCTCTCATCTGATTCATATTACATGTGGTGGCACAGAGCTGGGCTAAATTTAGTATAGTAGACTGGATAACAGGTAAATACAATTAAAAGAAATGAGACTTCCTTTTTTTAAAGATCCTTCTATAAACTTTATCAAAAAACCCAAACCCAAATACTGTCCCATATGGACAATTCCTAAATTGTAAGGGGGTCGCGTAAGAAAAGCAGGCTTTGGGGAGCAGCAGATACCAGTTCTGTAATAAACAATTTATGGAGGGCCACACTTCAGACTTGACCCTGCAGTCCTGGGAGTTTTGCTTAAGTAGGATTTGCAGGATCAGACCCCTTAATTAAATGGCTTCAACAGAAGTGGACTTTATTTTTTTTTATATGTGCCAAACCAGATCTTCTCTGTGTATCACTGACATTCTGAAAAGTGAATGTGGAAATTCATCACAGGTTCCATGGCAGGTAGCTGCTGCTCCTGAAAAAGGGCTTAATCCTGTCCACTCAAGTACCTGACTTCCAGGCCCACGTATCATGGACTTAATGTGAATTGGGAAAGACTCAGACTATGTATCTGTGTTACATAATGCTTTAATGCCCCCTGGGAGGCACTGAAAAATGCACCAGCAAAATTCAAGGGAGCTGAGTGTACTCTGCTCCATGCAGGAGGCTCTCACTAGCATACAGAACAGCGGCCTTTGAGCAAGACTGTTCAATAATTGCACTCTTAAAGTGCCCCTTGCCCACAGTACAATTCTTCTTTCTTTGGGTTTTTTGGTAGTAGAATTGCCTGCTTGCCTACTGTTCAGATCAGGTTATTTCACTTCCTGCTTCTTATCTCGCTTTTGTTTAGATGTGGAAAGCAATGGGAAAGAAAAGTAAAAGCAACCCAAGGAGAGACATCTGCCAATGTGGTTCTGGTCTAAGTGCAAAGCCATCTTCTGTAAACCCTGAAGAATGTCACACAACAAAGGAACCGGCCATTTACTTGAGCAAGTGACTGGAAGCAACTCGTGTTTGATCATTCTTAAAGCAAACATGACCTTGGAGACCAGTCATGGGCAGGGGAGAAATAAAATGCAGTTCCTGTTTAAAAGGATTCCCCAGAATTTTTGCATGCAAGCTGAGTATACGCAGGTATAAATCATATGCTATTGACATAAAGGTTCCATATGTAATGGTAATATATAACTTAAACATAAATGCAGTGAGACTTTTTAGTAGTGACTTTTTTTCCTCTAACAGTTTCATGATCAGTGGAAGTTCATTATTTCCAAAATGACAATTTGTCTGGTGCATGACACAGAGATGGGTTGATCTTTAATTGTGAGCAGAACTTTGCTGTACCCAAATTAACATTAAGCAGGTTCTACATTATTTACTATACCTCCGGCGGCACCACACTAAGCTAGAATCACATCAGATCACATAAACAAAGCAGGGTTGGACCAGAGACATTCACAAGCTGTAGGAAATAGAACTGGTGCTTCAGGAGGTCGCACTCTCATCTATATGAACCAATGCTCCAATGCTACTAGGGGGCACTGGGCTGCCTGGTTCATCGTCTTTCAGATTAAATGTCAAGGCAATGTTTTGACCACCTGTGAGTGTTAAAGATCCTAAGGAGAGCTAAAATATTAACTTTAATGTCCTGACCAAATCCCAATTAAAGTCATTATATTCTGCACATTAAAAAAAATACGTGTCCTTGTGGTTTCAGATGGAATAACATATTGTGTTGTTTTTAGTGAAACTATCTGGTGGCAGTTTTATTGTATACTGTTATTGTATACCCATATATTGTATAATGTTAAATTGTTGGAACATTACACTCCAGAAGTAGCTGCTTTTCACCTGCTGATTAGAACTAAAATACATCAGGATACTTCTGGATGAAAGATACTGTGTATAATGCAAATCAGTACAGTTATTTCAGGAAGAAATCATGACGCATTTAAATGTGGATTCATGTCATATGAAATTAGCATTCTTTTATGATTTTTAAAAGCTTAAAATGTTGTATCATTTTTTTTAAGTGGGAAGCTTCACCTTGGAGACACAATTAAGATCTAATCCTGCCCTACGACAATTGCAAAACTCTCTTTGAATTCAGTGGAGGCAGGGATAAGCCCTAAATTACACAGAATTTTATGTGGAAAATAAAAACAAAGTATATGTGTGAATACTGTATAAAAAGTATGTTTTGCATGCCAAACTCATATTAAATCATACATAAAATAATGTATACCTTTTATATAGATATGTCTGTTATGCTTCATGTGCCTACATAGCATAGAAATATATAGCAGACATGGTAGTTATATCTGTGAAAGATCTATCCACCTCACATTGGGATTGGCCTGAACCTTGAAAACCCTTTCTTATCTGAATAGCATTTATTCGCACAGATAGTCTGAATGTAATAGGACTAATTGTATTAGTACAGCTACAAACAGCTCCAATTTATTTTCAGAAACTTGCTGTTTTAATGTTCACTCCTATATATCTTACTCAAGCAAAACTTCCTACATACATGGACCTTGGTCTAAATAAGAAGTGCAAGACTAGGCTGATAGATAACAGTTAATATAATTCAAAATGGCAATATATTGTGACATTTCTCACCACTGCTGCACATCAAGTTATCATAGGTCTTTATGTACAGTGCATATTAACACAAACTATCCCTTTAGGACCATTCATACTGCTACCGAATTTATTCAGGAGCTGTAGTAGCTGTAGCTTCCACGCAAGAATGACCATTGCTTTAGGTCAGAGTTCACAGGAAAGAAAAAATAAAAGGAAGGAGGAAAGAAAGGAAGAAGATATTGACTCTGTCATAGGTATGAAGAGTAAAATGTTTCTCAATGCTAAATTTAATAATTCTTAGCTAGAAACTAAGGTCCCTGTTCAGCTTTGAAGCATGCTCACCTTGAAGCACATGCTTAAATCTTGTTCCTTTATAGTTAAGCATATGTTTAAGGGCTGTGCTGAATAATGGACTATGACATAAAGTAACTATAGAATTTGTGGATGCATGTAAGTAAATTAATACTCTAGAAATAAACTGCACTGAGAACATATGTGATCATATCCTTTTCCTGTTAGTCAACAGAAGTTTTTGATTTGATTACAGCAGAACCCAGCTTACAAATTAAATGTTCATGGGTTTTAACCTCAGCCTCAAAAAAGAGGCTGATTATTATAAAGTACATATATAACTTAAATATTTATTCAAAGGGTAGAGATATGAAAGACATGCATCTCTTCAGGAGTCCATAAAATCTGCCATCCTGGGATAGAAGAGGACAGAATGTAAAACCTTGATGTGAATCAAACAAGTTAAGAAATGGTCAATGGAAGCAAGCAATGCAGAATCAGACAAAGTTGCTAACTTGCCTTCTATGTGCAGTGAAAGATGAAGCATGGTTATTCTCAGGTTTACCACAGCAGTACTATTTTTCCTTTCATTGCTGCAGAGCACATACTCTTACTTCAGGGACCAGTGCTGGAAGATATTGAGCCCCCTCAACTGTTGTGGATCCTGCCTGCCTTGCAAGATCCAACCCCACAGAAAGGCCATGTCCAGATGAGCGTGGACGTGCAGTATGTGGCACCGCAGACACATCTGCTGTGCCTTGCACTGCACATGTAGGCATTCCCCGTGCTCTACCTTGCAGTGCAGAGGGCAAATTTTGACCCTGAGAGATCCTGGAGTCAAAAAAAAAATCACACCAAAAAAAAAAAAGTGAGGCAGCACATGTGGCGGCATCGTGAACCACCCAAAACCAGAGCCTGGCCAGCTGACAACATGCTCCAGCTGCCGGCCAGGCTCCCAACTGCAGGAGTGCCATGGTCGCAGCTCCCTGATGCCCCCAGGGCCCCAGGTAAGGCTTCTGGGGCCAGCACAGTTACTGGCCCCAGCTTCCTACCCCACCCAGGGTAACCTGCCACATGCCACAAGGCAGGTCCCCAGGGTTAGTCTCCCCTCAGGCACAGCTAACTCCCTCCATCCAGTCTGCCTCTCCTCACAAAACCCTGTGGCACACAAGGTTTGATGTTGTTCCTTGTCCCCAGGGAAACAAATGTCCACGCTTGCATGGGCGCAGCCAAAGAGTCTTTTTTGAGTAGCATTAAACCCATCCCACTCTGCCACTAACTTCAAACCAGATCGGGATCAGGCCCCGGGAACAAGACAGAGAATAAAAGCTGGAGGAGGGAAGGGGGCTCAGAACAACTTACTGAACTTCCCACAGCACCACATCAAAGGCTGCATTGGCAAGGCTGTTCTGTGAGAGTATTCAGACCCGGGTGATTTAGTGGATCAAGGAGACAAATGGGAGGGGAGGACCAGAGAGCACAAGAGCACATACGAGAGAGAGAGGGAATGTAATGATACCAAATGAATGAATTTTGCTAATATTTTGCTGATTTGCAAGTATTTTAACATTGTTTTGAAAATAAAGCAGTATTTGATTGTAAAAGCAAGGAAGATTTGTCCCTGAGTAAGAAAAGTTCTGTCCTATAAAAAGAACAACAACCCATCCCGCTGGCCAATGTGGTCTTGTTTGTCTCCTCGAACTGTCTCTCTGTGCTTTGTCTGTAGCTAGCTTTGTCTCTTATTATCATAAGCACTTAAGGGCAAGGGCTGTCTTATTGCTGTGTTGGCACAATACAGCGCCTTGCACACAGGCCTGCACTCCCCGGCATAACAGCAGCACAAACGGCAATGACAGCATGACTGTGTTTGAGCTGTTCCTTTTATAATCTATTCAGCCCATCCCCTGGAGGGTGGTTGGACCCATAGCCCTGGAACACTGTCAGAGGGGTCTTAGGATTGGTGAAAGTGAAAGGTTTAGTCTGAAATATAAATAACACTGTAAAAAATGTGATGATACTCACTGGCCACAACACGAGCCTGAATAGCTGGAAATTTCATTTCTAATCCTGGCTCTGCCACAGACTTCCAGTGGGACCTTGGGCACATCACCTGATCTCTCCGTACCTTGGTGTCTTCGTCTGAAAATGGGGGCATAATATTACTTCTCTGCAGGGCAAAATTCACCAATATTATAAAATGTTAAGGAATCACAGGGCAGAAACTGCTATGTAGGAACAAATGTGGACCCTGGGATGTTTTCCCAAGGAAAGCACTGGAAACCCCATACAAGGAAATTCTTAAAATAAATGCCTGAAAATGTACTCTACTGACAGTAGAGTATGAACTGGGTAGATGACCTAATAATATAGTATATACTCTCCATCTCTGAATACTAAGCTCTCACTTTGTTCACCAAGAGATAAGATTAATCCCATGCAAAAACAGACAGTGGCCCCTAAACTCTAATTGCAAAGGCCATCTTGGAAGGTGCTGATTCAGTGCCTCTCAGCATCTTCCTCTGCTGACTCTGGGTCCTATGGATCCTCAAGGGTTTTTAGACTTGTCCCCACCTATTGGTAATCCTGTTAAAGAATAGAGAGAATAGTGAGAACCCAACTTTTCTCATTACATTTCCTTGGGAATCACGGAGCTGCTGCTCAAGGGGTAAGTTGGAACGCCTTTGCCCTGCTGCTACAACCGATCCTTTGACAAACTGATGCCTCAGTGGCCAAAGACAGAACTGAACATAGCTTCAAGCTGAAATTATCCTGTGTGAGATCAGCTTCAACAGGACCTAAGAGGACGCTTCAAGCTTGTAAGGGTCACACAGGTTCATTGGCTAGACAGTGACATGCCCTCTCCATGTCATTTATTCTAATTCATTTGCATTTTCAAAGAAATTAAGACATTTTGGCAAACAGTAAAGAACAGATTTCCTCCCATATGATGTATCATTTTGTGGCTTTTTTCCCCATTCTAGTCAAATAAATGTTTAATAGCCCCATGGACAGATTTCTTTTCTCTTCAATTTCTTAGAATCCATTTGCGCTGCCAGTTGCAATGCCCTGTCACACAATAGTTTAATAAGATTATTTAAATATGCTCTACTTACATATTGTAAATACTGCCTGAGATGCTTCTTTTCTTGTATCAGTGCTGAAAGTCCTCTGGGAAACATTTCCTATATGAACAAATATTAAAACAAGAAATCAAAACAAAAAATTAAGTCAATTCCAACGAAGGCAAAATCCTTCTCCGCAACTTTCTGTCTAGTCTATCTGTGTCTCTCCTTTGCATTTGGATACTTCACAACACAACATAGATGAATTTGTGTCACATTAGACCGTTGAGGGGGAATGCTGTATGGTTGAAGATAGCCAGCCTTTCTAAACCATGGGACCATCTGAAGGGTGTTGGTGGAGGAGGAAGGGGGTTTCAGTCTTCTGGTTATGATGTAAGATTGACTGATAAAGGTTTTCGTGCCCAGACCCTTGTGGGGCCATGTATACTTTTTACCTTTTTGTTTTTAGCATTTTTATAATAAAGGTCTAAAAAGTCCAAAAGAAAAGAGTCTGCCTGTCTGTCTGTCTAGCTAGGTTCTTCGAGTTGTGAGTACTTTGCAAATGACCCAACTTGCTGGGTTTGGGCTGTGTACACCAACTCCACATAAGAACTGGGCAGGACACAGACCTCCCCACAACATGGAGGAAGGATGAACAGCAATGAATATAGACCCATATGCTGTACCAACATTCATTGGTCCTCCTGTTGGATGTTTCAGCTGGCGAAATCTGCATAGCTGGGCATAATGACTCGCTGCCCGCACCCTAAATCCCTGCACACCAGCCTACTACAGAGGTTGGAAGCAGCCTCCCTCCACTTCCTGAGCAGCCTCAGTGCATTTTCACCCTTCCCGCACTGGCCCGGTGATGTCCATAGCTCCCCTGTGGTCTCTCTAAAGCTCGAAGGATTAACTCCTAGGTGGTTTTGACACCTGAAATGATTTGAAACAAACTCCCATATCTTTTCTATGGGCTGTACATGCCCGTAAATTTAATCGAGTTGCATTACTATTTTTATCGTTGTTGTTATCTGACCAGCGTTCCATCTTCACCCGTCTATCCAAATCCCCCTGTTGCCTATTGATTTATTTGTAGATTGTAAGTTTTTTTTAAATGGTTTCTTTTTTGTTCTGTGTTTATACAGCGCCAGGAACAGTGTGGGACTGCTTCAGCACAATCCCAATATTTACTGGTAATAAGATCATAAAGGCAATAATTTCTTAGTATCTATCACCCACATTTAAAAGCATCTTACCACTTACCAAAAAAGAAAATACAGTACAAGTAAAAGGCTTAATTAAACTGGCAATCCAGCCCAACCCCCAGGAACCAGAGCTGCTCCCAGAGTTGGGGATGGTCCTGCTTTGAGCAGGGGGTTGGATTAGATGACCACCTGAGGTCCCTTCCAACCCTAACTTTCTGATTCTATCCAAGAGTGACACAAATAAATAAATATAAGTAAATACACAACCACACACTCCAAAATCATTCAAAAGGGAGCAAAGCACAATTAGCAGCCTTCAGAAAACTCATTCAGACGGACGGCATGGTAATGTTTGGACTGAGACTAAGGGGGCAGAGCGTGTTGAAGGCATGCCATTTCTGTAAATAAATACATGAAATAAAGCATTCCAGGGCTCCTCCAAGTAGAAGCATCAGCCCCTGTTCCTCTTATCAGGGCATATTGGATTGAATAGCAGATCCAGCTATGCTGGTATTTCCTGACTGGAAATATCTCTGTTTAAAAATTTGGGGCTCAAATTTACTGCCCCCCCCCCAGCCATTATTTACAGAAATGGCATGCCTTCAACATGTGAGTCAAAAACACCTTTCTTTGGGACCCAAAAACATTCTTGCAAAATTTTGATTTTTCAAAGCTGCTTTTGAAATAGACATTACTGGAAATGATTTATGGACAACATTAGTACAGTTTGGGGTCATTATGAGACAAAAGGTCTAATTTACTATCATAAAATAAGGAAATGTGCAGCTAAAGCAAAAAATCTCCACTATGGCTTTGCTGTGCCTCAAGTTTAGCACTTAGAAGAAAATGTTATGTTGTATGCAGAACATGCCGCTCAGACTCTTACAACAAGAGACGGATGGAAAATTGAGGGGATTATGCTGAAACATGTGCATTTTCATTAACATATAATATTTTTGGCCAGAAACAAAATGTTTTCTATTTTGATGTTTTGAGTTGTGGGGTGGGCCAGGGTGATGCTAGGTGCTAAGGCCTACAGTTAACAGCCCAGAGGTTGCAAGTTCAGGACCACAACAAAAGCACTCATACCATGCCCTGTCAGATTCCAACAAACCTGCAAATTCTGCTAAGTAGCTTGTTACTGAAGCACATGAAGAAAGGAAGGTTTTGGGGACAAAATTCCAGAATCTCAAAGAAACAAAAAAAATTGTCAAAAACCCAGGCTGACTGGGAAATTTTCAACCAACACAATATACAATGCAGAAACAGGGAGGCTCCAAATGAATCTTGAGCAAGGCTCGGTTGTGCCTGTAAATTAGAACCTTAAAATATTTTTGTTTCCAGTTCACATTTTCTTTGCTTTTTCAAGAAAGGGAGAAGTCCCCATAAAAAATGCATTTTAAAAACTCTCTGGATAGAAAGCTACCTGGTTTATCAGGTAAATAAGTGGCGGGGGAGTTTTTAGAACAGCTATTATGGACCTGATTCCATAAATACCTAGCATGGAGTTTAACCTGCATATTGGGTAATATTCACCATTATGCAGAAGGACCATAAAAGGCCTATGCACCACTTACGTCCCACCAAGGCACTATTTTTGTGGCATACAGGGGGCTTCAGTGATGCCTAGACTTTGTGCTGGCCCTCTGCAGAGGGGAAAGTTTCACCCATTATGAATTGATAATATTCAGTGGGTTGGGGAAAAATATTATCAGAGTAATTTTATTTACAATATTAACATTCCAACACTTGCTTTTCTCTGTTTAATAAAAGGAATCGAGGGTGTTCTCCACCAGGAAGAATAACAGCCTACAGAACTGTATCCTGAAAAACAAACAGAGTCTGCTTTGGGCCCCAGGAAAACAAGAGAACATCTGAAAGAGCAGAGTTGACTTCAGGGCAGGTTTTTGCCTGTGTGAGGATTTCATCATTTGGTGATATAGTTCCCTGAAGAGCCAACCCATCATAACTTCCTTAGCCCACCCTGTACTCCACCTCTTCTTTTGAGAACCAGATGAGGATGTGGATTTGGTCTTGGTATTAATCTTCTGTGGGAATCTTCCTCTAGGTTTGCTACGCTATAATGCCCACAGATCATCTCTCCCCTGGCCCTCAGCTGTGGTCCAAGGACTCACGGAGCCCCACTCCTGTGGTGTTCACACAGGGCCTTATGTCCTATTTACATACTTAAATGGAAAAGAATTATTCCCTGTTGGTTTCTTCACTACAGTCTAATGATGTCAGATCTCCCAGAATGAGTTTTCTGCTCCTTTTTATCCCTTTCCCCAAAGAACCTACCCAACCTCCCCTATTTCATCAGCATCTGAATTTTGGAGGGGAATAACAAACTGAATGAATCATTTTATTGGGCCCAGCTCTTTCTTTACCAATCATACCCCTCTTCCAACTCCTCCAGAAAGTAGAGGACACACATAGGGACTACCATACAGTGAAGAAAAGGGCCATGTCATATTAAAACAACTCCCTTCAAAGTCTGACCTAAGATACTACTTTTCTAGGCTTTTTATTCCCTCGGGGGGCACAGGAGGAGTGATTATGGTTTTTAGGGAGTCTTTATCATTTGTTCTTATATATTTGATCCATAACATGGGGATCTCCAGTCCAGGGCTCACAGACACCATGTTGTCCCCTAACATTCCTCTTGTCCACAGAAGATTTGCCCTCCTCAATTAGGTGTTTCATCAGCTTGACAGGGAGATGGAAGAATGGTGTTGCCTTGGGACCACTAAAGGTTTGGAACCACAGGCATAGACTCCAAAGGGAATCATTTGATGGGGTAATGAGAGGAGGAGCATTACCCATAATGTGTGTGTGTGTGTACACACACACACACACACACACACACACATAAGCATATGCACATGAAAGTGAGGAAATATACATCTTTATCTGAGTGGCTGTTGGGAGATGACTACAAATGAGCATCTGCAGAGTGAAAATGCAAGTGGATTTATTCTGAAGTCACTTCTTATACACCCTGTTTTGTAGCTGCTGTGATCTGTCCTATATTACTTATTTTGGGTGCTTGCTGTGTCTCTGGAGTGTCTAGGTGCTCCCAGAGATGCAGCCCAGCTTTGTGTAAGTGTACTGGTTTACCACTCCATTGAATGGGTATGCCCAGGTTATACATTTGCCTAGAAATCACAATTTACCACAGGCACTTCAGTTAAAAAAACCAGAAAAACCAAAAGGGAAGAAAAAGTGATCAGATGTTTGACTACAGAATATGGCAAAAACCCCCAAAAAACAACTGAGAAAAACTGACTAAATCCTTTCTCTGCATTTAGACTACCACCTAGCCCTCATAAAATTTCTGTGAAAATCCCCCAGGGTCAATCTCCCTTCAGGCACAACTAACTGCCTCCATGCAGGCTGCCTCCCCCCACAGGAACCCTCTCCTCACTGTTACTTCCTCCAAAACCTTCCCAACCCACTCCCCTGTATTCTGGCTTGAATGTCTGCTGCCTGATATCCATATTCTGGTTTGAATGTCTGATACGTACTTCAAGTTAGAAGATACCTGATTTTACAGATGCTCCATGGTAAGTCATTAGGGTCTCTACCTGTCACCAGGCCCTATTTGCCCACATTCATCTTGAATTTGTAATATAGTCGAGATTTGCCCCTTTTTTTTCCCGTTTGTGAAGGGTTCCTCATCTATAAACAGTTTCTGGTGACCCATGCCATGAACTTCATTTGCTCTCTGAGTTGATACCTGGTTTTGAACTTCTGATCTCTGTTGCTTAGGTCTGATTGCACATGCTTTATTCCTGTTCCTGGGAGCTACAGAATCGGTGCATTATGAAGAGGCCCCTAAATAAAAGTCTTTCCACTTGCAGCTGGGTTACCTCTTACTGCTACAAGCAATACACTCGGGTCTCTCTTTATGCAAATTTGTTTTGTGAGAATTTGCTTATATGTGACAACCTGATTTATACCAGAAATTTTTGTATGAGAATATTCACTTTGTGCAAATTTCAACCACCTTATTTATACCAGAAAGTTTGACAACCTTATTTATACCAGAACTTCACTTTGTGTGATCTTATGCGAAGTTGGCT
>NW_017728993.1:8502970-8505676 GCF_001723915.1 Gavialis gangeticus | reverse complement strand
CGGGTCTCTCTTTATGCAAATTTGTTTTGTGAGAATTTGCTTATATGTGACAACCTGATTTATACCAGAAATTTTTGTATGAGAATATTCACTTTGTGCAAATTTCAACCACCTTATTTATACCAGAAAGTTTGACAACCTTATTTATACCAGAACTTCACTTTGTGTGATCTTATGCGAAGTTGGCTGGCAATACGCTCCCTGCAGGCTGGCAGAGTTTCAGCCTGCGGAGACCTGGGGGGGAGCGGAAGGAAGGCGAAGAGACAGGGGCTGCCACATGCATGTACAGTACATGCACGTGGCCCCAAGAAGCCTTAAGGGCAGCTCCATCAGGTAAGCTGCGGGGAAGAGGGGGATTGAGGCCCCTGTAGGGAAGGAACTGGGCAGGGCTGGGGCTGCTGTCCAGCCGGGGGGTGCTTGGGGCCTGGGGCTGCAACGTGCAGCTGCAGAGCCCCAGCAGGGAGCAGGATGGAGCCTCTGGTGGCTTGTTGGGTGGGGGAGGGGGAGGACTGGCTCCCCACTGCCGTGCACACTTCCAAGGGGAAGGGGCAAATGCATGGGCACAGTGGGCCCTGGCCCCGATCCTGGGCCCAGCTTGGCTCCTCTCCCTACCAGGTCCTAGCACCCCGCACCCCGCTGCTCTGGCCACATGCCTCCTGTGGCGCAGGCTGCACCCCTGAGACAGCAGTAGGCACAGGAGGCTGTGCGTGCCACTGCTTGCACTGCAGGGTGAGCACCTGCTTCCAGGGCTGGTCCAAGGGTAATTGGTGCCCCAGGTGAACAGTGCATCTCAGCACCCCCACCACTTCCAATATAGAGGAAAATAAGCATACCCCTAGCTTGACTTACTTACCCCAAAGGCTTACCCCTAGCTCAACTTACTATAAAAAAACAGGTGTTCTTACAAGAACGTAATGATTCAGCAGTCCTACTCCAACCATTTCTCGATATTATAAAATTAAGAATATTAAACATGACTACTCAGGTGTACCTACGCTAATAGCTACACTTGTACATCAGCTCTACTCTACATCATATAAATTAAATGAGTTCTACAAAATCGAACCAAGAAATTCCTACCTTGAAGCCTGGTTCCTGAATTATGGGCACAATACGTATCCATACCTGGAGTTGGTGTAATTTGGTCCTCTTACTCTTGACAAAATCTTAAATGCAACTGATGAAATCTAGGGCGCTTTAGATTTTAAAAAGGGTGGTTGGAAGGGAGAAGGAAGGTGCAGGGAAGTAGGGCAGAGCCAGGAGCGGTGAGCAGCTGGCGTTCCCTGCCGCCCTGCTTCTCCACCCCGCCCCAGGTGCCTCTTCAGCCCGCCCTGAGCTACCCTGCGCGTGCCACTGCTTGCAGGATGGGGCTCGCAGCCTCTCTGTGCAGCAGTTACTGTATTGTGTGATTACTGTTTGAATTTGTCATGATTTGGGGGGGCAATAGAGTGAGGCTGGTATAGATCCCTATTAATTACATGTAATAATGGATTCGCTTTATGCAAATTCACTTAATGCAAGGTTTTGTGGAACACAACCCTCACATAGAGACCTGAGCATACCTGATGTTATTGTAATGTGAAGAGGCTGGGGTTGGGGAAGTCTTTCTTCTTCCAGCCTGGGTGCTCTTTGATGGCCTGTGATAGTCAGTCATCCTGGATCCTGCAAATCAGCTTTTTTTTTAATTAATATATTTCATGTTCCCAGTCAAATCAGCCAAATCAGTTCCAAATCATAGCAATTGAGCAGAACTCAAATCCTTCCAAAAACCTTATTGAGTCAGCAGGCAGAACTCAATCACTCTCAACACTGTGTCTGGTGCTACAGCCAGTGAGCATCCTCCATCCCAGGCTCTCACCCTGGGGCCTCAGATACTCCCAAACCCATTGGAAGGCATCCTATGTGCAGGCCTAAGCCCAGGGGTCTTGGGATTCAGATGCCCCCACTTGATCTGAGCCAAAAGGCCTGAAGCAAGTCAGCTCTTTTTTATTTTTTGTAAAAATATATGTCTTTATATATATCACTTACATGTATACACCTTCTAAAAGGCCAGACGTAAGTCAGCTCTTTTCTTTTTTTGAAGAAAAAATTGTTGTGCCCCAGGTCAAATTAGCCAGATCAGTTCCAAATCCTTTGCATCATTCAGAAACCTCACGTGGCCCTGCTACCGACAAGTATCCTCCACAGCAGACTTTTCAGCCTGGGGCTTCACATACCTCCAAATCCAGAAGCAAGTCAGCTCTGCTTCACGCAACTGCCTGGCACCGTCGCTTCCAGAGGAACATTCAGGCTCTGTACTTCTGCTGAGCTGAGGGTGCCTTTCCCGGGAAAAGGAAGGAGAGACAGGCATTCAAGAATAAGGCAGGAATATACCACTGAAAAACCACCGAACCTTTGCAACAGGGGAAAGCAGAGGGAGCCAAAGTGTCCTCTTGGAGCGGGCTGGGTTTCAAGGGCAGCCCCACGTCCAGAGCAGGAACCTGGTGGGAGTCAAGTGTGCGGGGAAGTTGCCTGGTTTGTCAAGAGGAAGGGCACTGAGTTTGGTCACAGCAGCTGGCCCCAGCAAAACTAAGCAGAGGGGCCTGCACCCTGGGCCAGGCTCTCAGCAGCTGGTCCCCTGTGCCCGGGGGGAAAGAGCAGGGCAAGATCCTGGCACAGCAGCAGGAGGAACACAGCCCCAAGGCAGGGGAGGAGCGAGCCTGCACC
>NW_017728993.1:8496750-8497970 GCF_001723915.1 Gavialis gangeticus | reverse complement strand
GCAGGAGGAACACAGCCCCAAGGCAGGGGAGGAGCGAGCCCGCACCCGAGGTGGGGGGCAAGGAGCTCCTCTCTCCCCACCCCCCAGGGCACAAGCTGGTGGTTAGATCGGCTCAGAGCTGGCCTTGGCCCCTGACTCGGCTCTTTCCCCGCCAGCTGGGCACTGGAGCCCGGGTTTGCAGCTCAAGCGATGGGAGGTGGGAGACCCCGGGCTGCCCCTGCCCTCTTCGGGGTTGGGCACGTTAAGGCCAAGAGAAACAGCCCCGACACTGGGAATAGCAGCTCGAAGGGGTCCTCCTGCCCCGCATCTGCTGTGCGCGCACACACGTTACCGCAGCACGGGCAGCAGCAACCTAGACGCCTGGTTGCCATGCCCAGGAAATGTGTCCGCTCTGCTCCTTGCAACACTCTGGAGCGACGATCCCGAACCGCGAATGAAGCATAAAGAAACACGTGTCATCGCTTCATGCGTATGGCCGCGCTTGCGGTATTTCGTGTCGGGTTTGGTTGGCAATTTCGATCCAGGATAATGAGGGATCTCGCGCCGCAGCACGCCAAATCCCGCCGCACCTTCGAGCCACGGGAAATCCCCAGCTCGGCCTCGCAAGGACCGACCGCGTTTCCGCTCCGAGACCCCGTTGTCCTCGGCGGGTCGCGTGAAATCGCCGCGTAACAGACGCGGGCGCGCGGCTATTCCGTGCGAGTCTGCTCGGGAGCCTTGTTGCTCCCCCATGCACCTGCCTGCGCATGAATGGAGAGATGTATATTTGGACCCCCCGCCCCCCCTGTGTGTAGGTATGAATGAATGACCGCGCATATCTCCAGATGCGGTTTTGCAGGCGGGTGCTCTGGAGTCTGGACACCGAGCCCGTGTTAATCCCCCGTGTTTAACATCCCCCCGAGCCCCGCGGGGAGCGCGGCTGGCAGACGTCACTGCGACCTGCCGCATTCAAGGTACATCAATAGCCCCCCGCGCTGCTGCTAATCCCGCAATGATCCACCCGCTGCGGTCCCGGGGCGGAGGGCAAATCCGCGCTCGTCCCCGCGCGGCCGCACCGCGGGGGAACGAGACCGGCTCGGGCGGAGCGGCGTGCCCCAGGCCTGCCCCTCGGCCCCGCCGGCCTTGGATGCGGGGCACTGGGCTGAGCGCGCCGGGGGCGGCGGGGCAGGTCTCCACGTGCCCCGACGGGCCCGCAGGCCTGCGAGCGGGCTGCAAACGGG
>NW_017728993.1:8486131-8490781 GCF_001723915.1 Gavialis gangeticus | reverse complement strand
CCCCCCCGCTTTTGCTAAAAAGGCAGCTCCGGCTCAGGACCCCCCCCCCCCCCTCCTCATGGTGGCTGAAAAGAACAATTTTCGAGAGAAAGGCTCGTTTTGATTAAATCTGACACGCCGCTGATAACTCCATGCTAATGTGAAATAATTAACATAATAGCCATAATTAAAAGCACGCTAACAATGCCATAAATTTATCACACAATTTTACTAGCTTTCTGCCCCTAACTGCTCTCTCATCGTTAATTAAACGTGTTGCCTTTTACAGAATGGATGTTTATACATTCCCAATACAAATAAATCCGGAACCGTTTTGGAAACACGACCAATTTGGTTTTACACTGTGGTCTCCGGGTTTTATGGGCGATGTGTTACGATTTAAAAATCAAAGAAACGTGCACATCCGCGGCTTAAAAAAGACGCGATGCAGATTTATGGGCGAGGGTTTCAGCGCCGGCCCCGCGGCTCGTTTTCGCCCCTGGCAAGCCCGAGCGAGGCGGGCGCCGGGGCCGGGGCATGGCCCTGATCCCCGGGGCTCTCCGACACGTCCTCAGCCCTTCCCCGCTCCCCCTCACGCCCCACGCCCGCGGCCTCCGGTGGAAACGGTGTTTCCCAGTCCGTCCGAGAGAGACACAGCGGGCGCCGGGGCAAGGAGCGGGGGCGCAGCCGGGCTCTGGGCTGGTTTGGGTTGGGGGCTTTTTTTGTAAGGTTTTTTTTTTTTTATTGCTCCTCGTCCCCATACGTGCAGCCAGAACCGCACCGCTGGAGTCACCCAGGTCGGGTCAACGATTTATGTAACTCATTAGGAGAAGTCATAGGCTTAAAGAGAAGGAAAGGGGCATCTCGGATTCCTGCCCCCACCCCCACGCCGGTGCCCAGCCCCAGGCTCAGCCTCAGCCTCCTGATCTGCTTTGAACTCGCTTTCTCTGCCGGGACCCGGTTTTGCCCTTCTGGAGTCAAACTGAGCTGTAATTAATTTCTCCCTCCCTATCATAAGTTGTTCCATCTTCTCTTTCCTTGATGCCACATATGTCTCTATTTGACTCCATATCGATCTGAGCTCTGCAGCTCTCTTTCCTCCTGTTGCTGCACCTTCCTCTCCTTCCCTCCCCCTCCTTGCCCCCGCCACCCCCGGCCCTCAAGTCGCGCTGCTGGGGCAGTTGTTGCTTCCCACCACCTCCCGCACACGCTGCCCTAAGTGTTGGGCAGCTCTTCTGCTGCCAAACCTCGGACCTTGCTCGACGCTGAGCCTTGAAACTTGAGCAGAAGAAGCGTCTGCGCCCCATCCTCCTCACACGACCCCCGGGAAAGTTTCTCCATGATTATAAACGGGCCCCTGCCCCCCGGTCCTGGCCGAGCTCAGTGCTGGGGTGGCAGGAGCCGGGTGGGCTCTTGTAGCAAAGTGGCACGGGAGTTTCCTTCACTGGCAGCCGGGAGGGCAGGGGCACGCTGCCCTTCGCCACCTTGGGGCTGTGCGCCCCGTCGGGGATTTCTGGCAACGCGGGGGGGTTGCATTGAAATTGCCCGACAACAACCAAGCACCGTCGTGCAGCAATAACCCCTGCCCCAGTACTGGGCCGACCTCAAACCGTGTCAAGACCCCCCTCTATCTCTGGGCCCCCAGCCCGATCTCGCCCGGTTTTCAAAGAGGGGCTCAGCAAAGCGCGGACGAAAGCGGAGCAGGGCTGAATCGGAAGCCCCTTTTTTTTTCTTTAAAGGCAAGGAGAGATTGCAGCCTCGTATCCACAAATGAAGGCGAAAAGTTTCTGCCCAGAGCCGGGCCGGGCCCCCTCTCAGATGGTAACACTGATTGAACAAGAGATTAGCACAATAGATCTCTAATCGAGGGGAAACGCTGCTTTTCACGCTAAGCGCCGTAATTAATGGTATGAATCAATTAATTTGACTTTTATTGTGTCGAAGAAAAGCGCAACAAATGAAACGGTGGGTTTGCGGAGTTGATCTCCCCCCTTCTGCCCCCTCCCTTTCCCCTGAGAGGTTTGAGAGAGGCTCTCGGATAAACAGGATCCGTGTGCGTGTGTCCGCGCCGGTGGCAGAGCGGCTCCAGCTCCCGGCTCCAGCGGCACCCGGAGACGAGCCGCGCCGGCCAGATGGCAACATATAAATGAGGATCGTTTGGAGGAAGCGCAAAGAAGACACGAGACAGCGGGCAATGCCGCCCCGATACACACGCCCGCTCCTGGGGCAAGCCAGGGGACACAAGAGCCGAGATGGTTAAAAGAGACGGGGCAGGGCGGGCTGGGCTGGGCTGGGGGGTTGTTTCTTTCCTAAAATCTCTCCGAGCTGATTTCTGGTGCACGCAGACAGCCCCGAGGCGGCTAGAAGCGTCCCCACGTGCTTTCGGCAAAGGGGAAAAAATAACTCTGCCCCCCTTCGACCTCCAGCAATAATGTGGGGTGGGGGGAGCTGGGGTCGTTATAGGGAATCACCGAAATGATGATGCCTTTGCAGAGCATCGTATCCCGGCTTGTGAGAGCCCCTTCCGCTCTCGTGCCGGGCTTGATTTGGACGAAGCCCTGTCTAACCTTCCTGGCGGCGCGTCCTCACACCGGCGACTTCGCTTTTCCTCCTCGTGCCCAAGCCGCGAGCGCCGGAGCTGCCCCGGCAGCCAGCACGGCTGCTCTGAGCCCGTCCTGTCCACGGGCAGCGGGAATGGGAGCGAGCTGGACTCTGCTCCTGTGCCGGGGTAAATCAGTGCATCCCTTCCCCACCGTCCGGTTCAAAGCGCTCCCCAAACCTGCGCTCAGCGACATGTCTCTGCCGCCCGGGCGGGCGCGGGCTGCGGTGGCGAAGCCGCCCGGCTTCTCACCGCTCGTTTGCTCGAGCCGCAGGGACCTTCCCAGGGCACCGGGACCCCACCGGCACTTCCCCTCCCTAACTGTTCCCAGAAAAGTGGGGAGAGTTATTGATACCTTATGTGCAGGGCTGTTTTGTTTTTATTTTTGAAGGCAGGAGAGATTGCGCTGGAAACCCGCTCGGATCCTCCGGCCGCCCCAGCCCTGATGCAGGTTGATTTCCAGGGGGAGACAAGGCAGATGCGATTTGCTGCTGCTACTTTTTTTTTTTTAAACCCAACAAGAATCGCTTTTCGGGAAACGATTTTACCCTTTGGCATTTTTTTTAGATTTTGTTGGGGATTTTTTAATCCAAAAACACGCGGTTTTTCTGATAGCACACAGGGATTAAAAACCCACGGAGGAAACAGCTTCCGACCTGCCCTGACGGTATTGTTCTCGTTTAAACGGACACCAAAGGAAAGAGAATTTGCAACCAGCTTCTCCCCGCCCCCTCCCTCCGTGGAGCCCCCTGTCCTCAGGACCAGGCTTACCTTGGGCTCGGGTGAATAGGGTCTTCCCGTGCGCACACTCCCTCATTTCCTACTTTTTCATATGCTAACACTCGCCATGATTAAGTCGTTAACACCTCTGCACAAAAAAAAAAAAGCCACACCAGCTAAAGGCTCCTTTATTTATAGTTGCCCTTTGTTATTTTACGTCTTTTTTATTTCTCCCTGCAACTAATCTAATAGATTAATCAATAGCCATTTTCTGATCTTCGGGTTCCAGCTGAGGCTGCTGTTGCAAAAGCACAGGAAAGTGATCTCCTAGCCCAAAGTTGCTGCTGCTGCTGTTTCTAAGCATTAATATCCCGACGCATCCGTTTAATGTGTGTAGGGTCAGAGGCGCCGGTGCCTGCTGGCAAGTGCCTGGCTCCGGGCAGAGCCTGCTCCTCACCACGGGCAGGGAGCGGGAGGTTGGCACCTACCTAAAAAATACCCACCCAGAGCACTAAGTTGCTGTTTTGTTTTTTTTGTAAATACTAAACGCAGGACGGTGGCTTTCTCTTGTGCTCATGCATTTAATCCCGGCTCTACCAGCGTCGGAAAAAACCCAGCAGCATCATAAAAGACAAGCTCCGGTCCTGATCTCGATCAACTGAAATGCGCCTACCCCGTGCTCTGAGCTACAGGCAGGCTAGGAGTTGCACGGTGCTGTCGCCTAGTTGGGAGTCCCTAGCTACGTGGAGGGAGGCTGCGGGCTGCGGTGATGCTTGTATAGGAGCACGAGGAGCGGAGCCACTGTTGTCTCTTTGTTGACAATCCCATGAAACAACTTGAGTTTTGCATGGCTTCACCGTGGGGCGCCTGACGTCACGGTCACGTGGCCCCGCCTCCTGGTATATCTTTAACTGAAAAGTAATCTATCAGGCAGTCTTTAAAAAAGGACTTTCAAAGTGGCAAGTGAGTCCCTATAACACCCGGCCCCTCCCGCTCTCGGCACCTAGCGCGACCTCCCCCCTCCAGAAAGGGGCAAGCGAGAGGGGAAAGCAGGAGAGGAAGGAAGGAAGGAAGGAAGTGTGTGGTGGGGGGGAAGCTGTGGAGAGGACTGGAGCAAGACCCCCTTTAAGAGAAGAGGTGCAAAGGCTGAGTGTAAAGAGATCTAACCTGCAGCAGCAGCAGCAGCAGCAGCAGCAGCAGCAGCAGCTCAGATGAGACGAGCCGTAGCGGAGTTTTGAGCGGATCCCAGTAGCCTGCTGGGGAAGTCACCAGCCCAGCAGCTAGAGGCGTTTGATGTGAACCCACACGTCTGCTGGGGAAAGCCAGGCAGGAGCCAGCAGAGGCGTTTGATC
>NW_017728993.1:8485469-8485808 GCF_001723915.1 Gavialis gangeticus | reverse complement strand
GGGGCGCGGCGGGCGGCGGCGCAAGCGGCCCGTGCAGCGGGGCAAGCCGCCCTACAGCTACATCGCGCTCATCGCCATGGCCATCGCGCACGCCCCGGAGCGGCGCCTCACGCTGGGCGGCATCTACCGCTTCATCACGGAGCGCTTCCCCTTCTACCGCGACAACCCCAAGAAGTGGCAGAACAGCATCCGCCACAACCTCACGCTCAACGACTGCTTCGTCAAGGTGCCCCGCGAGCCGGGCCAGCCGGGCAAGGGCAACTACTGGACGCTGGACCCGGCGGCCGAGGACATGTTCGACAACGGCTCCTTCCTGCGCCGCCGCAAGCGCTTCAAGCG
>NW_017728993.1:8483431-8484317 GCF_001723915.1 Gavialis gangeticus | reverse complement strand
TGGCAGAACAGCATCCGCCACAACCTCTCGCTCAACGACTGCTTCGTCAAGATCCCCCGCGAGCCGGGCAACCCGGGCAAGGGCAACTACTGGACGCTGGACCCGCAGTCCGAGGACATGTTCGACAACGGCTCCTTCCTGCGCCGCCGCAAGCGCTTCAAGCGGCACCAGCAGGAGCACCTGCGGGACCAGACGGCGCTCATGATGCAGGGCTTCGGGGCCTACGGCCTGGCCGGGCCCTACGGCCGGCCTTACGGCCTGCACCCCGGCGCCTACCCGCACCCGGCCGCGGCCGCCGCGCTGCAGTACCCCTACATCCCGCCCGTCGGGCCCATGCTGCCGCCCGCCGTGCCGCTGCTGCCTTCCAGCGAGCTGAGCCGCAAAGCCTTCAACGCGCAGCTCAGCCCCAGCCTGCAGCTGCAGCTCAACAGCCTGGGCGCCGCCGGCTCCATCATCAAGTCGGAGCCCAGCAGCCGGCCCTCCTTCAGCATCGAGAACATCATCGGCGTGTCGGCGGCCGGCTCGGGCGGCGGCGCACAGACCTTCCTGCGGCCGCCGGTCACCGTGCAGTCGGCGCTCGTGGCGCACCAGCCGCTGGCGCTCAGCCGGACCACGGCCGCCATCGCCCCCATCCTCAGCGTGCCTACGAACATCATCTCGGGGCAGTTCCTGCAGCCCGCCGCCTCGGCCGCCGCCGCCGTGCAGGCCAAGTGGCCGGCCCAGTAATGCCCCCGGACCAAACACTGCGGGGGGCGGGGGGGGCGGCAGCAAAGCCGAGACAGCCGCCGCGGATCGGGTCCGGCCCCAGCCCCAGCCCCAGCCCCCCCAAGTGCAACTCAGTAGAGAGCCCAGCCGGGCGCACGGGGAAGCCTTTCCGCGCAGGTAA
>NW_017728993.1:8475805-8478431 GCF_001723915.1 Gavialis gangeticus | reverse complement strand
CCCCCCCAAGTGCAACTCAGTAGAGAGCCCAGCCGGGCGCACGGGGAAGCCTTTCCGCGCAGGCAACCCAGGAGCAGCCCCGCGACCAGCGCTCCCCGCCCCCCGCCAACTTTGTACATATTTGTATGAAAAAGGATGGACTTTCCTTTCGGGGTTTTTATTTTTTTAAAAAGGCAGATCCCAGTCGCGTGGAGGAGCTCGGGACTTTCGCTTTTTTGAAGGTTCTCCCTCTCCGAGCGGTTTTAGCGAAAACACAGACGCACCCGGACATGTATAAAATAGCGGGGGAGGGGGGGCAGGGGAGATTTTAAATATTAAACCGACCCCGGGCAAATAGGGACGTTTTGCAGAAAGGCGAGGACGCCGCGCCTGTCGCTCGGTTACAGAAGTCGGTTTATATCTGAATGAATATATGTACTCGCAATGTTATCCTTCGTGTTGTACACACCTTTGTAAATAAATTTTTAAAATGCTCCTCTTTGTGTTTCTTTGAATATTAGGTTGGTTTTTTTTTTTTTTTAAAAGGATCTATCTAGCGGGAGAGCCAGAGCAGGTGCCGACGTAGGTGCATGGCGGAAAGGACGAGATTTCTCTTTTTTTAACACCGGGAGGATGACAGCTGCTCGCCTTTTTGTATAACTTTGAATCCAAATCACCTTTCCAGGCGCTAATGGGGCTAGCTCTGTCGGGGACAGATCTGGGCTAATTTAAGATCTCGGCTTTCTTTAGTGCCTGCCATAATAAAACAAACAGGGGCAGCGCAGAAAGCTTCAGCTGATCCCAGCTAAATTGTCCCGCAATTGCTCGGCGAGCGGGACCCCTGTTCGGCCGCGATACAGGCAGACAAACCAAACGGAGCTGCAATCTGCATCTGAAAAAGAAAGCATTTGGCCCATTTACATTTCCGAGCCGCAAGAATGCTGTAAAACGTGAGACGATCCCTCCCTCCCCCCAACAGCTAATTTTTCTGCTACGAGCGTGTATTGATCTCTTCCTAACTCCGAGTCTCAGCACCCACAACTCTCCCCGTGAGACTGCAAATGTGTATTTCTTTGCTCTTTCAAAGGGAAACACGAATTTAAGACGCAAGGCTCTGGCACTCCCAATGCTGGTACTAATTTATTTTGCGACCGAATGGGAAGGGAGGCCCACCCGCTCTAACTGTGTGAATCTTTCAGATCTATTTAAATAAAATATTGTATTATTAGACAACGGCCCTTTTCTTTTAAAGGAAAAGAAACGACGGGGTTTTTTTTAACCAAAAAAAAAAAGTGAGAAGCAATTCTAATGTATTGCAGTCGCTCGGGATCCTATACGCCTAATCAGGAAGTTTTTAAGGACAGTCGCAAATACAGAGCTTTCCGTGCGGATCTGAGCTAAGGCACAAGCCAGGAGAGATGCAGAAAAGCCTTCCCTGTGACATGTTCGAGAATTAAAAACATGGATTTCGTTCCAGTCTGAAAAAAAAAAATAGGAGTCAAGACTGTCAGAAAGATATTCATTCACGTGCGCTGAAAATATGTTATTACTTTCTTCTTCCCCCCCCTCCAAAATGCGTTGCTGTTGCTGGGTTTTTTACTTCCCCTATTTGAAACGAAATGTGGCTTGCAATACCGCCCTGCGCTCTTTGTTAGCAAAATCTATCGCATAAAACGCAGGTTACATTAATCGGCTCCAGTAAGGCTCGAGCCTCTGTTTGCTGCGGTGCAAAATGTGCTGCTCATTTCCAGTATCGCGCCTGAGCGGTTCTGCTGCCGAAATGTGCCCTTGTTTTCTTGGGAAACAGTAAATGTTATTGCACCCTAAGTAAATATTTATAACTCCGCATACATATACTAAAATAAAACAAGCTGCCTGGTAGCTTGAACTTTATAAATAAGGACCTGATAATCATCTGACACGGAAAGGAAAAACAGTCACCTTAACCAAGAAGAGATTGTATGTCAGAGGCTCTTCAGTCAAGTCCCTAAATGGACAACCCTCTAATCTCTTTTTACAAGGAAAACGAAACGGATCTAAATTTGTTTGTGTGTTGCGGCTATAAAAGTAACAAGTTGTTTCACAGTTGTGTCTGGCTAATCGGGTTTACACAAACAGCAAATGGTACGTGATTTGTGCAACACACGCAGAGGTTATTGCTAAATTTAGCTGATACCCCTGGGAAAGGGGAAAGGGGGCTCTTCTTGAATTCACTTTTAGGCTCAAGAAGCTGCTGATCCAGTGCTTCTAAATGACACTGGATAACAGGGGGCTCATTCCATTCCTGATCCTTTGTTACTTATAAAATTACTCCCTCATATTTCCGTACATAGCAGCAATACCTCCCGGCCCTGCATGTGTGAGAGGAGCGAGCAGCAGCCTTCGCCCTGGAAAGGGGGTTTCGTGGGCAGCCGAGGGAGTGGAAAGAACCGGAAACTTTCTTCCCAACTAGCTCCCCTTGACAGAGAAGGCAGAGCCGGGCCCGGGTCTTCCCCCTTCTTCCTTTCTTTCCCTTTCCGCCCCAAACCAAGCCGGGTGCCAGGCCGGGCTGCTCGGCGGCGCGCAGCTCCCCGGCTCGCTGCTTGCCCTGCCGGGCGGGCGGGCTCGGGGTGCCGCGGCCTCTCGGCCCGGGCCGGACAGCTCCGGT
>NW_017728993.1:8471564-8474955 GCF_001723915.1 Gavialis gangeticus | reverse complement strand
TGCTAGTGTGGGCCTTCCCCCCCCCCCCACGGGCCCCTGCGACCCGCGCTGCCCCCTTGATCGGGGGGATCCAGCCAGCACATCTGCAAGCTGCACTTCCCACAGCCCCTGCCTTTTCGCTGGAAGCCTCAGCTCCCTGGCACCGTCCCCCCTGTGGAGCCTAGTGTTTCAGGAAGCTACATGCACACGCATGAGGAAAGGGAGGCTGGCAGACGAGAGTGTGGGGAGATTTCCAGCACAGCCCCCTGAGTGTTGGTGGGTACAAACTGTACCACAGCCGGGGCAAAGCAAAGCAAAGCCTCACTGGCATGCTATAAAAGGGGCTTGATCCTGGTGGATCAGGATCAGAAATCGTCCTGGAGGAAAGTCTACAGGAGCAACTCCAGGGACTGCCCTTTCATTCAGGCCTTCTGCTCTTTCCCACTTACCTATCTTTGCCTCTCAGCCCTTCCTTGCCTGTTACTCCTCTGCTTTATTTCTTCTGGTCTGGTCTTCCCTTTTGGGTCACTTAGTTTTGCCTTCCATCTTCTCATTGTTAAAATCTCACCAAAAAAGAAGTGCTTCTCTTAGCTGAAGAAACCACAGGGGTCAGAAACTTCGCTTTTGTTTTAATTACCCAGGGAAGACTTGTTTGCAGATTCTTGTGACTGAAACAGATTCCTGCCCCCGGAGGCAGGAGACTTACCCTGGGACATCGCCAGGGGAAACATCTTGAGAAGTGCATCCCCTTCCCCACCAGAAAGCCATGTGTCCGCAGCACTCCTAGCAGATGTAGGCATCAGCCCTGGGGACCTATAATTATAATTTGCATTGGTAGGTGTGTTGCCAGTAGGTCCAGGGAAGTGATTATTTCCCTCTATTCAGTACGGAGGCCACATCTCTGGAGTCCTGTGTTCAATTGTGGGCCCCTTACTGCAGAAAGGAGGTGGACAAATGGGAGAGAGTCCAGCTGAGGGCAACAAAAATGGTGACGGGGCTGGGGCACACGACTTCTGAGGAGAGTCTGAGGGAACTGGGCTGATTTAGTCTAAAGGAGAGAAGACTGAGAGGAGATTTAATAGCAGCCTTCAACTACCTGAAGGGAGGTTCAAAAGAGGATGGAGCTGGACTATTCTCAGTGGCGGCAGATGGCAGAACAAGGAGCAACAGTCTCAGGTTGCAACAAGGCAAGTTTAGGTTGGATATTAGGAAGAATTGTCTCACCAGGAGGGTAGTAAAACACTTTACTACCAGCAAGGTGGTGGAAGCTCCATTCCTGGAGGTTTTCAAAACCCGGCTAGACAAAACCTTGGCCGGGATGATCTAGTTGGGGGAAGGTCCTGCTTTGAGGACTTTTGGACTAGATGACCTCCTGAGGTCCCTTCCAACCCTCATTTTCTATCATTCTATGATTCTAATTTCCTATTTCCTTGCAGTGGAGGGTTGAAGATCTGCCCAGCCATGCTGCCCTGCTTCAGGTCGCATGTAGGAGAAGTCACTGTTGCTGCTCTCATGTCCTGCTCCTTGCAGAGATCTGGCCCAGGGAGGGAAGTTACCTGCTGAGTCCTAGGGCTACATCCGGCTGGCTCCAAGTGAAAGAAGCTGGTGCCAGTGCCCCCAGCTGGATTCCTGGCAGGGGACAGCCAGGCACAATTTGGCCTGTGGATCTTAAAGAGCTTCTCATTTATTATGGGCTCAGGATGCTGCAGCCCCCACCCTCACCAGCATTACAGGGGTTGAGCTTGCCTCCAGACTACAGCCAAGCCAGCAAGGCAGTGGTGTCATTACGGGACAGTAAAGAAATATCCTTGGGGCTGGACAGTCTCAGACTGGAGGAGAGTGTAAGGGACAGTTGGTGTCATGGGTCTCTTTGATCAACACAGGGACACATCCCATTGCTGCTGCCTCCCACCGAGCCCGAGCTCCTGTCACCATGGTTATTTCCAGGCCAAACACAAATGAAAAAAGGGGACATAGTAGGTTCCCTTTGGGCCCTACCAGCTGGGAGTGAACGTGGGGTCCTAAGGGCACAGATGAAGCCATGCGAGTGGCCGGCAGCGAGAGCTGAGCGAGACCAGGGCCTGTTGCTTCCCTAAGCTTTGCAGCCCTACAGCTCAAGTGCATTAACTAACCTGGGTTTCCTGCAAGTGTCTGCTGCGCTGCCGCAGGTCTGGAAGCAGAGCAAGGGCCTGTGGCGGGCAGAGGCCACGGGCTGTAGCTATACCCTGCAACCAGCATTTCCCCTCCTACTTTGAAGCTCCCAACAAGCCAGAGTGAGGAGATGAGGTGGGGAAAAGCCCTGCCTGCCCAGATGAAACCCCAGGCCCCACTGGTGTGGGAGCTGGGCTGGGACCTTCCCTGGGTCAGTGCGTTTCTCACAGCCCTGCCAGCCTCATTTGTCCTGTTGATTTTCACCTTTTGATCCCCACCCCCTTTAATGGAGCAGGGAGTGCATGTAATTGGGCAAACAGGCCTGGTATATTTTTCTTGAGGGACAACGCTTACATTCTAGGGACTTTATTGAGTTACGTTTTACTAGCCCTAAAACATTTAGCGTTATGTACTTAAAAGATACAGAGCATAGGTATTACATCCACAGAAAGTATTTTAGTCAGTGAATGTTCAATGTAGCAGGTAGAGATGAACTTAGCACGTCTTCCAGACTGAACTGGGAACAGACTCTTCAGCCATAAAATGCACTTAACAGTCTATTTAATAGTGGCGAGGTCCTTGGAAATGCAATCTCCATGCTAATCTTGCCTTTTTCTAAATCAGAAAGGAAAAATAGGTCAGTACAGGAGAGCCTTCCCCTTCCATTTCAGGTGTGACAGTTCAGCTATTGAAATAACTAAGTACACTTTATTAATTGGGGAGTTGGTAAGCAAGCGGCTTTGATAAGGCGGCTAAAAGTGTCCTTGAAGTCAAGGCGCAGGAAACCCGGAGCTACCCGGCCCGGGGAGGCCCGGCCCCGCTCTGGTTGCCCGGAGATGCTGCAGGAGCCGGAGCCCAGGGGCGGGGAAGGGAGAGGAGAGGCGGGTCCCACGTGCGGCCGGTGCGGCGGGCTCTCCACACCGGACCGAGACTTTCAGAAGCAGCCGCCGGGGTCACCCGCCCGCCCGCGGCCAGCCGGGGCCCGGCTCCCGGGGCTGAGCGAGCCGCACAAGATGCAGCGGATCCGGCACTAACCCGGCCTGTTTGAAAGGCGCCGGGGGCAGCGGGCGGCTCGGGACACGGGTCGGCCTCCCACAGCCCCACTCGGGAACCGCAGCTTCGTAGAGCTCCAGCTCCGGCCGAGCTGCTCTCGCTCTCACGGGAAGGACTTTGGTCCGTGTCGAGCCCATTTCGTTGTAGACTTTGGAAATCTGGTGTTTCCACTGCTCGTGGGGACAGCTGCGATTGCACAGAGGGGCCG
>NW_017728993.1:8443977-8466564 GCF_001723915.1 Gavialis gangeticus | reverse complement strand
TTTGGTCCGTGTCGAGCCCATTTCGTTGTAGACTTTGGAAATCTGGTGTTTCCACTGCTCGTGGGGACAGCTGCGATTGCAGAGGGGCCGGGCCGGGCCGGGCCGGGTTAACACGCACGGGCTCTCTGCCTTTCTCTCTGCTACTAGGCACCCAGCTCCAGCCCCGCTTCGTGCCTTTTCTTGTCATTGATCCGGTCCCAGTCACCGCAGAAATACTCGTGACAGAGACTCGATTTTCAGGCAACGTGGTCAAAGCAGGTCTCTAGAAAGCACTCGATAACGAGCTTTCCTGGGAAGTGAATGATTTCACCCGGCAACAAAGGGAGCGGAGTGAATTGGAAAGAGCGCACTTGAACTCACAGCCATACAGTCCCACCCCCTGGAGGGTCACGATACCCCCGCCTGGCCGGGCCGGGCCGGGCCGGGCCGGGCGGGGAGGCGGCTCCCACATGAGCCAGCGGAGAAGCTAGAGGCTATGGCTGCTCTGCTCTGACTTGTGTAAGGCTGTGCAGGTTGTACCATATTCAGAAGGTTCTTGGATTGAGCACTGCTGTGCTTTCCCCCTGAATAAGGAATATTATTATTCTTAGTGAATGATGATCAGGCAAAAATATGGAGGAAACAGAACACTGCAGGGGGATGGACAGACAGCCTGGGATATTGCCCTGTTCTGTCTATTATTTGCTACCCCCCAGCTAAATTTGGATCCAGTCCTGCAATAGGTGAAGTTCCCTTGAGGTCAACAATAGCTGCTTTTGAGAACTGTGTCAGAATTAATAGCGTTGTGGCTCAGTCTTACCGGATCAGTAATCCGAGGGAACAGTGGCTCTAGAGATCTCAGAACTGGAATTAGGTTTCTTTTGTATCCTCAGTTTGTCTCAAGCTTTCCAAAGTCAATCCCCACCCCAAATTTAGGGAAGGTAACCTTTCACCGGAAGAGTAGAAATAAGACCATTTTAAGAAAGGACATTGTCTGGTAGTTGGTGATGGTGGCCTTTATGCCTTGATGCATCTAACCCTTTTCACGTCTCCTACTGGAGATGTGTTATAGGACTCAGTGAGTGCTGGGAGTATTCAGTCCCTTCAGTTTGCCAGCCATCTTGCCGCACGGTATGATGTCATTGTTGTAAAGTATCCAATTGTTCCAAATTTTCAGTTTCCACAAAAAACAAAACAATGTTTGAGGGTTTTGATGTTGACATACACCAATACAAATGGTTGACATCATTCCACATTTGGAAAAAAACCATTAACAAAAAAATAATGTGAAACCTTTTCCATGTTTTTTCTATATTATCTATTATTAACAGTAACTGGTAATCAGCCTTTCCACTACAGTAACGTCTAAAAACCTTATCTGTGATTCAGCCTCTGTTGAATTGTGCAATGTACAAAAGATATGTCCCTATCCCCAGGTTTATATTCTAAAAGATGAAAATCCGAAAAAAGTCAGGTGTGGGAGCTTAACGCACAAGCAAAGAAATGAAGAACAGGCACAGCTTTATTTGGTACAAATTTTGTTGTGTTTTTAAGTTTTTTAAATTGAGGGTAGAGGTAGGATTATGAGGGGAATTCAGAAAGTAGCTATCCTGACCTATTTAATGACATGCTAGGTCCCAACATATTTCATAGATAAAACTTTTCCTGTTTTGATGTGTTCCTTTGTCAGCAGCCACTTCTTTAACTTGGTCAAAACAAGCACTTGTAATGAAGTGAGTCAATCACTGAAAGTTTGAAAAATGGAAAAGAATGAAATCAGAGCACTGATCTGATCAAATACTTCCATAAGGCAGGACCCCAAAGGAAACGCATGGGAGTGTGATGGCAACACTGGGTGATGATGCCACTTCAAATATCATGGTAAAAAGAGGAGTGAATGTAAGCCAGGGGAAATCTGCACTCAAGGTCAACCAACATCAGGTTGCCTCAGAGGTCACCACAGGAAGCAAGTGGATGTAGTCCACAAGATTATTATGAATGACAAAAGATCCAGAGACAGGCACCTAGTTGGAAGAGTGGGCTGATATCACTATTTCACCACCATATGCCAACCCTTATGAAAGCCTGGACGAGAGAAAAGTGTCAGCAAAATGGTTGCCCAGGATGTTGAGTGCTGGTTGGAAGAAAGAACAATTTGATATTTCCAGAGAACTTTGGGGGCTGTTTCAAGCAACGCAGAGAAAAAAGCCAAGTAAGTTGAAGCTGCTTTTCTAGAACACGTCACCAGACACATTCCAGACTGCAATGACCGCATAAACCAAATGTGACTTCTTCAGCCTGTTCTTCAGTTCAGACTTCAGCCTATTTGAGGGCAGACCTTTCTAGCAAGAGTTTAAAGATGATAAACTCAGGTGACTGCAGTGCCTGACGAAGGCCTTTTGGACAATCAGGGCAAGAACTTTTAAAAAAGACAGCCAAGTTGCAGCTGTGTTCAGAAACCGGCATTAAGACCAAGGGGGGGGCTATACTGAAAAATAAATAAAAAGTTGAACCTATAAAATGTTTCTGTCTTTATCAGGGTAGAAACTTTCTAAGCATCCATTTTAAGACTGGCAAAAATGACGATATGTGAAAGGAATTAAAGTATGTTACAGTTTAGTAGGGAAATGTCCAGTTCTTAAAGATTATTTTTTGCTGGGCAGAGACATGAGGCTAGGAGGGATATTATGGCAACCATTGGAGAGCAGCAGCTGTGATGGTGGTGGCAGTGTTACTTGCCATGGCTTGAGCTCTCTGCACTCCAGTTGCTGCTGCTGTGGCATGAGTGTGGGTTTTAGGTGCTGTGGCTAGGAAATGGGTCATAACATATTGGCGGAAGGGGGACATGGGGGGCGGGGGCACAAGACCCAGATGCCTATTTGGAAGGCGGCCAGACTAGCAGCTCCTGGGGAGTCCGTGCTGCAGGGGGTGCTGCAACTAGGGTATGGGGAACCAGTCCCCACCACTGCAGCATCTGGAGCCTGCAACAGCAGCTGGTGTGGGGAGGCCGTGTGGTAGCAACTAAGATTGCTGCTCTTCAGAAGTTTGCATGTTTCCCCTCATCCCAACCATGCTCTGCACAGGGCATGCTATGCCACTGCCCTGACCCCTCCCCCCCAGCAGTTGCTGAAACAGGCTGGGGTGGCCCCAAATGGGAGAGTACCCCATTTGGAAGCCAGTTCAGCTCCCTTACAACCACTCCCTGCTATGCACTGGTCTGATGAGGAACCAGGTGCCTCTTCTCTATACCTTCAAAGAAACCAGTGGGTGGCTACTGTACCATTGCAGTCTCCTACCCCTTATTAACATTCTGGTACTGCAAAGACTTATGGCAACTGCTCAACTTGGTGGTGGGCCCTAATGGGCCTTTGTTAGAATAGCTGTGTGTGTGTGTTCATTTTTGCACAATTGGGATTTAAGTCTTTGATATTTTACATCTTAAAATTAAATAAATCTGATTTATACTTACACACACACACACTTATGAAAGTCACAAACACATACCTGCAAGATGGTTTAGAACTATGAATAACAATCATTTTTCTTACAGTTCAGGAAAAAAATATTTTCTAAAAATGTATGACATGGTCATCTAATGGCAACTCATTATACAGGCAGTCCTCGGACTTACGACACAATTGGTTCCTGAAAACGGCATCTTAAGTTGAAACGTTGTAACTCGGAACTGATTTTCCCATATGAAACAATGTTATAAATGGTGGATTGGTTCCTGAACCAAGGCCCAATACCCTATTTTCAGCAAAAATACCCCAGAATTTTGTACTCAATCAATTATAGATGAGTAGCATAGCTACATTAATGTATTTATATATTATATATAGCAATCATACTGATTTGTAAAGATGTGTTTGAGGTGACTTTGTTGGACTTTTTGAAGGGTTCTTGGCTGGAGTCTTCTCAGGAGTCTTGGCTGCAGCTTTTTCTGGAGTCTTTTCTGCTTTCTTAAAGGCAGTGTCCAAGGAAGTTTGAGAAGATGTTCTCCAGGGAGATGGGTGACACAGCAAACTTGTTCGCTGGCAAGGTGTGGTGTCAGATCAAGCATTGTAAAGTCGAAACTGATGTCAGAAAGTTGAAACAGGGTGTCAATTTATAAACACTGTAAGTGTGAAATGTAACTCTAAACATGGTAAGTCGAGGACTGCCTGTATACATATTTACTTTCTGTAACAATGAGAGTCAAATCCTGCAAAATTCCCAGTGACTGATGACTTCCATGTAAGTTCCATGGTTGGTGACCCTGCAGGATTCATTCCTGAAAAATCTTATCAACCACAGGCACTAACTTTTATTTTTGCTGGGTGGCAGGGAAGGGGTGTAGATGACAGTTATGTGGTCAGGCACTGCAATCACCTGAGTTTATTATCTTTAAACTCTTCCCAGAAAGGTTTGCCATCAATATGGGGAACAGGCTGAAGTCTGAACTGAAGAACAGGCTGAAGAAGTCATGTTTGGTTTAAGTGGTCATTGCAGTCTGGAATGTGTCTGGTGACGTGTTCTAGAAAAGCAACCTGTTTAAATTCGCTGATGACACCAAAATTTGGGGGGAGGTGAGCGCGCTAGCAGGGAGTGAAAGATTGCAGAAGGATCTGGATAGGTTACAGGGGTTGGCTAACAGGAACAGGATGCGTTTCAATACGGACAAGTGCAGGGTGCTGCACTTGGGCAGTAGGAACCAGCAGCACACTTACACAATGGGGAACTCCCTACTTGAGAGCACGGAGGCAGAAAGAGAACTTGGAGTCATTATTGACTCCAAGATGAACATGGGCCGACAATGCGAGGTCATGGTTGGCAGGGCTAACCGGACCTTATCGTGCATCCACAGGTGCATCTTGAGTAGAGCCAAGGAGGTGATCCTCCCCCTCTATGCGACGCTGGTCAGGCCACAGCTGGAGTATTGTGTCCAGTTCTGTGCGCCCCATTTCAAGAGGGATGTGGACAACATGGAGAGGGTCCAGAGGAGGGCCACCCGCATGATCCGGGGACAACAGGGCAGACCCTACAGTGAGAGACTGCGGGACCTGAACCTATTCAGCCTCCACAAGAGAAGGCTGAGGGGGGACCTGGTGACCGTCTATAAACTCACTAGGGGGGACCAGAAGGGTTTGGGGGAGACGCTGTTTCCCCTAGCGCCCGCTGGCATAACAAGGAGTAATGGGCACAAGTTGATGGAGAGGAGGTATAGATTGGACATCCGCAAAAACTACTTCACAGTTAGGGCGGCTAGGAGCTGGAACCAACTTCCAAGGGAAGTGGTGCTGGCCCCTACCCTGGGGGTCTTTAAGAAGAGGCTGGATGCCTACCTGGCTGGACTCATTTGAGTCCCGTTTTTGTTTTGGGGTTTTGTTGTTCTCCTGCCCTAGCGGGGGGTCGGGCTAGAAGATCTACTAGGTCCCTTCCGACCCTAAATCTATGAAAAAATGAAAAGCAGCTTCAACTTACTTGCTTTTTTTTTTCTGTGTTGCTTGAAAGATTTTGCTGGTGGGGGGGGAGATGATGGCCATGTGGAAAGTTTTTTTTCAGGTGACAGCCCTCTTCCCAAGGGGGGCCAGGGCCCATGGCCCCCACGTACTTGATACCTCTCTGTTATCAACTGATGATACTGGGAAAAAGTGTGTTTTACTAAACTTCCACAATCCCAATCACCCCTCCCCCCACAGAAAGTTGGAAAATATACTTCTGGACCTAGACAATGGCTCTTCCAGAATCATTGTCTTTATGTTAAGTTGTCAGGGCCCTGGAGGGTAGCAAAGATAAAGGAACAACTAGAGTATGAGCCTTCTATCTCTCATCTCTAAGCTGCTCCTAAATTCAGCGTCTCAGCATGCCTTCAAGCTGTTTCCTAGTCCCTTTTTCCATGGCTGAAAAGCAAGTAAGTCTTCAGGGTGTTCCCTTCACTTCATAAAAAAGTAGGTCTCTATCCTGCTTCTGAGTATGGAAGTCAGTCTAAGGGCTCTGACTTTTGGCCATTAATTTCCCACCCGGGCAACATTTTATCTCCAGAAGTGACAGCAACAAGAGAAGCACTACAACATACCAGGATTCAAATGGCTTTTTAAATAGTGGGTTATGAAGACCTAATCTGAGTACAGTAAACAAGATGCATACATGGCTGGCAGCTGCCTGACAGCATGTCTCAACTCAAGCTGCCACTAACAGATCAGAACCTACAGCAAAGTGCAGACCCTGCTCTTGCCAGCATTGACAAGGCCTGTGCACAATGTGTCTGAGTTGATCGTAGGACAGTAGGGGTGGAAGGGACCTCACCATGTCCTCTACTCCAGCCCTCTGACTAAACTACCCTGGCCAAGTGCCTGTCCAACCGGCTCTAGCAAACTTCGAAGGATTCATAGATGTTAGGGTTGGAAGGGACCTCAATAGATCACTGAGTCTGACCCCTGCATAGGCAAGAAAGTGTGCTGGGTTCAGATGATCCCAGCCAGACACCTATCTAACCTCCTCTTGCTCTCCCCTACCCTGGGGGTCTTCACCACCTCCCTTGGGAGCCCATTCCAGACCTCAGCCACTCTAACTGTGAAAAAGCTCTTTCTAATGCACAGTCTAAATCTGCTCTCTGCTAGCTTATGGCCATTATTTCTTGTAACTCCCAGGGGCGCCTTGGTGAGTAGAGCCTCACCTATTCCCTTCTGCGCTCCCATGATGAATTTATAGGCAGCCACAAGGTTGCCTCTCAACTTTCTCTTGCGGAGGCTGAAGAGGTCCAGGTGCCCTAGTCCCTCCTCGTAGGGCTTGGCCTGCAAGCCCTTAACCAGATGAGTGGCCCTTCTCTGTACCCTCTCCAGGTTATCCACATCCCTCTTAAAGTGTCGCGCCCAAAACTGGACGCAGTACTCCAACTGCGGTCTGACCAGTGTCTGATAGAGGGGAAGTATCACCGCATTGGTTCTGTTTGTCATGCATCCGCTGATGCATGATAAAGGATGGAGATTCCACTTCTCCAGCTAGCCTGTTCCAATGCCCAACCACCGTACTGTCAGAAAGGTCCTCCTAATTTCCAGCCTAAATCTCACCTGTTCCAGTTTGAGACCCTTGCTCCTAGTCCTGTCCCCTACAGCCACAGGGAAAAGCCCGTTTCCCTCTGGTCTGTAATTGCCATAGAGGTATTTGAAGACAGTCAGTCTCTGAGCTGCAGACTCTGGCAACCACGGATGTTCACGTGTCTTTTGGGAGTTTTTTTGACAACTTTCTGTATTCCAGGTCAAATCAGTTCTGAATCCTCTCGAGTGAGAGAAACACAAATGTTCAAACACCATATGTAGCGCTACAACCGGCAAGTATCCAAGGTTTCAGATATAGGCAGTCCTCGACCTACAATGTTTCCAGTTACGTTTTGCACTTACAACATTTATAAATTGACACCCTGACGTCAGTGTCGACTTTACAATGCTCAATGCAACACCACCCCAATGAACAAGTTTGCTGCATCACCCATCTCCCTGGAGAACGTCTGTCCAAACTTCCTTGTACACTTTAAGAAAGCACACAAGGCTCCAGAAAAACGTGCAGCCAAGACTCCTGCAAAGACGTCAGCCAAGAACCCTTCAAAAAGTCCAACCAAGAGCCTTTCAAAACCTCTGGCAAAGTCACCTCAAAGAAGTCCTTCCAAAGCAATAGGATTGCTATTTACAATAGAAATACAGTAATGCAGCTATATTACTCATCTATAATTGATCGAGTACAACATTCTGGGGTATTTTTGGTGAAAACAGGGTATCAGGCCTTGGTTCAGGAACCAGTAGCCCATTTATAACATTGTTTCTTATGAGAAGATTGGTTCCGAGTTCCAACGTTTTGGTTTTTAGGAACCAACTGTGTCCTAAGTCCGAGGACTGCCTGTACTCTCAAACACGTGGGCGGCTTCGTAGGCGCAGGCCCAAGCCCGGAGGGCTCGGATGCTCCCGAGTCTCACCTGCCCTTCGCCAACGGCCACAGAACCAAGGTCGGGAGGCCCCCGCCCCTTGCACGGAAATGCACTGAGAGACGATTTAAACAAGCGAAGGCAAACGCCTGCTAGGTACACCCCGGACGCTGCTCGCCGACTGCTCCCGCCCTGTTTGCACGGCGCAGCCCGGGGCGCCCGCCTCAGGGCAAGAGCTCCGCCCCCGCCCGGAAGTGGCTGGAACGCGGAAGTGGCGGGAGCAGGTGTGCGCTTGCGCCTCAGGGTGAGTCCAGTCAGAACGGCCAGCGGGACTAGGGGGGAGCGGGTGTTGGGGCGCCGGAGTGGGCGGGGCTGCCCGTTGCTACGTGAGGGGTCTGTTGCGTCACCCGCCGCGCGCGGAGAGGGGGCGGGGCTCCCGTACTACGGCGGGCGGGAAGGGACGCTTCCGGGACCTGCTCCACTGGAGCTGGAGGGGGCAGGGGGTACTGCTCGCTGCTCTTTTGAGCCCGTGGCCTCCCTGGGGCTTTTTTTTTTTTTTTTTGGTCTGTTTCAAATTGTTGCCTCAGCACTGGCAAGATGCAAACCTCACCTGGCCCTGTTGTGTCACAGCATCTCTCTTCCCTGAAAGCTTTGTGGTTTGTGAGGCGGCCGCCTCCTTGTGATTATTTTGACTCCTCTGTTTCCCTCCTAATACTGTTTCAGTGACTAAAGAAGCAAGAGAGAGCGCGAAAAACAAACGTGTTTTTACCTTCAAGGACCTTTATCGTAACGGCCTGCAGACAGTGTCCAAATGCGGATTAGGCAGACAAGGCTCCGTGGGTGAATCAGATATGTTTTATTAGACCATCTTAAATAGTTTTTTTAGCTAGCTTTCGGGTTTCAAAACCCTTTGTCAGGCTGAGGAAGTCTCTGCAGCTCTTCCTTACACCGTCGCGGCTACAACCTATGCCTCTAAGACACGGATGATGAGTTTATGGGGACAGCGGCTGCTATGATCATGTTGGTATTTTCAGTCAGGCCAAGAGGAGGAGGAAAATGGTTGTCAGAATGACTAGACTTGATAGCATAGGTGTCACCTATTTTATAACATTATATTTTATCTCAACTTTTGGTGTTACTGAATGTAAGCATAGTAAAACGTCAGGATAATTTCAGAAAATGAAGAAATGATAATAATTGAAGCTCCTCTATACAGGCCATTCCCTACTTAATGTTGTTTCTCTTAGCGTGACTTCGCTATAACGCTTGCTTTAAATTGATACCTGATTTCACTTAGCGCAGAGCAAGTTTCGTTATAACGCTTGCGGTTGCCATCTTGGGTCATTAAAAACAATTGCGGTCACCTTCTTGGGTCATCAGATACTTTCAGTTTTGCTTAATGCTCGGTTTTTCAGGAACTGATTAAGGGGGGGGGTTGCGTGTAGTAACCTGTCTAGGCCAGAGTTCAGAAGCACTTTGATTCCCACACATCTAAGGACATCTTAAGTGTTTCCTTTTTCTACATTTGCGAGAAGCTTCAACAGTCTAGAGAGGTTAATGTTTTACTTCATTTTCAGTAACAACATAAATATGGAAAAGATTAAGAAAGTAGATGATACCAGTACATTAAAGTGTAATGTTCTGTGGCTTGACGGCACATAGAAACACTAGTGCATATAGTTTCAAGATTAGTAGTCTTTCCTGAGCACTCCTGGGTCAGAAGTTACAAGTCGAATTATTTTTAGTCCCAACAGTATAACCCAGTACTTGCAACATATAACACTATTGGAAGGGTCTGGACACAGCTGCACATGTCCGTCCTTGTGGCTTGGTGTTTTTCCCATGCTGGGTTGGAAAGTGGATGGTGAATTTCCTAGACTGCTTTTTGTTTTGCCTTGCCAACAGGAACCTGTGTCAGTGCGATTAACATCCACAGCTGTGACCAGCCTAGTTGCTTCTTTACAACTTCCCATTGTAAAAGTCAGATTTAGGTTTCGCAAGGAACCTCCATGAAATAACTTTGTGTATGGTTTCCTCCCTGACGTAACTCAGCCCAGATGTCAAATTTACCAAAAGCTTCATTGAAGAACTCAGATCATCTTTTGACAACCATAGACTGAATTTGGGTTTTGTAGCAAAACTTGAAAAAATGCCTGTTGTTATGATAGTAGCTAGTTTTGCATAGTTCTGATGAATATTTGAGATGAGGAATACACAGCTAGAGAGATAACAGGATCTTTGCTTTTAATTCATCAGAACCTTTAGATGATAAAAGAAGATCTGCTCTCTGCTTCTCATTACACCTCACAGATACATGCAGGCAGTTGATTTGGGCTGACTGAGACCAGTGAGGTCATTTCATACACAATCAACAGCTGTGAAATAGCAGCTGGCTTTACTTATTAGCAAATTTTGGTAAATAAACATTTTTTAAAAGTGGTCTGTCTTGTAGCAATTTATTGTACAATTTACCAGACTAGGTAGAAATTTGAGCTGGATGCATTGCTATGTGGTTAAAGCAAGGAGAAGGAGAGTTTAACAAGGGCATTTTGACTAGACTGAACAACAGGAGGGAGGATGAGGAAGGTCACAGTTATCAAAGTCAAGGTAAGAAGTGTGGAGCTGTGGGGTTTAGTTGGAAGCAGTGAGAAGAGAGAAGATTTGGGTATTTTACAAGAAGATGACTGAACTCAGGCAGACCTAGTCTGGTTTTGGGAGTCAAAGAAAACTCCTTTATGATCTAAGGAGGGCTGAGAGCTCATTTAAAAGGAGGTGACCTTTTATCTTTCATTTAGGCATATAAAATATGCTTGTCTTGGATTTTAGGGTATATACATGACATAAAAAGTGCATAAATACTGCTGTTAATGTCACTGTTTCCAGTTGTGGGATTGCTGCTGTCATTCATTTAGATTGGTGGAGGGATCACTCTGTTTGGTGTTGGTGGTGATACTGGATTCAGTTGGTAAATAACTTCTGTGTTCAACTTGGTCAGGGTAACCTAAAAGTGTCTAGTGGTGTTGCTGCTCTGCAAGAGGCAGAGCTGGTGTGAATGCTCCTGCAGCTGCTTGGCAGTAGCAAAAAGATTAAATTTACTTACCTTGGATGCTGCCTCTTCACAAAGAAAAAAGATTTTGGCGCTCAGACCCAGACTCATCCAATACACTCTAATGTATCTGTTACAGCTCATCCCTGGAGGAGATGCTGCTGCTTGCTGTTCCTTTGGCAAAGATACAGCTTTTAGATTTGTTGCTGTGTTTGACCAGCAAGTGTGATGCAGTGTTTTCCTCAAACTTCTTAAAGAGTCTGAGCGAGAAGAAAATATTTGGAACCCTTGAGCCAAGCTTTGCACACCATACATTCAGTGATGTGCAAATGGATTGGTATTGCCTCTTCAAACTGCTCAGTTCAGTTAAAATCTGATGCGTCTTACCCTGTTTTGGAAGGCCCAGAGCATTTTTTATTGCTTCTAGATTCTTAGGATACATGAGCACAAAGTATGGCAGACTAGCTTAAAGGAGCATCCCTCTGGTACTTTCTGTGTAAAAGGAATGCAGATGAGACCGTTTCCATGCAGGAGGTTATACCCTGAATATCCTCTGGGGCAGGGGGAGGGGTAATGAGGAGTGTGCCTGACATGGAAAGTGGAGTTCCAGGACTTTTTTTTTCATTTGAAGCCAATGTACAAGAAGGTCAAACAGGTATGCTGCAACTATTTTCTTTCTTTCTCTTTCAGCTCATTATACACGCAGTCCAGCAAGCCTATCTTAATATTTCCCCCTCCACGGGTAATGTAATTCCTATTTACTAAAATAAACTTAACATTTTAGTGGAACGTTAGGGACTGAAGGCCTAAATTAATATAAGACTCATGACACAAAACAGTTTGGCTTCAGGGGAGTTGTATTCACTTATACCACTTTTCCAGGGTACCAAAAATGTCTGTGGTCTCTTTTCTGTAAAGAGGTTGAGAAACCCTTCATGCAAGGCATTAAAAATGAGAAAGTAATTTCCCTTAGTTCTGGCCGTGCTTTTCCCACTGGTCTAACGGGACTGCTGTGGTCTACTATACCCCCAACTGAGGGCCAAAGTTTCTCATCTGATAGCTTTCATGTGCTTCATGGAGCTTAGCTGTCAGGAAAAGCAACAAAAAAGGCTTGTGTTCTTATGCTCATAATTAGGTGAAAGAAAAGCCTTTTGCACGTAGTATTTTTATGACTTTGATTTTCTCTGTCTTGTTCAGTGAGTGCTACTGTTTATTTTGGGGAGTTTGGAGCTGAACCAGTTACCTAATACAAGGCCTTAGGAGCTGCCAAAGCTTCCTCTTCTTTAAGCCAATGGAAGAAGGGAAGGAACAAACACATGTGAAAATGTTTATTATTAAAGAGTAAATGCTTTGTTAATAAACAAATGCTTTAACTGCTTGGTATCCCTAACATTTATCAGGAGGCATGGGTAGGTTTCAAAGCCAAGAATAAAGATACGTGAAAACTTCACACTAGGTAGTTGAATCCTCCTAGTTCACTTTGCAGTATCTGAGGTCAATGCTTTTCTAGAGTTGATAGTGTTTTAAAGACTTCGTGCATGGCTGGGGATGCAACCTCCTGTTTAAATTCAGTCTTAAGAGCCTTAGCAAGCAAGTAATAATCCTATTGACTTAGAAATGTCATTATTTGCATCTTGAGCCTAATATTTTATATATGTCTATATTTATGTGTTTATAAAAACACGTTGCGTACTTTTAACAGTGAAATCCTAACTTTTAAGCCTGTCTGGTAAGGAACTAGGTAAGCCTGTCTGGTAAGGAACTGCTGTATTCTGCAGACAATTACTAGAAGAGGTGTAGAGTTTTCTGCTTGTGAATAGTCTCATCAAAGAAATTGGGACTGCTCAGAGAGGCGGGTTTTACACATGGTCATGTCTGCAGAAAATCAGGCCCATTTTGAATCTATTTTAGCTATCCTAGTGTATTGCAAACATTCACCATTGACATGTCACCATATAATTGGCATTTACACAGTAGACAAAGTGAGTTAATGTCACACTATCAGCTCTGCTTGTCATTGCTATTTGGTTGGTTCAGTACTCCAGCAGAAAATTCTACAAAAATCGCATTAATCCTCTGGAAAGAGATCCCATTCCTAATGCATGCAATATTTGTACTGTCCTCAACAACCGAGGAGATGGAGCCTTAGGAATATGCATGTGTGTATACAGAGATGTGGGTTCCCCTCAGTAGTTTGAAATCTTATACTCTCTTTTTTCTTTTGCCAGAAGCCCAGTCAGCTTGTGGCTTAGAAATGGGAGAAGATACTTCTGGGCAGTGTTTGGCTTTCTGCTTAGAAACTTTTCAGTACTTGAAATAGACCCTTCTGGCTCAGCATGTAGGAAGCTGCAATGTGGCAACACCACTCTTCTGGTGCGGGAAAGAGTGAGATTTAGTATTAATACTACTAATGTTATAATGGGACTCAAGATACATAAGGGGACAGAAGCATGGGCAGCTCTGCATCAGTGTTTCTGGTCTTGTTTGCAGGTACCCTTTGGCTTGTTTTGAAACACAAGAGATGGACAAATGGAGCTTAATGACCATTGCTGTCTTACTAGGACTCACTGTACGTTGGACAATTTCACTTGGTTCTTATTCAGGTAATGTATGCTCCTGGTCTGTAAAGTCAGGTGAACTGCAGTACTTGCGTTAGGAGTTCAGGACTTATTTGTAAGACCCCAGAAGAAGGAAGTAGTATGTGGCTCAGATACATGCAAAATTAGTGGTGTATTTTAGTAGCTGATCTACCTCCCTGAGTCTCTTAAAGTCTTGAGCTGCCATCTTGCTCACTTTCTTTCTTGGGTTAGGAAATGAACAGCATTACAACCACCACGATATGCTGAAAAAGACCTGGCATTCTAAATTTCGTACTGCTCTTATATTTATGTTCCTGGGTAATTATGTGCTACAAGGAGTAAAAGAATAGCTGACTTCCCTCTGCTATATCTCAGACATTGTAGCAGTTGCAGAATACCACTACAACCCCATAGGACAATTGTATAAACCTGCCCTGTAAGCCTTACTGCAAATCATTCTTTTAGATGTTGGTGAAGTTGTAAGGATTGGTCATGAAGGTCAGGTTAATAAGAATGGTGTAAAACAAAGTGTTAGGTTTTGCACCCATCATCCATATTTGCCTGATTTTTGTTTATGATATCCTATGAGCGAAAGCTTTACCCTTCCCGTTGCAACAGCTTGCAAATGTGAATGTTTTCTTTTCCACAAAACCTTTTGACACCACACCTAAACTGACTGTGAGAAGCCTGCATCATTTTTATCTAGCTATAAGTGGATGCTTGGGTGCTTTGGTCAGCAGCAGCCCACAGGGCAACCACAGGGGCTGTGCTGGAGGTGGCAGCAGCAGTGGGGGACAAGCTGGCAGTGCAGTTGCTGTTATTTTTGTGCCTTCCTCCAGGGTCCATGCCCCAGGGCTGGTGCCTCAGTTGCCCCCCGTTCCTTACACTACTGCCTTTCAAAAAGCTTATTCTCTACCCCTTTGGTTAAATACTTCCTTGCCAGCCAAGAGAACCACAGCTTGAGTCTGGGATCAACCCCAGTGTTCTCTTAAATATTTGCCCTCTCTGCTTTCCTTCAGACAGAAATCTTAGATGTTACTTTTAATGATGGGAAGTAGAAAATGTTGGACAGAATGTAATCTTCAAACCGACAGAGTCCCTTTATTTTGCTTTGTCACTGCTGTTCAATGAAACCATACACTTAAGCAAGGGATTAGAAGTCGTTGCTTGTTCTCTGAAGCAAACCATGCTAGCAGTGCTGATTCAGCATAGTTTGGAATTGTGTGTAGCATGAATGACCAGACACAAAGAGGTTATTTCCACTCCCATTTACTATACCAGTATCCTATTGCTTGTTCTGTTGCTACATCACTTTATTTATTATTGCTTGTCCTGTGATGTCTTTTTATGTCTCCCTGTTGAGCTAGGATCATGACTGGTAGAGGGCTAGTAACTAATAATTGCATTGAGAATTTGCTTTGCAAAAGGTTTGGGTGTAAAACTAGTTGGACTTGGAATATGGACAAAAAAGTACAGTGAGTTAATGGGTGGAGAATTACCACAGGTCTGTTGATCTGTAGTAACTGCCCATCTGCCTATCTTCTCTGTATAAATTGAATGCTAACCCAGCGCAATGTAGTCCTGTTTTATTTAGGAATAAACTCTTCAGGTTAGCTTTCATTTACTGTGGGGGACAGCAGACGGACAGACAATTGTAACAAAGCAGCTGACGTGGTAAGTCCCCATCCCTAACAGCTCACTGTACTGCATTTGTCCATACTTAGTGAGTTATTTGGAATAAGTGGTTTATAATAAACTTAAATTCTGTCTTCTGATACCTATATGAAGATCCTAAGTGAATAGAAGCTAAATTAATGTATCAGAAGGCAGAATGAGGCCCTTGAAATCTTTAGCTCCCAGGCAATAATAAAACTGAACGAAGCAAGTGCTGATTTACAGTACCTGTGGCTAGTACCCAGAGCACTTCCTAATAGAATGGGAAATCAGAATGCATGTGAACAACAATACTTTCTTCTTTAATTCTGAATTCTGCCTGGACATGTCTGTTGCAGGCTGGAGAAAGGTACTTTAATTGTCCCTCTTGAGTGAAGTGCCCTTACATGGAGTTGATCTGTTTATTTGGGCTGGCTTAAGAGCAGTGATTCTCAACCTTTTTGGACTCAAGGCACCCCTTCATAACTTTTGTGAATTGTGTGGCATCCAGTTTCAAAAACTAATTTATAGGTTACAATGTTTACCTCCTTGCAGAGGAGCCTGGCAATGGAGATGGAGGATCCTCCAGGCAGGGACAAGTCTGAGCTTGCATTTACCTGCTTAGTTAATTTGCTTGCTTTCTAAATCTCACCCTTCAAGGCACCCTTCAGAAAATCTGGTGAATCAGTGCTTTATAGGATGCTAAAAATGAAGAAATCTAGAACTCTTGGTTCAGAATTGATACCTTTTTATTAGACCAACTAGGACATCACAATAAATTATCTTATTCTGCAAGTTTTCAGGCTCAAGCGCCCTTCATCAGGCTCTGGGAGAATTAAAGATGGTAAAAAGTCCCCATAGGTAGGAAATAAATTTTGTTTTTGCACAGAGGGAGCTGGAGATGGAAATCTGTCCCTCTGGGTCCGTGAGTGTGTTTTTATGAGTTGTTCTGAGTTTCTCATTCCTGAAACTTAGAGGATGCTGGTATTTAGAAAAACTTGAGACTAATTCCACAGCTAATTAATGATTTTGGTTCATCAGCTACCTCAATATAGAAAATGGGTCAGACTATTGATTAGGAAATAGTTTGCCAGTTCTTAAGAAAAATAATTATCTTTTTCTCACCTCTTTTGGAAGGAATTGTGAGAAAATCCATGTACATCTGCACAGCTCCAGAAATGTCAAAATCTGGACCTGACCATTCTTTATAGGAAACCTGTACTAATAGATTTCTCTCTCCTAGGGTGGGCATTGATGAGGGTGTGACTCCCAAATATCTGCACCTGCTAGGAACCTTCTGTTTGACTAGAGTAGAAATCTATTCTCTGTTCTGTCGAGAAACAAGTCACACATATCTGTATTTGTGTGTATCCCACAAACATAGATCATGTGAAAGAGGTATAGATGGCTTTCCTATATTTAAAAGAAACTCTTCAATCTCCATGAGGTTAGCATCAATATTTCAATAGAAGTAACTGTCTGCCTGGTTTCTGTTCTCAATAGGTAATCACAAGGTAAAGGAAATGAATTATCTGTGTACCATTACTGCTTAATGTGTTGCTCTTGCCACACTTAAAATTACACTGAGGAGCTTGTTTATGAACACAGCTATGAAGACTTTGTATTGACAAAGTTCTCCTCTTCCCACTCCCTATAGCAAATAGGGATTAGCTTCCTCAGGGAGGGGTGTGTGTGTCATGCATGCCAAAAGTATCCTTTGGCATGCGTGGAAGAGAACTGCTGTGTTACAATCACAGATGCAAGTTGTGGGGGGGAAAAACAATTCTGGTAACCCAAAGTGGTTACTTGTGCATTTAAGTAGCTTTATAGCTCATACGAAACTGAATTCTTTCTGTAAGCCTGCTCCAGCTATGGGTCTACCTATTTAAATAGAAAGAGACTACTTTGTATATTACAAATAAGAAAACTGCTTCTAAGGGTACCTTTCTATTAAAATATAGGGGAAAACAAGTCATGTACTGTTTTATATCAGCAAATGCAGTGATGCATATTTACACAAAAGAGTATAGGAATGCAGTTATCTACATGGTCTTATTTCTGAAAAAATGCAACATTTTTTATGCTACATTGATAATATTACCAATGATTTTTAGGGAATGATCAGGCTACTGTATCTGTTTCAGGAAAATTGAATACATTGATACGTACTTAGACACATTTCAGACCACTAAAATAATACTTGTTCTATATTGCGTATGTATTTTTTATAGAAAAAGATTCGCTATGCATTCTAGCCCAATGTCAAGTAACGATAATAGTCAGATACAGAACAAGGAAGATATTAATTTCCAGTTACATTTACGGAGAAAAAGCAGCGTGAGAGAAACAACAATAAATTCATTAGCACTTTTTACCATGTGTTACTTTCTTAGGTGCAGGAAAACCACCTATGTATGGAGACTATGAAGCTCAGAGACACTGGCAAGAAGTTACTTACAATCTACCGATCAAGCAGTGGTATGTATGGCTATTAAATTTTTGGTTACAAATGTGTAAGAAAAAATGTGATTTTTAATGTGTGTAAAAGTAAGAATGAAAATCTCTGTGAAACCTCTTTTACTATCCTTTGAATTGTGCTAAGTGCACTTTTTCAGTAATGTGACCTCTCCCTCTTCCTAGACTCAAGTGTCATTGTTTTTATTTAATAAATGTATTGCTGCTTAATTTGTTAAATGATACTTCATGCAACAAAATAGTCCCAGTAATCAGTACTTTAAATATACTGCGCCTGCTTTGTCTTGGAAGAGCTTGGAAAGAATCGGGAAACAATGATTACAAACTTCCTTATTGGGGATCATGTATATTCTCGTTTACCTGTTGTTATCAAAATTGCTCAGTCTCTTACTTTTATATTTAACAATGTTTCTTACATGTTGCACATTTCTATTATAATTAACTATTGCACATATCCAATGAAATGCTAATCTCCTGAACTCACAAAACTGAATGCATGTAAAACATCTTTCTTTTGCCATACACTCCAGCAACATTCTGTTTTGTGTAATACTAATAATTCTTAAGGAGAATTATTCTGAAACATATCACCACACGTGGTAATAAGCCATATACATACTCTTTCTGAAACTATCAGAAACTAAAAGTATATTTTATTTACACCATTAAAAAGGTGCTAAATCCACACTTATTCTTGAGGCACATACCAGAATCTTACAAAAAACTTGGTCTTTTTTCAACATTTCCCTTGAATGCTCTGGAGATTAGCATTTCATCGGGTTCCTAGATTGTAAGGCTGGAAGGGACCTCGGAAGATCATTGGGTCCAGTCCCCTTCACCAGGCAGGAAAGACAGCTGGGGTCAGGTGACCCCAGCAAGGTCACCATCCAGTCTCCTCTTGAAGGTTTCCAGGGTAGGTGATGGCACCGCCTCTGGAGGGAGCTTATTCTACAGTCTGGATACTCAAACTGTGAAGAAGTATTTCCTAATGTTGAGCCTGAAATGGTCTTCCAGGAGTCTGTGGCCATTACTCCTGGTTTTCCCCAAGGGTGCCCTGGTGAACAGTTGTTCACCAAGCCCTTGATGTACCCCCGATGTAGCAGTAAGATGCTACCAAGTCTCCTCTCAGCCTTCTTTTTCAGGCTGAAGAGTCCCAGGTCTTTCAGCCTTTCCTCATATGGCTTGCTGTGCAAGTCTCTGATCATATGGGTGGCCCTCCTCTGGACTTTCTCAAGCTTTACCACATCCTTGTTGAAGTACGGCGCCCAGAACGGGATGCAGTACTCCAGTTGGGGTCTCACCAATGCTGAGCAGAGCAGAGCAGAAGAATCACTTCCTTGATTTTGGTGGAGATGCACCAATTGATGCATCCAAGAGTATTAGTTGCCCTGCTGCCAACAGCGTCGTACTGCCAGCTCATATTCATCCTGTGATCTATTATTACCTCCAAATCCCTTTCGTTCATGGTGCTGGTCAGTTTGGTACCACCAAGCCTGTAGGTGTGTATGGGGTTGTTTGTCCCCAGGTGAAGCACTTTACATTTCTCGATGGTGAACTTCATTTGGTTCTGAACTGACCAACTTGCCAGCCTGTCTAGATCTGCCTGTATCTGTAGCCTATCTTCAAGCATGACCACGCTTCCCCATAACTTAGTGTCAGCCGCAAACGTGGCCAGCGAGCTCTTCACCCCCACATCCAAATAATTGATAAACATGTTGAAAAGCACTTGACCAAGCACCGACCCCTGTGGGACACTGCTGCCTGCTTCTCACCAGAACAACATACATCTGTTCATTGGGACTCTCTGGGTCCTACCCTGCAGCCAGCTTCCTACCCACCTAACTGTCTCACAGTTAAGCCCACAATCCTCCAATTTTCTCATGAGAACATCATGGGATACCAGATCAAAGGACTTTTGGAAGTCAAGGTATACATCAACTACTTCTCTTATCCAGGTGGTGAGTTATCTGAATATAAAAGGAGATGAGGTTGGTAAGATGAGACCCCCCCGCAACTAAGTACTGCTGGCTGTCGTTCAGAATCCTACCTTCTGCAAGCCTATCACAGATAGGTAGACTCCTTAATGAATTTTTCTAGGATTTTCCCTGGGATAGAAGGTAGGCTAATTGGCCTGTAGTTACCTGGGTCCTGCCTCTTCCCCTTCTTGAAGATGAGCACAACATTGGCCCTCTTCAGTCCTCAGGGACCACTCCGAGCGCCATGAGTTTTGGAAGAGTTTCGCCAGGGGCTCCATGATGACTTTGACCAGGTCCTTCAGCACTCTCAGATGGAGTTCATCCAGTCTTGCTGAATTATACTTTCTGTAATTGATTGCACAACAGTTCAATGGCAGTAGTAGGGAGGCAGTCATTTCTGCCCTTCTCACTCTATACTCTATCTGGCATGATTTTCCCCTTGGCCCAGTGAAATACTGAAGCAAAGTAGTCATTCAGGAGTTCAGTTTTCTCCTGAGCGCCGGTAACTTGAGTTGTTGAGCAATGGCTCCACACTCCCATTTGTTTTTCTCCTACATACCTAAAGAAGGACCTACCTAAAGTTATCCTTGATTCCCATTGCTAATCTAAGTTCAGTCGCCACCTTAGCCTTTCTAATTTGTTCCCTACAAGTGCGGGCCGTTGTATAGCCCTCCTTGGGGCAATGCATGCAATAGTTAATTATGGCTGTGGTCATAGGCAGTGGGAGGCCAGGACTAACAAGGCTTAGCGGCCCCCTGCCTTCCCCCCCTCACCCCTCCCAACTAATTTTGTGGTGGCTGGCAACAGCAGCAGCACCATGGTACCACCACCATGCCCTGCCACTGCACTGCTGTACCCAGTGCCCCCCACCTTGTGCTCCACTGCTGCCGCATACAACACCGGCGTGTGCCGACCCCACAACAGCCCTGTGGGAGGGAAGGGTGGGGGTCAGCTCCCCCAAATAATGTTTTCTCCTGCAGCCTACAGTTATGGTAGGAATGCCCAGCATATAAGAAACATTGTTAAAATACAAAAGTAAGAGACTGAGCAATATTGGTAATGCATATTAAAGCTTGTTCTTTATAAGAGTTGTTTGTGGAGCAGCAAATGAAATATTATGTAGGTGTAATTAGCTACTTACAGAGAGACATTCTCTAAAATTTTGAGTACTCCTAAAATATCTCTTAGTCTTTTATACCCTGAATGCTAATTGAATATTAGGCAGGTATATACTTTTGCTGTATGTTCCATGTTTGTTCCTTTTGATCAGTAACAAAGTATATTAAAAAAATTGCTGCTGTAAACTCCAATATGATTTGTACTTAGTTACCTTGCATGAGGTTTCTCTGAGCCAGAGGCTAGAATTTAAATCTGTCTCTTTTTCCTGTCCTTTTCTAGAGCCCATGCATATTTATCAAAAGCCACCTTAATAGCATCCTTTCTTCTTATATTGCTAATTACAAATTGACAGCCTTTTTGCTAAGTATCAGCAGATATATGCACTGTTTTCCCTTTGAAACTGCAAGTTTAGGGAAGGATAAGAATAAAATACATTAAGTAACTGCGAAGCTTACTAAGAAATTGCAGAATATTAAAATCCATATGAAAGAGCTGAACTGCCTTGGCATGAGCAATCTTGAGTGGTAGGATAAGAAGCAGAGATGCAGCTTAAAGAAATATGATTTATCATCAATTGTTCATAAGATACTTCAGGCAGCTCATAAGGAATTCAAGAAATATCATTTACTGTAATAAATGTCAAAAATTGGCTGCATTTGAGTGGATAGACTGGAAAAGCCAAGAACTTGCCCCTTGGCAATTATAAAAGACTAGTCAATCTGTTTCACTGTGAGATTTAAAGGGTCTGATGTCTTATTTTTGTAACTTTTATTTTCCTTGAATAAAACCTTCTTCCTTTCATTTGGAATGTATGGCTAAACTCTAACTGCTGCCAGCCCTCCACAGAAATATAGACACAGCAGAATTATAGGCAGGAAAATCCTTTCCCTTTGTACTCTTTCTTGCACATTGTCCTCCAGAGGTTACTTTCTTAGGTAGAGCTCGGTGAACTGGTATTGCTGACATATCTGATCCAGGCTCGTGACCTCATGTCAGCTATTTAGGAGTACTTTGACAACTCAGTTATATCTGTTGTTTAGGTGTCCTTAAGTTCCTTTCTTTGTCTGCATACTGGTAGAATTACCCAGTTGTGCTTAGGGTAGAGTAGCTGTTCGGGGTTTTTTTGTTTTTTTTTCTGAGCGGCTTTCCTCTCCCAGTAGTTTTCAAACTTCCTAAAGTCACGAGGAACCCTTTCATATCACTTCTGCCACAGAGCCTCTGGCCTTGGTTCTGTGGGCCATGTGAGCTGTGGTCCTCCCAGCCTGCTCCACCATTATCCCGTTTCCTTGAGGAACCCCTGATGACCTGCTGCAAGGTTTTGTGAGACCACAGTTTGAAAAACACTGCAACATGTAAAGTTCTGGCGTGTCTGTGTACGGATGTGCTTGTGTTTCTGCCTGCTACCCTCATGGTGGATTGTTACCCAGTGGCATAGCTTCCCCATGTGGCCCCTTCCAAACTTTGACTCTCTGGAATAGGGACAGCATGTCAATCCTTTGATAATGGTACATGGTATAGCCTAAATTATCAGGAGCAAGGTTCAGATTTCAAACCTTGGTACATTTTACCTTTTTGGTATATTTTACCAAAACGAATTTGCTTGTTCCTGTCCCTGGTGATGAAAGAATGTGTTTACCCTTGGACTTAACCAGCAGCTTCATGACTCAATCATTCCTGTCCATTTTTACGTGACAACTTCTGCTTTTTTTCTGTTGAGATCCTGTTCTTAGTACATCAATAATTGTACCCTGTATCCAGCTTAAGGATCTGAGAGGAGAATTCTTCATTGGGATGGTTGTGTGTAAACAAAAGTCTGTTCCCTTCGTTCTTGTTTCACTGCCCAAGGTTGGAGGAATTACA
>NW_017728993.1:8436535-8438977 GCF_001723915.1 Gavialis gangeticus | reverse complement strand
AATTCTTCATTGGGATGGTTGTGTGTAAACAAAAGTCTGTTCCCTTCGTTCTTGTTTCACTGCCCAAGGTTGGAGGAATTACGTTGTTCTTCCACAATAGCACTGTGATGACAAACTGACACTGCAAAATAAATGTAGCAGGAGAATTAGGCTGGGTTGTGAACAGGTGAATTTTTCTTACCTAGCTCATGTGCACCTGATTATTTTTCCGAGGTTTAAGTAATATGAATTAGTAGAGATGTGTATCTCTGAAAACAGATTTAGTTGAAGAAAATACATACAGCATTATGCATTTATAGCTTCTGTTTAATATTTGAATTAGCTCTATGGCTACCCATCTGCAGACATTTTGCTTGTCTTCACTCGTTTGCAAGTGTTGAGCTTCTTAAAGGTATTTGTAAGTCATGACAGAAAAAAGTAAATGTGACCAATGTATAGTAAGTGACCTCAGGAGGTTCACAAAGCATGTGCAAGGAGTCTTTAGCTATCTTCATGCAGTAGGTGGGTTAGTATGGCTTCCAACAGGGTAGCTGAAGAGCCATGTAAAAGCTGCAATTGGACTACCTAAATCTAAAGAAGGGAGGTGGAGGAACATAATGTAAAAGAAGTCTTCCTATAGATGAAGTTGAATCAACATGTTGTAAAAACTGCTTTTATAGCCATGCTAAGTTCATGTTCCCTTTTTAACATTAGGCAAAATTACTGTTTGGAATAATTCCCAGATCTGAAAAATCTAGTGCACAACTGCAAGGGTGAAATGAGCCTACCAAATCAAGATCTGTGGGCTGTGACATGCGTTGGGAAGCCAATTTTGCACGTCTTCCCTGTCCCAGTGGCTTTTGGATCACTCAAACTTGGTTCAACATACAGGCATTTTATTCAGATAAATAATCTAAGTTGGGTGTCATGGAATTTTGCTCAAGCAGCATCTCTCCAACAGCTGTGTCTTGTCTTCCCTGGTGCAGATGCCAGCCAGTGTTTGCAGACTCGTTTGATGGCTATGTTTTAGTGTTTGCAGTTATATCTATAAAATATAAAACAATTCCAGTGAACAATACTTGGTTCCTTTTAACAGCTGAGTTTGTTGATAGACTTGTTAGACTTAATGTGCAAACTTTCCTTCCAGCTGAGAAGAAGGTACAATGTCTATAACAATGCCATTATCAGATCCATTATCAGCTTTCCTTTTCTTCCCCCAGGTACTTCAATACCAGTGACAATAATCTACAGTACTGGGGCCTTGATTATCCACCTCTTACTGCTTATCACAGTCTCTTGTGTGCTTACGTGTAAGTTAATTTTTCTAAAAATAATTCTAAAACAAAATAATAAAACAAATATTTTATTTAAACATTGAAATATTTGCTATTGTACAAGAAACCAAATCGATTCTTTTCTCCCAAGAGGAAGGGAACAAACGGTAGAGACATAATTGTTTGGGATATATCACAGATTGTAAAACAATAAAACCATTATAATTTCATCTTCCTCACTCCAAGCCTGATTCTGCTTTGTTTTCTGCTTTGACATTATTGGGAAGTTTTCTTTCTAAGGGATACTTCCATATTCTAGTCCTTCAGTTTTAGCTTAAGCTGTGGATCATAGTTATTGATTCTTAATTAAGTCATATTGGATCAGTGATATTTAGAAAAAAGTATGCCAGGCATGTTTATAACAAATGGAAAATTAATCTTATACTGGGAGTCCAAGGGGGATTCTAGCAGACTCCCTGTATATGTATAATGTGGAATGTTTTTTCTGGTTGGGCCTTAACCAGTATTGAAACAATTTTCATAAACATGAAGACAGACTTCTAGAATAAGAAGGGTGCAAGCTAAGGTACATTGGCACAGCCTTGCAGGGAAACTTGTCTGCACAGTGCCCAACTTCTGTTTGACTCATAGAAATGAAAACTACCTTGTGATTATTTTCATTTCTTTTTTTTTTTATAGTGCCACTGGTACTAGTTTGAAGCAACAGTGTAAGAACAGAATCAATTTTTATCAGTATTTTTTATCAGTCTACGAGAATTATTTTCAATTTTTGTTATTTCTGACTAGCAGCTAAATTCTGTAGAATAAGTCAGTCTACTGGCAAGGAGAATCTTTCACTGGTCACTATTGCTTCTTGAAAAATTTTGCCTCATTCATCTTAATTCTTTGAATTATACCTCTGTGCATGTCTATTGCTGAACAGAATGAAAAGGGAAACTGGAACTGTCTACATTTTGATGTGTCTATGCTTTGTTTTGCAGTGCAAATTTAATAAATCCTGATTGGATTGCTCTCCACACATCCCGTGGGTATGAGAGTCAGCCGCATAAGTTATTTATGCGTGCAACAGGTATAAGATCATTTTAAGAAATACGTTTTTTCTAAATTTGTCTGGCTTACTAATTTAATGCATTTAATTTAATATAGCTTCTCTTTTTTTTTTTTTTTT
>NW_017728993.1:8434764-8436308 GCF_001723915.1 Gavialis gangeticus | reverse complement strand
TTTTTTTTTTTTTTTTTGTACCAATTTGTGCTCCAGAATTGACTAATTGTAGTGGTATTGCAGGTCTGTGATAGTGTTAATCAGACCTCCCTGTGTCGTCTTCTTTCTACCTTCAGTTGTGGAAGTAGCAGTTAACATTACATTGAAGGTAGCATTTTTTCAAATTGTATTAGTTTGGAGCCAAAACCTAGGTTTTAAAGGTTACCTGGAATGGATTTTTATAATGGCCTAATGACGTGTCTGCATTTTTTTGATAAGTAAAGATGCCTGAAGTTTGAGGGGGAGGGTGGGTTTCAGTTTCACTGTTTTTGTCTTGGAAATATTGAGTCTGTCAAGACTTTATTGTAGGTATCTTGGGGACATCTATTTCTATATTTTCATACCTTATTTGAGGAGTTGATGCAGCTGGTATTTTTAAGAAATGTCCTTTCTTCAGAATATTCACAAGTCTTTGAAATTCAAAAACCATGTAAAAACTAGGTGTTGTAACAGTCTCATTAAAATATAATTTTCATAAGTCACTTCTCTGATCATATCAGAGCTTTGAACTGCCCCTATAATGAAAAGGTCAAATGAATATGGGGAAATAATTGTAAATACTTTTAATTTATTCTCATTGATGTATCACAACAGCTGATGATGTGGCTAGTGACTTCTAACCAGTGGCCGTACTGTGAGCAGTACTGTGTGAGCAGCCACAAGGCACCTAAATAATCTCAATATTAGGACTGTCAATTAATCGCAGTTAATTTATGCCAGCAGTTTCCAATCTGTGGTATGCCTGCTGTCAGTGGTACACGGACAACCTGTCAGTGGTACACGTTAACAGATTTATTAAAATTACATGACAAAAATGTATTATTTTATATGGCAGAAATTTGCTGGTGGTGCTTAAGGTTGAGCCAAAACATTTGCTTGTGGTACTTAAGGTTGTATCGTTTTAAATTGGTGGGGCGCAACCTGTCAGAGTTTGGGAACTGGTGACTTGTGTGATTAATACAAAAGCAAATTAAAGCATTAATCACCAACCTCATTTTGACCCATGGAGTGGGCAGCTCTGGACCAGCCAGAACCCGTGCACACAGCCCCAACCCCAGCCCAGCCCACGCCTGCTCCAGACACATCTGCTCATGCTGGGCAGTGGCAGCAGGGGCCAGGCAGAAGCTGCTACTTGGCATGGAGGAAAAGCAGCCCCTCCCCCTCGCTGCTGCAGGGGCCTTCTTGCTATAGCCACCCAGTGCCTGCATCCGGGCTGCCCTGCGGCTCCCCTCTACTGTCATTGCTGCCACCTTCGGGCTGCCCAGTGGGGCAACAGTGGCAGTGCAGAGGAGCTGTAGGGCAGCCCAGGCACAGGCTCTGGGAAGCTGCAGGAAGAGCCTGCCATGGTGGTGGGGAGGAACTACTTTTCCTTCGTGCTGAGCAGCAGCTCATGCCTGGCCACGGACACTGCTCAGCATGGGCAGGTGAGTCTAGAGCAGGTGTGGGGCCGGTCTGCTTTGACCAGAGCGAGTCTGTGGCAGGCCGGGGTCAGGGCTGGGGCTGTT
>NW_017728993.1:8423034-8429764 GCF_001723915.1 Gavialis gangeticus | reverse complement strand
CAGATACCCTGCACAGCCATGACTGCAGCCGGCTCCGCAGGCAGGTAAGTTTCTTTAATCTGCTTTCTTTATGACTGCCTGGGCTTGGTGGTGGTGGGGAGGAGCTGCAGGGTGCATGGGTTCCAGGCTGTTGGGTGGGGGGTTACTGACTATTGTTTAACTGTGCATTTAAAATTGCAATTAATTGTGACTACTTTTTTTAATCTCACAATTAATTGTGATCACATTTTTTAACCGTTTGTCAGCCCTACTCAATATTATTATTATTATTATTATTATTATTTTTTTTTTTAACTATGGGCTTGTTTTTTTCCTTTATGTTAAGCAAAGAGTCTTGTGAGATGTCTTGTGTGTAGTGAGTTTCCTTATTATGCTGATTATACCGGCAGAATGAGATGCTCATCGATAACACCTCTTGTGTTGCCCGCAAACCTTTCAATCTGGTCTCAAGAAATTGATTGGATTTTTAAAAAAATCACTAGGACTAAATTACCCTTGAAATGGTCTTTATTAATGTTCAAATCAACACGCTTGACAAAACATTGATGTACAAACTAAGAAAGCTGATAAACATTCTCTTAACAATAGCCATTAAACTAATGCATCAGGATTACAAAATTCAATACAATTGAATGTTGACTGTTGGTATTTATACTTTTATGTTAAATTTTTGAGCATATACTTTTAAAAAAATTGCCTGTTGAGAAACAAAAAATTGTAACCCCTGGGGCTCTATTCCTATCAGAAGCTGAGCATGAAGGGGCACATTGGCAGAGTGCCAGAGGACACTCCAGAGATCTATTTGGTAGCCGTGTTGGCCTGAGACAGAAATACAAAACTCTAAAACTCTTAGTTCAGAGATGATACCTTTTATTAGACCAACTAACAAATAGCAAAAAACATTTTTCTTTCTTTGCAAGCTTTTGGGCGCACACACCCTTCTTTAGGCTGAGGAGAAATCAAAGATTGCAAAAGTCCTCTTAGGTAGAATCATAGAATCAATGAGCCGGAAGGGACCTAGACAGATCATCGAGTCTGACCCCCTGCCATGGGCAGGAAGGAGCACTGGGGGTGGCAGGGGTCATAAGACCCCAGCCAGGTGCCTATCCAGTCTCCTCTTGAAGATTTCCAGGGAAGGTGAGAGCACCACCTCTCTGGGAAGCCTATTCCAGGCTGGCCACCCTTACCGTGAAGTAGTTCTTCCTAAAATCTAACCTAAACCTGTCCTCCCTCAGCTTGTGGCCATTGTTCCTGGTGACTCCAAGGGGGGCCCTGGTGACCAGACTTTCCCTGAGTCCCTGCTGGTGGCCCCTGATAAGGTTGTAGGCAGCCACAAAATAAACTTTATTTTGCACAGGGGAAATTGAGGCTGGAAGGATACTCCAACCATGTGAATAGTCCCATTTTGTTCATCAGACTATTTACATGGTTCTAGACTGAAAGTATTGTGGTTCCCAAGTATGAGTTCAGAGAGGACCAGTTCATTTGGGACGTTTGTTTCTTTTTCAGTACCAAGTTTAGACAACTTAAAGGGTCAGATCTGAGGTGAGCACGCTAAATATTAAGCCCATTCAAGTTGTCTCATTTTGGTCACCCTGAAGTACTAGTGATGTTTTACTTTTAGACTACAGTTTGGAATTTCAAGTGCTGGAAATGTATAGTAAACCCTTAAATGACATGAGTTGTTGTGGTTTTGTCTGGGGGTTTTTTGTGTGTGCGTGTTTGCTTACTTATACTTTCTTTCATTTGAAGACCATGTCTTGTACTACTTTCTCTCCTTGGAAAGGTAGACGCTCGCATAAGATATTAGAGCACTTTTCAATTTCTTCTTATTTCAAGATAAGGAAAAGTTAGATAATTGAACCACTTCTAGAAATATTTCCAACCTTAGGCAGTGCTGCAGGTGTAGCAAAACAAAAATATTTAAGAAGGGGTGAATGCGGTTAAGGATAAGGGAGTGCAAGGTGTGCTAATGTATGAACATGGCGCGGGCCAGCTACCCCATGGTAACTGCCATTTTATACCATCTTAACCCATGGTAAATGTGGTTACATAAGTAAGTGCAGAGCAGCCTTTTCAGTAAATTCACACCTTGGTTTGCCCAGATTACAGGAGAAAAACTGAGACTTAGTTTTTCCTAAGCATGTTAATGGCATATTGGTAGAATACTGTTATGGCTGTAATATCACTGTTGGAGTAATACAGTAATATTTCCTTAGTGTTTCTTCCAGAAATAGTTCTCCTTCCCACTTTTGTGTGCGCGAATAAATGGATAGGTGGTACCACTAATACAGGCAAGACAGTACTTCAAAACGGATTAAATTAAGAGGAGTGTCTTAATGCTTGTTGCTGTTTCTCATGGGCTAATTATGCAACAGAACAAGGCAAAGTTCTCCTTTTTACTTTGGAAGAATTGCATGTTTTAGAAAACAAGCTTGGCACCTTTAGTTTAGTTCAGTGACTTGCAACCAGGGTGCCATGGTGCCCTGGAGTGCTGTGACATCCTTTTCAGAGTGATGTGCAGTATTAGCACTCCTAGGCATGCAAACACCTACATGATTCACAAGATCAGTCTAGAGATTTCAAATAGAAATCCATGAAGTCAAACACATTATGACCTGTTTTGGTCTTTCTGAGTTTTTTACAACAGAAAAATTGCTCTCTTTTTCTCCAGTCACAAAACAAGTGAAAGCCAAGAGCTGGCATTTTCCAAGGGGTATCTTGAGGCTAAAAATGTTGAGAAGTGCTAGCCTGGTTGTAAGTAGGCAACCACACAAGAGCATGACAGAAGAATTTCTTCAGTAGCTTAAGCACAAGCAGGTTTTATCCAACATCAGGCAAGCAGACTTTGTCTCTCTGTCTTATTGTCTCCTCTTAAAGTTATTTACTGTGGGCAGAGCAGAGGAAATCTTGTTGCTCTTTTAGTCCCTCAATTCTTGTTCTATGAATTAATAATGCCATGGTGAAGCATAGGCTTATGTTACAAATCCAGACCTGCTTCACTCTCCTTTTATCTGCCTTCAAAATCCCAGGGCCTTTAGAGCAACTTGACAGGGTTTAGTTGTAGTTGACTTCCTCTGAGAACTGAGAATGCCTTTTCTCATCTCGGCATGTGAGGAACTAGAGCATGCTCCTTTATTGATTGAGGCCGTGCCAGGAGCCTAAACAGCTGAACACGTGGAAGCAGCAGCTTTTGGGCATCAGAAATGGTAGCCTGAGAAACTTGAACTAGATCAAATTCTGTAGACCCAGTTTTCATGCCCTGTAAAGTGGAACTAACTTGTTCATTTACACTAGCCCTAGTGAAGAGATTTTTGGATCATGTCAGATCTTATGTTTATGTATTTCTTTTCTTCTCCAAACACTTCACCAATGAGAGATGCACAATGTGATTCCTAAGACAGTCTTCTTTAAAACAGAATACTTGCGCACACCACCACTATGTAACAGTTTAAGACAGCGAAGAATAGTGTGTCTAGTGGAAACTGCCTGGAAATTTCAGAAGACATGTAACTCTTCCAGTTGACTTTGAGTCAGCTACAGTTTACATCCTAAGGAATATGTATAAAACAGACAGGTTAAACTTTGTGGGCAGATGAACCCACTTCATGTTGCGTGTGGTTACATAGTATGTGTTTTTTTTCTGGGCTGAACAACAGGCAGGTCTTGTATGCTAGCAGCTGACAGGTGCATTTAAGATTTAATCATGTTGCCTTAAAGGGTTGCACAGGGCACCAGATGTAAGCAATCAGGGCTGGATCCGAATGGGGGAAACGGAGCAAAGTCGCATCCTGACAACGTAGGGGCAGTGTACAAAAGGCAATGGGCAGTATAAGTGGATGGTGATGTGCTACACTTGTCTGGGAAGATTCTTATCTATAGTAACTTTCTGTTTTTCAGTTTTTATTGCTGACTTGCTGGTTTACATACCCGCTGTTATCATGTACTGTTGTTATTTAAAAGAAACATCAACTAAAAAAAAGGCAAGTATAAACCTCTGGTATTTCTAGGTATGAATAAAATATTTTGTTGTTTAATCAGAATAGAAAGTTGAAAGACTAAAAATAAATATAATTAATGCTACAGAGCAACTTTAACACTGTAGCATTCTGTACCATTGAAGACAATCGGTATATCTTGTACTAAAGACTACAGTTAGAAAATACTAACTTATTTTACAGCAGTTATTTTAATGACCCTCAATAATAACCATGTTAGTTAGTAACCATGAAGTGCTAACATAATGCTTCTTGTCAGAGGTATTATGTAGGCAGTAAAAAAAATATTTGTGCTCTGACATAAGGGAATTTGGGGACTGCTCTGGGTCCTGTATACTCTGTTACATGGCAGAACTGAAATATGCCATAAAATTGATGTTGGCATCAGTTCTTTATGTTCACTCTCCTCAGATATCGCTAGTCTGCCTATCTATAGAGAAATGTTCAGGACTGAGATGAGCACAGTTGTCTCTGTGAACTTGATGGGTTTCTACTTAATAATTCTTTATTTATTGGAGGTCACTTTGCCCCTTCCTGCTCACCAAGATATTGGTGGGAAGGTGGGATTAAGTGCAAAAAAAACAGTGTTCACTAGATGTAGGACTCTACGGGGGCTTGCCCAGGCCAGGCATTGTAAAAAAGAGATCAAGAGTATTCGTAACTCCAGAGCAGGATGAACTGGTAGAAGGCATACTGTCTCATTCATGTGCATTTTAAAGACTCTTATTCTCCCTCTTCCTCCCTTTTTCTTCTTTCTAGGTCTCCACTGCTCTTTGTGTATTGCTTTATCCAGGTCTTATTCTTATTGACCATGGACATTTTCAGTATCCTTGCATTTGTACTGAAATGGAAAAAAATCAGTTTACAAAACATCTCTCCCTAATATACAGCCTTTGCACTGGGACTTAGAAAGCTTTGTGGTTGTTTGATGAAAACAGAGGAATCCTTTCACCACAATGTAAATGTTGAAAGGAAATAGGAGCCCTTTAATGGACTGGAGGCCAATGACAGATATTGGTGGAAATTCAGCCCACGTAGAATATCCTTTTTGTACCCCAAATCTACCTTGGTGCCAGTCTGTCTTACCTTAGAAAATGTTGAGGCTGTTTGGCTATGAAAAGAGGGGTTGAACTATGCACCTGTGAGTGGCAGAAAGCAGAATAGGGTGGCACTTTATAGACTAATGGCCTTAGATCTAACTGGGGAAGTGAAGAATTTCAAACGAGGTTGTAAAATGTGACATTCTCTCCAGCTTTAGCTGTCGCTAGTTGACTGTCAATAATGGGAAGTGATTGTTTAGCACGTACTGTCTAAGGAGACGGTTTTGCACAATTTTCTAGCAGTCATATACTTCCCAGTGAGATATCTGTACACGACTCCCTATACAAAATTACTAAATCGGAGCACTCTGCCGCTGTTGTCCTTTAATAGCCTCCAATCTGCTAATTTACAATAATTGGTACCTTTTGAAACAAAAGGTGAATTTAAGTTATAGGTGAAATCTTGGGTTCTGTTTGTATACAGTTTCAATTTTCTCCATCTTCGAATATCCATAGCCACAAAACTCATTCATATAATGTAGGGCCCAATGAGTGATTAAGATAATTTTTCCACAGATATTTGCTCTTGATTTTAAATAAATTTGCTTTGTTATAATTTCTTTTTTTATGTGTTTTCCTGTGAATATTTGTGAGATTGAGTTTGGGTATGAATATTTGCAGGAGAAATTTGAAACTGTACACATAAACAGAACCCAAGATTTCACCTATAACTTAAATTCACCATTTGTTTCAAAAAGTACCAATTAGTGTAAATTGTATGCATCTTTGTCACTGGCTTTCTGACCCAAGTCTTGTTCATGTATGTGCACCTTTTTGGTTGCAGGCTTTTTGGTGGTCTAAGGACATAGGCTGGCAAAGTTCTTTGGGTAGATGTGTGATACCTTTTGGTTGCAGCTTGTATTGGAAAGTAAGTTACTATGGATATCAGTAAGCAAGTACAGGAATGGACTACTCCAGGGTGTGGTAATGGGTATCTTAGAACAGGGAACATGACAAATTCCTGGAACCAAGATAAATATGGAAACTTTATTACCCTGATACTCTAAAACTAGGCACGTAAGAAAACAGATTTTGAAAATATACCACTAAGGATTGCACTCGTCATTGCTAGTATGACTAATTGTGTTGTTCCTTCATTGGCATCGGTTGATTATTGAAAGGACAGGGCAATACAGAAGCTAAAACTCCAGTTTCCTTTTTATTCTGCCTCTTCAGTCATGTTACATCAGTTCAGTGTTACCTTGTGATGGTATTCAGTATATTCTGTCCCTCACGTATCTTTTCCTTAACTTAAAAACATATATAACTCTGTGAGCCTTGGCTTTGCTCTTTGGGGTGTACTTTTCTTGTCTAATAATTGGGACCTTTTAGGGTCAGTGGCATTTTGTTTGGCCATAAGTTATAAACAAATGGAGCTCTACCATTCCTTGCCTTTCTTTTGCTACCTACTTGGAAAATGCTTCAAGAGAGGCCTAACAGGAAAGGGGTGAGTATTGTTAAAGCTCAGTGTCCAGAAACCGGCTGAGGAATGCATATAGGCAGCCTCGCCTTGGGAATTTGATTCGTCTTATTTGCATGTCAGTCATTCTCTGCTAATCTCTGGTGGAAGGTACATGTATCAGTATGAGCGTTATGCTTCTTGTAGAACATTTTTTTTTTTTTTTTTTTTTT
>NW_017728993.1:8410020-8422954 GCF_001723915.1 Gavialis gangeticus | reverse complement strand
TTTTTTTTTTTTTGAAAATTTTTTTTTTTTTTTTTTTTTTTTAGTGATTAAGTGATACCCTAACTATAGTTCTAAAAGCATGCAGTTTCTAGCAAAATGCACTAAATTCTTTTTACCCCCTCATCAGTATGAAGTATGGGCTAAAATTGGACCCATAGATACTACAGTTATTCAAATCTAAGTTGACCCTGAGTTTAAGATGACGCCCTTGTAATTAGATTCTGTATCTGGAAAATGTATAACTTTGATACAGTTTTCCAAATATACCATCTAATTGTTGGAGATTTGCCTTGAATTTGTCCCCCTCTCACTGGTGCAGCAGGGAAAATAGTGGCTGCGGGGAGGGTTTGGTGGAGCATCCCATGGGAGCATAGGGGACCCCCCCCTTTCCCCTGGGCTGGCAACTGGTGCCTGGGGGCACCCAGGGTCCCCCCCCATGGCTGGTTACTGAACCGGGGAGGGCACGGAGGGTGTGTGGGGGAATTCCCCCACTGACTGGAAGTACTTCCGGGTCTGCTGCTGAGTGCTCAGCAGACACCCCCTTCCCACCTGCCCCCCCACCCCGTGGGATGCTTCATCCGCCCCAGCATCTCAGCGTTCATGAGCTGCACCTGGCACCTCGAAGTATGTAGAAAAAACATATAAAGCTTTGTCTATGGCTGAATTGCTGATTCTCCGAATATGAATTGAATCTTCAGATTCTGCCAAATCAAATTGGGACAGTGATCCGAATCAGCGAATCAAATCACTGCCCCTTAACTTGGGTCAAATCTGAATCGAATACTGCCCACTTCTCGCACCCCTAGTGTTTGGAGTGATTGAGTTCTGCCTGCTCAATCACTATGGTTTTTGGAACGACTGAGTTCTGCTCAACCGATATGTTTTGGAACTGATTTGGCTGATTTGACTTGGAACACAAAATATATTAATAAAAAAACCAATGTTTCCCCAGTATGGCATGCTCCGTGTGGGCTATGTTCAGTCAGTTTCATAGTTGGTTTCCATGACTGAGTACATGCTGTTTTGGGCAGCCGTTTAATGATAGACACTGGATTTGAGGTTTTTCTGTATGTGAGTATAAAACGACGGGCTTTTTCCCATGCTGACTGAAAAGAAAAAACCTCATTGTATATTTCAGTAAATATGGTAAATTAATGCCTGCAGATATACTCTATTTCTAATGGATTTCTTTTCACTTACCTTAAGATGCCAGCATGCTTTTTCTGTGGTATTGGTAGCAATTTCTACTCAAGTTTGTCACTGTTGGTAACTTCATGTAGATTCAGTTGTATATTATAATATCTGCTTTAAGCTTTAAACTCTAAGAACGTGATGTTTTTCATATTATCAGCTGTATTTTTGTCACCTTACATTTTAATTTAAACTATTTTTATTACAGATTAGTGCTGTTAATTAAAATAGCAGTTACAGTGGTTGCTGCTTTTGCTATGTGCTGGCTCCCATTCTGCACAGAAGCGGAACAAATCCTGCAAGTACTCAGAAGACTTTTTCCCATTGACCGAGGCTTGTTTGAGGCATGCATGCATTTTATTTTTCTTTGTAAATGTTCTGTATTCTTGGATCCCTTGAGAAACCTTCATCATGACCTTTGGGGATTTCACGTGGAAGACACACCACAGACGTAGTAATCCGAGCTGGCTTCTTTGGCAGCGATTTCTTGCCAGTTATTTAATCCAACATTTAACCCCTCGCTCAGCTGGCATCTTCCAGGATATTATATGAGTAGGCAACACTTATCCCATCATCAAACCCATACTCAAGTCATGCATTTTTCCATTGAAATAGATTCCACAGTAATTGGCAGCATCAGAATATGCAACCTTTAACTTAACACCTTTGGTGTCTTCCTTTCAGTTAGCATAATACTCAGCTCTAGTAAAAGGAATTTTAATTTACAGACAGTGTTTTGCATACAGTCAAAGACTGGCTTTATCTAACAGTAACTGCTTTCTGCATAATTTTTTTCCCCAAAAAATCCACCTTGCAGCTTTAACCTTTCGAATAGATTCAGAACCCAGCTTTCCCCGAAGTAGGAACAAAACCCCAGTTCACTAATGCTTACCTTTCCTGGGACTTAGAAAGCTTTATAGAACCTGGGTTTCAGTGACTGTCATTAGTATAAATGGTTTGTTTTACAAAGGTAGTTTCGGCTAACAGTTCTTCACTAGATGCAAATGACTGCATAACTTGCGGTATGTTTGTTCTGGAAAAAAGTAATTGAGGCATTTCTTTTAGGTGCAGCCACTGGATTATTTTCAGTTCTTCTATGCTAGCAGCTTGTTAAAAAGTAACTCAAGCATGGGAAACATGGGAGATACAGAAACGTACAAACCAAAATGCCTTTGGTCACTGTGTACTTTTTACCCAGTGCTGTGTTTAAAAATAAAATCTGTAAATGTCAACAAACAATGCATCTGAAAGAGTCCAAGGATTTTGGTCTAATATTAGCCCAACTATTTTCTGAGCTGAGTAGGGGAGTGACTGACTTGGATACTAATCTAGATAAAATGAGAAATTGTCCACGTAAGCAATGCACAGTAAGTTTATACTGAGGGGCGTGTAACAGGTTCTTTGAATTGGTTCCCATTTACAGAAGCAGTAACAAATGCTGATGGTTGTAAAATCTTATTGACTATTAAGTAGGCGTCTTATGTGTTTGCTGGTGCTGCCAAACCCTCTGTTCACTTGTAATCCTCAGCAAATTTGAAGAGCATATTCTGTATTGCTAGTAAGCATCCAAGGAAGATGGCTCAGTTGTTGGTGCTAGTAGCTTTCTTGCCGTTATGTCTACACAGCTGTGATTCAAGCAGCTGTTTAGGGATGAGTTTCATGAGCATGATAGCTGTGGTTACAAATTTAATTTTGAAATTGATCCTAGCACAACTGCTAATGTCTTTAGACTTCTTGATTTATTAGTAGTTAACTGTGTCATTGCTAGCAACCAGTAAGCAGAGCTAAATACACTCAGGTATGTAATAAAATGTGACAGCATATAGATTGTCTTCACATTTGGAAAAAGTTTCATGTGCTATCATTTAATCTAAAAATTTCCCAGAAGCAGATGTTTTCAGAGCTTTATTTTCATAAAGTGCATAGCATTATGAGCTAAGACTTGAGACCTCTTGTGTTTTAAGAAAATATTTCTCAGTTATTTTAATACACGTTTTAATCCAGTCTTTTTTAGCCAAGATCAGACTGATCCAAATTTTTCTTTCAGCATATGACGTGTGCCTATGAATTTTTGTTTTTTTTGGTAAAGTAATAAAAAAATCCTCTTATTGTTTGAACCTCAAATGAAAATGGATGCAACTCACTAATTAACTTTTCAGGATAAAGTAGCCAACGTTTGGTGCAGTCTAAGTGTCCTTATAAAGATAAAGAACATTCTTTCACCTCAGACTCAGCTTAAACTCAGGTAAGAATGAGCTGAATGGCTCGATTTAATAAGATTATGGGGGATTTTCAGGATTTTAAGAGCACAGGGCCCAGTGGCTTTCACTGGGATCCAGTGGGACTTGTACTCTTAAACTAGCAAGGTGCTTGTGGAAATCTCACCCACAAGCTCTTTAGAAGAATTATGAATGATTATCCCGTTCACATTGGTTTTCAAAATATTATATGTTCCTAGTGGGTATTTTATTCCCAGGTAATGCAAAAAGGATTAAAGACTTCTCCCATGTTTGAGCTTATAATAGTTAACATTAATGTTAATGATTTTTTAATGATTTGAAGAAATGAATTAGTTAAACTGGAGACATTAGATGTGTGCATTTTTTTTCCTCATTTCTTCCAGTGTTTAAGCTTTTGGCAGCATTGGTTTCAAATAGGCAAACAGTTCAAGACCAGCTTCGTACTTTTTTTTGAAAGTGCTTATGTTGGTGAGGTCCAGAAATTGTTCTAGTTTTCAGTGGTACTTGGCAATTTAATACACATTGAAAATGGGACTTGGGTTTCTTAATCACTTTGTTGCTTTTGAAAATTTTATCTGAAATCCCAAAAGAGAAATTTTTATATTAAAGGGTAAGCCTTTTTTTTTCTTGAATCCTTTTAGCTTTGCTTTCACATTCCTGAGCCTACTTCCTGCTTGTATAAAACTAACTCTTCAGCCCTCTCTCAGAGGATTCAAATTTGCTCTGGTAAGTGTATATTTTTAATTGTTTCTTATTTTAACTCTACAATAGTGTTGGAGCATGACCAACAGATCTACTTGAAATTGCCACAGTGCACAGAGTAGAGGAACTGTGCATGCTGTGAAATGTCACTTTGTATCTGCTGAAGAGACTGCTTAGAAAGTGTATGGCTAGCAGAGTTAACTATCAGAGTCCTCTAAGAGGACCTGACTAGTGCTCTTTAAATCTCAGGTCCTTTCCCTTAGCTTCAGTTTTCCTTATTTAATGCTGTATTTTATTATTTTCCTCTGAAGAGTCTTTGGAAGATTTTGTGCACAATAAGCTTTGTATAGATTTGAGACTTCTCTTCTTTTTTGTTTTGTTTCCAAAATGATATTTTTTCTTAATACACTGGCTGCCAAATTCAATAAAAATTCCCACAGTACTCATTGTAGCCTCATCAGTAGCTTGAAAAGGGAATGATACTTTTTTTTTAATGTTTGCTTATTTTACTCTGCAATCTAATATCATTGGACATAAATTGGGTGTGTTACCATGATAGGAATGCAAACTGTTTTCTCTGAAACCCAAATCATCATACTTAGATATTGCTAACCTTGTAAGCAGCGGATTGATTTTGTTTAAAATAGTGATTATTTAGATAAGTACTGCTTATGAATTTATCATCCTGGGGGGCAGGAGGGGTAGCGTTGAGTCTTCCCAAGAATTGTCTTCTAATTTAATTCTTATTCAATATTTTTTTCTCAGTAACAAGAATGTTGCTATTTAGTTACTACTTAAGTACACACAGTTAATGCAGCATAATACAACTAATCTTCAATTGCATGGTTACAACCTAGTACAGCCCATGTTGCAAATATTTCTGTTGGGATTATTTGTAAGAATAAAATTAAGCATGTGCAAAAGTCTGCAAGGTTCAGGCTTAATGATATGAAACATGTTCTAAATACTGTGGGCCAGACTCTCCAATTAGTTATGGGCGCGCATTTGTATACTTGTGCCTCCACCTGTACTGAAACATGTAAGCTGTACTGCACTTGAACATGTTTAATACAAATTGGGTACATCTTTAATGACATCACATTTCTCATGCTGCCTTTACATACATTTGACCAATGGAAAAATTAAAACCCCGTGCTTTGCATTTGAGTTCCATGTATTAATACCTGGTCTACTTTACTCCTTTAAGGTTAGTTGTGCATTGTCATTTTTCCTATTCTCCTTCCAAGTACACGAAAAATCTGTTCTTCTAGTATCATTGTAAGTAAATTTTTTTTTATAAGAAATACTTTGTCACCTCCCTTTCCCCCTCATTTGTGTGAAATTGCATGCTTTTCCTTGATTTAAAAAGTTCTGGGAGGGGAGCCAGTTATGTTAACTTTAGGTCTTTGGGCCAGGCTGCCACTATTAGTCCTCCATGGATTCTGCTGTCTGTGTACAGTAGGCAGAGTGGCATTCTGCCCTGCCCCGTGCTGAGGGGGAGGGTGGTAGCACGTGCCAAAGTCAGAGCTAGCATAGTGCTAGTGGGGAGTTCTCCTATGCAAAGAATATTTCTCCTGGTCAGTCTGGTCTAAAGCAAGTAAAATTCTGAAACGTGTTTGAAATAGCTAGCAGAAGTGTTGCCATCACAGGGTTTGCCAACCTGTCTCTCTTGATTTCAGACCAGTCTGCTTAATCATAAATGAAATCCCATTCATGGCTACATGGTTTTTACTTGTATCAACTTTCAGGTAAGTCATGCATCATTGACTCTTACTCTAGTATTGTTCTTGTCTTGATCAAAGTAAGTCCTAAATGTATCCCCTTTACCTTTTTAAGGTTACTCAAAATGCAGTCTTATTGGCTTATAGCCTAACTTACTTCTGGGTGTACTTCTTTTTTAACAGCATGTTGCCACTTCTGTTGAAAGATGGCCTCTTATTGGCCTACATTGGGACAACATTAGCCTTTCTTACAGTCTGCACAGCTTCTTTTTCAATATTTGAAAAGACTTCAGCAGAAGACCTGCAGCTGAAATCGTTTTCCCTTTCCATTTGGGGATACATTCCTTGGTTAAAGCCATTCCCAAAGTTTGTTAAGAGTCTGGTAAGTAACTGTTAAGTGTTTTTACTGTATTTTTGGAGTTGTTATAATTCAGTTTTATGCTTGAAATCATTCATATTAGTCTGGCCTTCTATGTATGCTATGGATTAGATTCTTCTTTGCACACATTTACTTAATGCGAGTTCCATGAGAACCCTCTCTCATTTTCTCTGCCCTGTTAAGCTAGTAATAGCCTCTGAACTCCTGTATGCGAGGCTCCCCCAACTTCAAATGTAAATCCTGCCTACCGGCTCATAAAGAGCAAGTTTAGGAAGAGAAAATAGAAGGAAGAAAATCCCATCTCTCCTAGATTCTTTCCATTTTCTACCAGTAAGTATGGTTGGACCTCTTAGACTGGTGAGGTTTTTTGGCACAGGGACTTTCTTCATAATTCTCTTTTCTAACTAGTGCAAACCATGTCTTTGTATTGGATTTGTGCTGTGCCTACCATAGTTGTGTCCTGGGCCATGGTTACAGCAACCCAGCATGTAGTAAAGCAGCTATTTAGCAGTAAAAGACCCTGTTCCAAAATATTCCCTGTATTAAATAGAAATGAAGAAAGACAGTCTCCTATGATGCTTTATTTGGAAGTGCTTGGCTTGACTGTCTTTGTATCAGCCTAGAAAATGGTGCACAGGATGCCAGTACAGATGCACACGGTATTTTCTGAGATGTCAGCCATATATAAAAGATGAAGAATACAAAGCACCTTAAGTAGTGAGAATAATCGCTTACTTATTTGATACTGTAAATCAGTGTTAACTAGTATATCATTCTTTATCTTCCAGTTTCTCATCTCAATAATTCTGATGGGCGTCCTCAGTTTAATGAGTGCTACACTGAATCCTCCACAGAGGCTACCAGATTTATTCCCAATATCTGTGTCTGTTGTTTCCTGCTTACACTTCTTATCCTTCTTGATGTATTTTAATATTGTTGTACTGTGGGACTCAAGAAATAGTAGAAACCAGAAGAAAACCAGTTAGTTAAATCCAAACCTGTAAAAATCCAGGACTAAATTGCAAAGGGACTGACTGTTTTCATTGAATTATGTCATGCAGCTAAACCACTGTGTGTTTTAGTGCACTTCCCAGGATCTGATGTAAAGCAGGAAAGAAAATGTTTTATACTGAAACACAGATAAGTTGATCATAACTCTTGTTTTAAGGGAAAAGAATTGCTATTTCCAAAGAATGTCTGAAATTTAACTTGGCCTGTTAGTCTCCAGAAATGTAATACTTCTGATGTTGCTTGTAAACTGAAAATACATAATTAAAAGAGCAAAATCTTGAACCTGAGCTAGCAGTGCCAGTTTATTTTAGCAAATCCCCAAAATTAATTTGCTAGTGTCAGTTTCACCCATTTCCTAGCATGAAATGTGTAAGTGATTCAACGTAATATAGGTTAAACAATAACTCTTGGCTGTTACTTCCAAGTGGTCTCTTGCTGGCCCGGTTTGATTACATAAATTAAACTTCCTTGCACACTATTTCACTGTCCTCCATCATTGTTTCAAATGATATGCTTAAAATCATCAAGGCCACTTCACTAATAGCCATAGCTCAGTATCATAGTTCATGCTAACGTGACCATCTTATTCTGACATTAACCTCTACACCAGCTGAGGTCCATTTTTACTTCAACAAGAGTTACGGGGTGCTCTGGTTGTCATTACTGTTTTCCCTCCATATCCTCTTTCATAAGGACAATGTAATTTACTAACCCTACATCAACATAGATAATTCCCATCAATTTTATGACCTAAATGGAATGGTTGGTCTCTTAAAATTTGATAAAACTCCATCTTCTCTTCTAAGATGTTTAATTTTAAAATATATGTATTGTTGGGTAGAGTCCTGTATCATTAACCACAAGCTGGACTCCAATTTCGCAGCACTTAGGTGACAGGCTAAGAAGTTCCATGGAACCTTCATTTAAGCTATAAAGTTTTGCTGAAGGCAATACAAAAATGATTAAGCAATCAGCATAGTGTGCTGTACATGACTTCCCTGTCCCAACATTTTCAAAACATCACACACAAATATGTGCTTGTTACTGAAATGCAAAGCTGTTAGTGGGGGGACAAGGTGCCTCCAGATAACTTGAGGCTTTTTGCCCAGAATGGGAGAGCATCTCTTTCTCCTGTCTTCATCCCCTGGAGTATATTCATCATCTTGTTCCTCATGCTGACAGTGTCCAACAATACTCAGTAGATTTATTAAAATCATTACCAGATCCTGTCTTGATTTGGTTCCTGTCTTACTACCCAATTGAGATCAACTGAGTTAGTAGTTGCTGCAGGCTGTCAACAGATTCCTGCAGACATCACTGCTTCAGTTTATGCTGCTCACCTTTCGCTGAGATCCCACAGAAACAGATTTTACAGTATTCTTTGTACTGGGGCATCTAGAACTCTGAATAGGTATCTAAATGGTATGTAAATTTAGGAAAATAAATTAGTTAGGCTAATTGAAAGCTGAGATGTCAGATCAAATATCTGAAGGATTAACTAGATTTTTAAAAAAAAAAACCCTCCCTTTCATTTGGAATCACTTCCAGGCTGAGTGACACTTACCTGAACGACACTTAGCATACCGCCTTGGTACACTAGTAGTTTAAAGGACACAAATTAACACATTAAATAATCATGCAGATATTGCATGTACTGGAAGAAAGCAGAAGCCATGAAACTTTGCATGGTAAGTACAGCCCACAGGAGAACAAGTATCAGGGCAGAATTAGGGAGAAGTTACAGTCTAGATGCTCTCATTTGTAATCATCCTAAGGAGTTGACCATCCCTGTTTAAAGATCACTCAGCAAAATACCAAACTGTTGTTGACATTAACACATTCTATGAGTGCCCTGCTGCATAGCAAAACGCCATGAGGGTGTGCATCAGCTGTTCTAGGAACTTACTTCCAAATATGTGAATTATGAGTTCACTTAAATGAAGTGTCTCTCAGATAAGTTTACATTTCTTAATTGAAAAGGACAGTTTAAGACAAATTGTCTCTCAAAAAAAAATCTTTTCAACAAGTAATTACCAATGCTTCTAGAAGCCAGTTCTATTTTTGTACAGGGGCCTAAGCCATTGCTAATTTGTAATTACATATGTAGAGAGAGAGTGAACTTTACCTACAGTACAGTTTAATTCAAAGCTGTAACACTAATCTTTGCAGAAGCCTTTAACATTTTTCTGAGGGAGTTGTAATGATAATTATCCATGATTAAGGCATGCAAGCTTTCCATCCATAATAAAGTCTTTTATCTTTTTTAAAAAAGCATGGGTGGAGTGGGCATTTATGTGTATTAAGCCACATAAATGGGAATCATTGTCTATAGTAGCTCTGCAAAATAACACATGCAGCATTCTGTCCAAATAGAACTTGGTGAAACCTTGCCAAAAATGAAGGTAGTGCAAGGGACCACTACTCTTGCTAAAAGAATCTGTAAAACAGCCAACTAAGATGGAAGAGAGTAGAATGGTTTCACATTTCAGTTATAGTCTCTTTGCTCTTGTGCTCATCACAAGATCAGGGCCAAGTGCTTCCCACCATACAAAAACATTAGTTTTGAGTGTATCTCTTTTCTTTGTCCTTCACATGGCCTCCAAGGGTGATAAAGTGAGAGTCATATGATCTACCTTGTGTAGAACTGGGAAATGGTTCTTAACAGACCCAGCTGTTTCTGAAAGGCAAAAGCTTAGTGTATTCAAGAGGTCAAAGAAACAGTAACTGCTTTAATAACATCACACATGCAAGTAATATCTGGACAAGCTCTTAACATAACCTTGCATTTCCAGTTTTTTCCTTAGAACAATTATTACCAACACTGAATATTCCAGCTTATGGCTGTTAAGGTACAAATGATTATTGTTATATAGTTTTAGAATTGCTGATGGTCTCTCTTCTAACTTTGAGGGTTACTTTTACACAGGCTAAATATTCAAAATAAAATTTTCCCAGTATATTTGCACATTTTCCCAGGGAAAGAAAACCTCACACTCCCTAGCTGATAGAGCTATGCCAGAAAAACTTCTTGTATAGACACAGTTATGCCAAGAGGAAAGTGTTCTTCCTGGCTTCAGTCTTTTGGGGAGGTGGCAAATCTATGCTGACTGAACTGCTTTTTGTCAGTACATACTGCACCTGGACTGGAGGCATTTATGGCTAGGTTTGGCAGTACCGCCTACGTAAGCCAGACAAGCTTAAAGGTTGGTTTAATGGTGTTCACCCAGTTTGAAAAGCAGGAATTTACATTGGTGGGAAGGACAACATTCAAATTTCTGTATCTTTTTGTGCATCTCACACTGTACTTATGCAACATGCTGGCTATTGCTGGCTGTACAAATTTGGCAAATGTCTAACAAAAGGTGGTAGAGAATTTTCAGGGCCATCAATCAGATGGATCAATGGATGAAAATAGCTACCTTGCTTTTATAGCAACTCTTCCCTTTTTCTTACTGCAGTATCCAAATTGGAGTAAGTTGCTTACTATTATTCATCAGTTAAGGGGACACCTGTTTAAAAAAAAAATCAAGGAACTAATTCGGATACCTTTATTAGCACTAACATTTCTACACGTAGAATAGAAATAAGGTCATGAGTAACTAAATGTGAACATAACATAGATGTATAGAGTATACAGAGTAATTCCTAACATGATCTAGTTTTCTATATCATTTGATCAAAAAATATTTGTAAATGCCACATGTGGGGTATGGAAAGCATTTGCTGAAAATGTCATGGAACTGGCACAACTTCTCTTAAATGGCATCTTGCTAACGTTTGGGTGGGCTGATGAACTGCATAAATATAGCCCTACAAACTGGCAAGCAGTCATCACAGCTCATGGTAAAACTGGCATCCATTCCCACAGAAATGGAGCATATCATTACTGTGAAATTTTCAGTCGCTCTGAAGGCCTGGGAACCAGTGTTCATCCCTGAGCATACAGTTTCTTCCTGATCAACTCTAAAAGCAGATTGCAGCCTGTATACCAAAGCAGAACAATTATTGTTTGTAATGACTCCACACAGAAAAAGTTTACATTTTATACATCAGGAAATCTAGATCAGTTCATAGTACAAACACTTGCATAAAAGAGCCATTAAGAACTGTATTATTTACATTGAGATTATTTGGTTGTGCACATTGTAAAGATTAAATTAGATGCCAGAAATTGTATCTAGATGTGCACCTGCCTCGTGCAGTGAGCAATCCTTAACTGGCATTTGCTGGGGAGATAGATTTACAGTCATTTCTTCTCTCCTTTTAAGTTCAATCTGGCAGATGGAAAACTCTGGGTTGACACAAAATGCATTTTTTGCATAATGCCTGTGTGGGGTTAAAACAATGAAGTGATCAGCAATTAGATAGCATACCTAACCATATCCACAGTTTGTTTACAATTAAGAATCTGCCTAATATTATCTTCATGATGTAAAAATATATGAGAAGGCAAAACAAAATGAAAAAAAGAAATTAAAAAAAAAAAAATCAGTATTTCCTTTAAATTATGCTAAGATGTTTTCTAAGTTGTAATTAGTTTTCTTCCTGAAGTGTTGAAAGTTACAGTAAGCAACCTAATGCTCACAGCTGTTGAAAGCTTTTTCGCCAGATTTGTCTTCTGCCTTACACAGCAAGAATGTGGAGAGGCTGTATAAGGTCTCATAGAGACCTTGTGTTATAAAGCAGTCACAGAGCGTCAAAAGAGTCCAGCCTTAAAGACATGAGTATAGATTTGTGGCCTTTGGGGTTTTTTGCATGGAAAATCTGTGGGTCAACTGGCTCTTAATACCACTGAATATGAATATGTAGAATAACCTTTCTAAAGAGCAAGATAGTTTCATTATTCATCAGTTCCCATTAATTTGTAAATAAATCCATGAATCTAATGATGATGGCCCCAGCAGCCTTACTTAGGGTCCTGGGGGCCTCCTGGGGCTGCAGCGATCCTGCTGGGTGGAGCCTGGCCAGCAGCCAGAGCACGGCTCTGGGCAGCCCGGCTCTGCTTTTCAGCTGCGTGCACTGCCCGTGTGCGCGCTGCTCTGGTTTGTTTTGATCCCTGCATATCCAGAGGTCAAAAAAACCCGCAGGAAAACCCCCCCACAACTGGAGCAGTACATGTATGGGCAGCGCACCCTTGTAGCACAGAGAACAGCTGACTGCAGTATGTGGCACTATAGACATGTCTGCAGCACCACATACCACAAGGCCACACTCATTTGGATGCAGCCTTATAGGCACGGTACAGATGTTTGGGGAGGTTAGATTGCATTAAAAATAGCCACCTGATCTAACTTAGTTTGCCCAGGTGCAGACCATACACTTAACTGGGGGTACAGACAGAAGTGACAATTTCTTGCCCAATTTGGCCACACGTGCAGACAGAAGTGACAATTTTCACCTGATCTGGTCACAGAAAGCAGTTTCTAATTGTGACCAAACACATGTGCGTGGCTGCAGACAGCTTCAAAAAAGGCGGTAAAAATCTGACTCCTCATTGCACGAGGTATCAGATAAAGATGTTTCAAAATGTAGAGTCTTTTGTAACGTGTGTCTGCAGAGCTCCCAGCCTGTCACTCTTCAGAATGGGAAGGCCAAAGGAGAGGGGAGAGTTTAGTTTGGGGGTTTATCAGCCCCCTGGAGGATGGGGCAGATATATTGGAGTCCCCCTTCCCTGCTGGGGGCGGGAGGGC
>NW_017728993.1:8404443-8405020 GCF_001723915.1 Gavialis gangeticus | reverse complement strand
CTGGAGGATGGGGCAGATATATTGGAGTCCCCCTTCCCTGCTGGGGGCAGGAGGGCAAGTCTCCAATTCACTCACCCCACCCTTCAGCACTGGCTGGGGAGCCCCAGAAATGAGCTCCCTTCACTGCCTTTTGCCCCTCTGATTCTGAAAACAGCGAGCACTGGCAGAGAGCTGAGCTGTTGCTATGGGAACCTGAAACCAACAGTGAACTTCTGTTTTCTCTGGGATAAGGCTGTAACTTAGAAAGCTTTGCAGAAGTCGGTCTGAGTTACAGCTGGGACCTACACTTCTGTCTCCACCCAGAGAGCAGTTCATAGTTGTGACTAAACACAAGTGCATGGCTGCAGACAGCTTCAAAAAGGCCGATCGGGTGAATATCTGACAACTTATCACATGAGGTATCAGATAAAAACGTTTCAAAATGTAGCCTCTTTCTTAACTTGTGTCTGTAGAGCTCCCAGCCTGCCGCTGTTTTCGAATGGGAAGTGGGGAAAGGGTACAGAGGGAGTTTGGTCTGGGGTTTTTCAGCCGCCCCCCCCCAGGGTATGGGAAGCTCCAGTTCACACACGCCACCCTT
>NW_017728993.1:8397150-8399443 GCF_001723915.1 Gavialis gangeticus | reverse complement strand
CGTTTCAAAATGTAGCCTCTTTCTTAACTTGTGTCTGTAGAGCTCCCAGCCTGCCGCTGTTTTCGAATGGGAAGTGGGGAAAGGGTACAGAGGGAGTTTGGTCTGGGGTTTTTCAGCCGCCCCCCCCCAGGGTATGGGAAGCTCCAGTTCACACATGCCACCCTTCAGTACCAGCTGGGGAGCCCCAAAAACAAGCTCCCTCCGCTGCCTTTCCCCCCTTCCATTCTGAAAACAGCGAGCCCTGGTTGTTGCTAGGGGAACCTGGCTGCAGGCTCCGAGGCAGCAGCTACATTCCCCGCCCCCAGAACCAACAGTGAACTTCTGTTTGGTCAAGGGCAACTGCTGTAACTCAGACTGCTTCACAACATTCGTTCCGAGCTATGCTGTCTGCACCCTGGGATCTAACTAAACTGTGCAGAAGTTCAGGAAGTTTAGATCAGTTTAAAAATGGGAGACCTCATCTAAGTTAACTGTACCTCTGAGGCAGTCGAACTGACATTGGGTCAGTTGAGACTGGTCTAACTGAGTTTCTGTACAGTTTCCAGTGCAGCCGCTACCTACCTATTTTTAGTCCCTTAGCTCCTTGCCCCTTCCACGGACAGACAACCCCCCTTCCCCCATGGACCAGCTTTCCCTCCCCACAAAACCCCCATCCTAGGAGCCAATCAAAGTAAGTCAGAATGGGGGGACGGGCAGGAAGGATCAGAGGTGGGAGTTGGTTTGCCACGGGTGGGAGGGACTGTTAGTCTGGGGAGGGGTTGGGGGGCTAAAAATAGCTTCTAATTCCAGGTGGGGGGAGGGGAAGAACCACCACCGCATCCCCCCAAGCCCCGCCACTAGCCCCACTGATCCCACCAAACCCTCCTGGACCCCACCAACCCCCACGGCTACCCTGCCTGTCCCCCCAATACCTCCAAACCCACTAGCCTCCCTGATCCCCACCAACCCTCCACAGACCCTCCTAGCTCTCGATTCCCCCAACAGGCCCTGCTTGCACCCCCATCCCTCCCATGGACCTTGCTTCTCCCCATGATCCAATCCCCCTGCAGACTTTGGTTGTCGTCTCCCCCCAGCCCCGATCCCTCTCCCCACCAAGGACCCTGCTTGGCCTCCTGCATCCTGGCTTACTTTAGATTGGGTGGCCATTTTTAACTCAATCTAACCTCCCCCTAATCTCCCTGAACATCTGTACATACACTTTTCTTGTTGAGGTTATTTTCTTCACTGTCATTACTAGGCCAACTGCCTATGGAGGACCACATGCCCAACAGCTTTACCGATGGATTCCAGGGAAGCCCAGGCCTTTTGTGATGGGACTTCTGCAGCAGACAGCAATCCCTTCCTAGCAGCACAGGCCACAGTGAAGAATGGTCTAATCTATTTGTTCAGGACAGCAACAGGCAGTCCTCTTCAAGATAGCTCATTAACAGAGTTGTTCATAACATTTAAGGAGGTGTAAATATATTCTGACCCTCAAACACTCCTATCCTTTTAGTCATGCATACCTGTCCATGTGTGATGTGCCTGAAAAACGTTAGATATGGACCTTGTTGACCTGGACAACCCCAATTGTACTATTGTCCCATGTGATAGATGTCTGTGGGTTTCAGAGGCATCAATTGGTAAAATGAATCAGTGGATGATTAACTGGTAGATTTTTTTTTTGCTACTGAGGTATTGTACAAACAAGCAACAGCGGTCTTAAAAATAAACTCAACTATACACTTTAGTACCTACAACCACTTTGTAGAGATTGTTCTACAAATATTTTGAATACATTCTGTCCTTGTAATTACAGCATTTGTAAACTTTTAATATGTGCAGCCACACAATGATGTAAAAACTTGCTTACCTCAGTCAAGGAGGGACTTGAAAAATTCATAGCTATTAACAGGCCGACTGTACTCTGCAGATGAAACAAAACTCAGCTTTCAGAAGCGGAATTATGGTGGATGAAACCAATTTCTTAAATAAAATCTTCAAATCAACATGCTGTGACAGTAAACATACATTTAATATCTCTTGTTAAAATGGTAAACAGGTATTTCCAAACCATGCTTGCTATACACATTTTAGTTAACCCAATAACTTTCTCCTTTTAAATAAAAAAGGCATGAGAAGTGTAAATTAAAAACTTTACAATACATGATGACACTTGCTCCAGAGAGCCAGTGCCAGGGTGCAGAGGAGCCTGCAGGAGTGGAAGGTGTGGGCAGCAGCCTCAGCTACATGCATGATCATCAGAGGCAGGACTGGGAGTAGGTGGGATCAGGGATGCCAGATCCATGGTGGG
>NW_017728993.1:8367840-8392150 GCF_001723915.1 Gavialis gangeticus | reverse complement strand
TATGGTGGATGAAACCAATTTCTTAAATAAAATCTTCAAATCAACATGCTGTGACAGTAAACATACATTTAATATCTCTTGTTAAAATGGTAAACAGGTATTTCCAAACCATGCTTGCTATACACATTTTAGTTAACCCAATAACTTTCTCCTTTTAAATAAAAAAGGCATGAGAAGTGTAAATTAAAAACTTTACAATACATGATGACACTTGCTCCAGAGAGCCAGTGCCAGGGTGCAGAGGAGCCTGCAGGAGTGGAAGGTGTGGGCAGCAGCCTCAGCTACATGCATGATCATCAGAGGCAGGACTGGGAGTAGGTGGGATCAGGGATGCCAGATCCATGGTGGGGACGGGGAGCGATGGGATCAGGGCAGGAAGTGGGAGGTGGGACAGTTCTGCCCTTAGATGGATCTCAGCAGAAGAAAAAGGGCCCCTTGATCATTGCTGCTGGTCTACATTAGGAACACCTTGTGCTATATCTCATGAAATCTGGATAACTCCTCACTTACTTTTTATCAATTAGTAACGTCTGCATGCGGATGAACTAAGTCTATATGTACCCAGAGTAATTTGGATATATGCAAATTACTAATTGGTATGTTTATTTTGAACCTGTTTATTTCAAAGTTGGTATTTTTGGGTCCCCTACATTTTGAATTAATGAGGCTTTACTGTTACAGCCGTCTCAAATTCTTCCATACAATAAGTCTTTTGCTGTCAGTTAATAGAGACCAGTGTTTTGGAATGGCTTAGTTACTCATGTCAAATGTACTTTCTGGCTAAAAAGTCATTACTTTGAATAATTCCTTTGTTTGCCCAAATGCAGCCTTTAGAGTCCAAGCGGAGCGTTTGGGGGTGGGGGGTGATACACATGCGGAAATCAAGCAATGCACCGCACACAGTTGAACAAGATATCCTGACAACGTAAGTCAACTAGGTTTGTATTAAACTGAATTCATTGAAGACTTTCCCTTCGGTGTCTCCACTGGTAGCATATCTGAGAAAATAACCATATTTGTTATCCCCTTCATACATATGGTATTAACAGTTTCTCATTCAAACAGCCAACAGAAATACAATTTATTACATGTTCCCATGAGTTATTAAGCCTATCATAACAGTTTGATTAAACATTTCTCTTCTTTGGGAAGCTAACAAGAAGGTAATCAGTGGCTCTAAAAATAAAAATTCTCCACTCTTTCACAACATCTTTATATGCATGATCTTGAGTATGAATTATTTTCCCTTTAAATAAACACAAAACTCATCTAACCCTCAGTAAAGTAACATTGCATCTGACCACTGCAGCCAGAATGTGTTGCCCAGGCCATCCCCTGCTATCAAAATCCTGTAGGCCAGCCTACAGTTGGAGGTGGCCAGAAAGGACAGGACAAACACCTCATTTTGAAGCAGTGGGGGAGTCCCCTGCTAGCCAAAGCTGCTGACTGCAACACACACAGACTGTATGAGGAAGCCAGACTAAGTTCCCCTGACCTGGAGATCACATTTCCTTGGAGTTGGAGTTTACAGGGTTGTTGCCCAAGAACTAGCTCAAAGTCCTGCCCTGATGCCCAGATAGGATGGCAGGAGTTTTCATACCCCCTAGCTCCCATCCATGAGCACAGTAAGGGAACAGGATCTTTCCAAGTTTTGCCTATTTTTCCCCCTTCCTTACGCCCCCCCAGTTTTTTTTTTGTGTGTGTGGTTTTTTTGCAAGTTTGACTGCTCTAAAACATTTACAGATCTAAACAGGAGAGAAAAAAAAATGTTCACCTGTCAGGTGATATAAAACCAATCTTCTACTAAATGTGCCAGAATAATTTTTCTCCACCTCAACCACAGTTAAAACCTTCAGTCTATTCATTACTGTCTCTTTATAGTATTTTTATTTAATAAAACCTATTAAGACTACCATACAAATCTCTTTACTTATGCTTTTATCTTTTAACTGATCAATTTTTATATTGCTGACATCCCTTCTTCACCATTTGCTCATTTAAAAATTCATAGTATATGAGCTATGTCTCTGGAGAAAATGTCTATAAAATTTGTTACAGCTGGCAAATGTGTATGAGTCAGTGATAGCACATGACTAAATGCTTCACAGAAAATAAAATTTGTTTCTGTAGTAAGCAGAACTGTTTAAATGTTATTTATTTTTATGCTTCAAAGAAAATATATTGTGAAGTGCTGCATTGATTTAATACGCAACAATGTCTGTGTACACGCTGTACAAGGAAAATTTATGAAACCTTTGCACAACTCCTTTAATTGAATTTTCCAAATCTCTCACCACACACAAATAATCAATATCTTCTGCAGAGAAAACCAGTCAGAATTATTACAGTCTTTCTTTTCAATTTTGTTGTCATCAGCACATACAGAGCACCTGGATATTTGTAATGTCTGGATAGCAAGTTATTTACACCTCTTAAACATATAATTGCTACTAAGTGAGTCCAAACTAATGTTTCTTTTCTTTTTTTATTTAAAATAATTATTATATTCCTGGGAAAAGAGAATATTTATAGTCAAGCAGGAGTTGCTATATATAGACATGTTGTAATGAACCCATACTTCTTTTTAATTTTTCATTAAGCTTAATACTCTAAAGTCTAGATCTGCCAGTTTTTTAAAAATCATTGATTCTGAAAAAGGTACATAAGAAAAGAGAATATAAACAAAGGTGTGAATGTTCATGAATAAATGTAGTTGATACCTACATACAGAATGCAAGCTGACAGTTCACTATGTATATATGTCTGAAGCCTACAGCTATATGTCTCATGTGCATTTCTATATCTGCCACAAAAGTTAATAGCTTAATATTTCATCTACATAGCACAGGATGTTAAATCACCAAAGAAGTTTGCAATTTGTCCCCCTTCCGCCCAAAAAACCTATCATGCATATAACCTCAGACCCTGATGCTTTCCAAATTTCATGTTGTATTTTAAAATATATACTCTAGTGCACAGATGTAACATAGTAAAAACGGACCCTTCTGGGAGAAAAGCATTCTTACAATAGGGTGAGGAAAGCAGCAGGGCACTATTTATGGGGCTGAAGAAAAACTGTCCACAGTGGTCTCTCTCCAGTGGACAAGTTTAGATTCTCACTTGGCTCAGGACAACTTGTATAATATGAAAGGTAATTTGGATTAACTTTGAGTGTCCCCTAGTGTAGACAAGCCCTCTAAAAAGGGAGGCTCAGGCAGCTCTTCCACGAGCTGCTTCTGCAGAAGCACCAGGTCCAAATTGCCTTCTGTGTCTGTCAAAGAGGAGACCAGCAGGAGACCAGCTATGGTTTCTTGCTCCTGAAGCTATCCCAGGTCACAGCAGTCTAAGGGTCCACTCCAACTGGTCACGTCAGCTGGGGATTGCTGGAGGGGGACCTACCCCCCAGATTCTCCTTGCCCATCACACCCTAATGCTGTGAGTAATTAACCTAGATGCCAAACAAGACGAAATTCTCAACCATCAGCTGCAGCCTTTTTTCCAGTTCCTTTATGCCCCTGTGGCAGTGAAGAGGGACAGGGAGCAAGGCACAGAATCTTTACTTAAATGTCTTCTCTCCAATACCTAGTGAAGACACACATAGAGACCACGGTGCAGCTTTGCTACCTATCTGATTTAGATAGTCATCGTGTCTCAGCCCAAGAAGTACTGATAGGTAGAGTCTTTAATCTACTACATAAGGCTGCCTTCCCTTCAGCATCACTGTAACACACTTGAACAACATTTCTAAAGACTTTACATCCTACTTCTGGACCTTCAGAAGTACAGGAACAAGTTCTTATTCACTCAAATCTTGTATCCTCTTAATGCAAACCTTCCCAACTAGACCTTGCCAACACTGGAAGAAGGATGTAAGAAAAGCAGTTGGGCACCCCTGCACTGTTGCCTTGTTTGTTCAGAAGCCAGCTTTGTCGTTCTAGACTAAAGTTTTTCAACCTTTTTTCATTTGCAGACCCCTAAAACAAATTTGAACGGAGGTGTGAACCCCTTTGAAATGTAAGTGTGGGTAGCCACACATTTTTGATTGACAACAGTTATCTTTTGCACACCCCTTAAACAGTCTGCAGACCCCCAGTCACTATTCTGGATCATTAAGTAGGGAGATCAACTCAGAACAGCCGTTTCAGATACCTGGCAAACAGAAACCATAGCCACTACAGAAAGCAGGTAACGTAGAGTCTCCATGTAAAGATCATCTATAAGAAACAGACCTGTAAGAATATTCTTCATAATCTCCAAGGTAGATGTCTGATACTAGAAGAGGCCGATGAAGAGATCTGTCAAATCCTTGCTGGAAAAAATATCTAAGGTTTAACTGAAAGACCTTGGTCAGTTTAAGAAAACATCTTCCTCTGCTTAATTATAGGAGCTTTTTTCAAGCATTACAGGACAGTGGAAAGTTCTCCAGCTGTCTATGAGCAACTCTCTCACAAACCAGGTCATCAGGTACTAGTTCTGTCTGATGGGCTGGACCTTAAAAGAGAAGGATGTGGGTTCCTGGGGCAAAAATACCTTTGTTAAAGCCAAGTGGACTGGATCCAAAACCAGAGCCACCTCAGTCAACTAGAAGCCAGGAAAACAGCGCATTTGTAGGAGACAAAAGATCCACAATAGGAATTTCCAAGCATAACTGTAGGAAGGAAATCCAATCATTCCTGAATTTCTACTTACTCTACTCACTGGATTTACTTTTTACAGAAAATGGAGCAAGATTTAGGAGTAACACGGTTCTTTTTCACCTAGAATAAGGCCCTCCGTGGTACACCTGTTAGGCAACATGGTTTACAGATCAAATACAATATAAACTCTACCCTCTAACAGACAACAAGCACTGGTCTTGAAATACTGATATGTCATATGGTTATAAGAAGATACTCCTCTTATCCAGTCAGTTGCTGCACTTAGCATTATTTTTGGTTTCTATGGGGACTCAGGATGTAGCCTCATATACAGCAGTAGTCTTCAAGGCAAGGAAGACTAGCACAAACATCCAACATCCACCTTTGCAGTACTGACCAGGAAAATATAATGGAGCCCTTGCGTTGCATGAGTAGCACCGCCACCTTCAGGATGGCAGGGGCACGAAAGCAACAAGATCACATTTGTTTTTCTCAGAACTTGAGTTTGATAAGCAGATCCCGGGACGTCATTCTCTTGCTGTACTTGGCCTTGGTGAGACCGCAGCTGGAGTACTGCATCCAGTTTTGGGCTCCACAATTCAAAAAGGATGTGGAGAAGCTTGAGAGGGTGCAGAGGAGAGCCACGCGCATGATCAGAGGGCAGGAAAACAGACCTTATGATGAGAGGCTGAGAGCCATGGGGCTACTCAGCCTGGAAAAGCACAGGCTCAGGGGTGATCTGGTGGCCACCTATAAGTTTATCAGGGGTGAGCACCAGGATCTGTGGTAATGACTGTTTACCAGAGCCCCCCAAGGGATGACAAGATCGTATGGGCACAAACTCCTCTGTGATCGGTTCAGGCTGGACATAAGGAAGAATTTCTTTACTGTCCGAGCCGCCAAGGTTTCGAACAGCCTGCCACCTGAGGCGGTTCAAGCACCCACTTTGAATGCCTTCAGGACACATTTGGATGCTCATCTTGCTGGGATCCTATGATCCCTGCTGACTTCCTGTCTCTGGGGCAGGGGGCTGGACTCGATGATCCTCTGGGGTCCCTTCCAGCCCAAAGGTCTATGAAATCTATGATAATGTTTGGAAATGTTTTCTTTTAAGTCTGGGAGGTCCCACAGGCAACACAGTACCTTTGTCTAAAAAAGTCGTGCTCAGATCTACATTGCCTGAAGCAACTGAAAGTAAGATCAGGAGAAACAGGAAGGTCATAGTTGGCAGCCAAGTTAATGTGCTAAACAGTCTCTCATTGGAAGAGTAATCCAAAACATTTAAAAACAGGTTTTCAGATGAAACAGAAAAAGTTGAAGCAATTTTACGTTTGACTGGTAGAGAAGATGAGGTTGTATCAAACAGGGCCCTCTTGCCAGGTTGGGATGCTTTCCAGATTTAAAGGGTAAGATTTTCCACCTAGATTTTTTTTGCCTTCGGAAAGGTCTTGCCCAAAAGACATCCCGTATCTAGGAGACAAACATCGTATCTCCCAAGATAAGCCTGGGTACAACTTCAGCTTCCTTTTGAGTGGATAAAGGCTGCAAGTTTGAATTATGTCAGGCCTGTAACCATTGCTGATTGGTGATGATCTATCATTTTCATGAGTTACAAGATGACCATGGAGCAGCTGGCTTTGCTAGCAAGAAAATAAGTTATCCATTCAATACTTGGACTCTTCTGACATACCAGGTTTAACAAAACTGAGCTGAGGATGGAAAACATTAGGAAGATGTTGACACCTGCCCTTTACATTCTATGAGGCACAGCAAGAGTAAGGAGACTAACATTAGCATTGGGCACCTGGACAGTGGTCTCACATAGCTGCATGTCTTTCAAATGTAATTAAATGGAAATCAGTTAAAAACTTTTTTTTTTGGTTTTTTGGAAAGCCACCACTATATGTAGATGGAAGGAAGGAAATGGCTCCACTGCCATGTAAAAAATACTGTAGGAATAAGAATTTCCTACTGGTGCAGGGGACGAGAAATCATAAAAAGAATGACTCTGTTTGCCCACCATCTTGCTAGATTCAGTTTTCTACTTAAACACAAGGATATGACCTAATAGTTCTAAAAGCTGAGCTTCATAATACTGCAAATATCAGATTATCTGAAAATATTCCTTATTCAGTCTGGCAGAGCACAACAGACTCACTCATGGACATTATTCATTTTAATGCTGTGCTGTTTTTCTTTTTGGGAATCAGAGAAAGCATGAAAATGTTCTGCAACAGCCAACTGAAGTAGCTTCACTGTTCAGAAATTTCTTTTCAATACTTCAAATGCTCAAACTGTTAAATTCTCCTTTAAAATATGCATAGTGCAACCTACACGTTTATTCTCAATGCACATAAAGCATGTTCTGGACTGCAACAAACTGACTAGATTTCATCTCTTGGCAGCTGCTCTACAGTTTGCTTACATTCTATTCAAAAACATTTTGTTTACTGTAAATGCTAGTCATGGACAAACAATGATGCCTTTTTTTATGCTGGTCACACAAAACGATATACTGAGTCCTACATAATGCTGCCCATTGACCAAGGAATGTTCTGTATTAAGTTGTTTTAAGTAGAGGTTGTTTATGTAAAGTAAATAAATTTCATGCCTTACCATGTGATGATAATGTGACATTCCATCTGTATCAAGCCACAGAACAGTCATAGGTTTTAAGTCTTAAGCATGACTAATTAAAAATAATTATAAAAAACCACTTCCAAAACTAAAAGGCAAAGTAAAAGTTCTCCAAATTCTTCCTTGCATCATATTAGTTCTTTGCTGCTTCTACTCTTGCCTTTTTTTAAGATGGCAGAATGGAGCCTACTCTTTCTTAAAGTGGAATTAAAGTGATTGAAGTCAAAACTGCATTAAAGTGGTCACTGTGTTTCTGCCTGACTTTCGGGCAACGAATTCAGATGCAGGGTGAACAGCTCATCTAATAGGCTTGAATGCTGGCTAGATTTTCAGCACTGAGGGTTAGTTTCTGAAACACAGATGGGATATAAATTTATTTTATGGCTGCTAGAAAGCATTCCGTAAGGGAAGCAATAACTGCCAGCCATGGCCCAAGGTCCTCTCCACCAGTATTCACTGGTCAGGAGAGTCAGGGACCTGGTTTTGAAGAAAATCACATGGGGAAGTCTGTGCTATTATGAACTCAACTTGTACAAATGAGCCAAACTGCAAAACAGGCAGTGTAACTCACTCCTTTTCACAGGGTGTTACTTTCCTCAGAGCAATGGAAACTGTCTTGGACTTGCCCAATATTCTTTGTTGTAAGATGTGGGCCTGTAGCTGAGCAGAGGCAACCAAGATTGACGTGACTGCTTCTTATCTGGAACAGTTTTGCTGATCTGGACTGGTGATAGACAATGAGTTTGGGCTTCTTCTAGAGTCTCAGAACAGAATAGCTGTTTTTTATTTACTTTGATTTTTTGTCGGTTACACTTACCTAAATTTTAAACAAACTGACTGGCTTCAGAACAAGTCTTTTGGCCTTGCATTTGGACTTCCTTTGAGTTATGTTGTCTGAGAATAATGCATACATGATGGAATAAAAAAAAAAAAGAAGCCACAGGAAAAGGACATAGTAAAGTGGTAGTGGAGAGATTATTAGTAGCTACAGTTTCTCCAGATCATCACCATGATTATTCTGCAGGGACAGGAATATTTCATCACCAGGGAGTTTCAGAACTCCATGAAAAGAAGAAGTGCTCGAGTTCTCGTCAGACCTAAACCCTTTATAGTATTAGAGGGGATTACTCTTCTAGTGAGACTAACACCTCATGGCCACCTTTTACATGTCTCCCTAAACACCTTCAGATCAGAGGTAAGCATACAGTTAATTCCAGAAGTAAAAAATTACGCAATTAACATTTCACGTGTTAGAAAATTGACACAAACACGAACACCTGATTGGGAGTTCACTTGAAATATTTTGTGTGGGTTTCTATCAAAACCTTTGCACCTTTGCAACAGAAAGATGGATTTTTTCAAATTAAAAGTTCAGACTTTGCAGAATGCTGGACAAAAGGCTCCTTTCTGGGTTTGAGATTCTTGTTGCTAAGACCCTGGTTTTCTTGTGGGCAATGGCCAACGCTACCTTCAACATACAGATAGGAGTGGAAACAAAACACAAAGGAGGAGTCCCATCTCAGGAGTTACTTCTGATACAGCCTTAGAAGCAGCACTATTGCTACTTGGTTTCCTCTTTTCACTTCAGCCAGTCCAGTATCTTTCATTTGAAAAACTGATCAAGTCCCTTAACCTCTTTCTCTGGACCTTATCTGGGCACTTATTGATTGTGTGGTACCCATCACATGCTTAAAGACAGGCACATGCTGAAATAATTTGCAAATGATGGGTCTTGTAAAATATGGATAATGCTTCCTGCCCCTCTCAGGTACAATGCAAATTCTTTAATGCTTGTAAAATGATATACTGTTTCTATTATTAAAGGCTGGAGAAGCATCAAGGATTTACTACACAAGAACTGGGATTAGACCTGGTTTCTTAGATAAGGAAGGTGACAATCCAAATCAGTGTAAATAAAGTGAACTGCTCTTAACAATTTCACAGATAGTGTCTAAATTCCTCAAGGAATTTATGCACTGGAAGTGGGTATTCCAATACATGTGAGGCTAACTATGACAAGGGTATGGAGCCTGATCCATGTGACATCAAAACATAAGGAGAAATCATAATCTCTGGACAATGTCCTCCTTGACTATAACTCAAAGAATTAAAACAAGCTAAACCAACAAAAAAAACCCCTTATCTTAGTAGACAGATGTTCAAATACCAAAAAGTGGTGAATGATTATTGATTTTAATGGATATGTAGGTTGGAAACCTTGTTTTCTTTTTTAAACCCCATATTATGAGCTAGTTAAGGGCACTAATGTACATATGTGGTCTACACTATACTGAATGCCACTCACTTCAAATGTTTTTTAGAGCACTCGTTATGAAACAACATAATATTTATTACAGCACAGTCACTAGGAGTAAACTAGACACTTCACAAATACCGTTAAGGTGATAAGGCCTCCATCAAACAGACTTCAAGCTGATCAAAACCCAACAGGAGCGAAGATAAGGGTGAGAGGATTAAGACAGAGAATGGAACAGCTGAGAAGGCAGTATTTTTCATATGCAGACATCCATCCAACTTACATAAGGCCTCAAAAGCTTGACTGAATCCAATGGTCTTTTGACCATGCCCCAAATACACTACTGATACTGATTGATTTGTCCCCTTATGCATTACTCACTATTTATTAGTAAGAATGTGTATAAAAAATAGAAGCCTGAAAAGAAAGATGATATTAAGTTTCAGAAAAATGCAAAAGAATAGTTAGTATAGCCTGCATACAGGGAGAAAAATCAACCTCTCTCTCTCTTTCTTTGGTTTTTGTTAAAAGCTATGAAAGCAGATGTATCAAAGCAGATGTTACACGACATATTTGAAAAAGTTTGTTACCTTGGACAGGATGTTCAGCCTTATTCCTCTTCCACTGCTTTAGCTTTTCTACTTGAGCCACTAGCAAATAAAATATATTTAAGGAGGTCAAGACAACTTTATTCCAAAGAGTTTAATGAAAGCAGTAAAATACAAAGACACCTCACCTATATCCCTAAGAGCATGTAAATTCTCCATTTAAAGGTTTGGCATATATCACATGCTCAAATAAATATAAAAAATATCTGCATAGGCAACATTAAGGAATACCATTTTGTAGGTGGAAATATTTGCTATCTGTATACTTCGTTACAAATCAGATAAGAAATGGTTATTTACTCTAAAGCAGGAGTGTCAAACTCACCTGTGACTCCAGGCCAATTCTGGACCACTGATCTTTTTGCTGTTGCTTTTGGACTGCAAGCAGACTCCTGGGCTGGATCCAAATCCAACAATAGCCACAGAGCAAGCAAAGGCTGCAAGGGGGTTAATGCAGCCATTGTCATCCCCTCCCCCCTCTTCTCCCCTACACTCCTGCCCTACAGTAACTGTAGTTCTAGGCACACAACGCTTTAAGGCCAACATAAGTAACATCAGTTGCTTTACTTTCATGTCAGTTACTGCAAGATTCAGAGCGGACAGAGGACCAGTAAGCCCTGGGGAGATTCCACAGTAGGTGCTACCAGCTTCCATTTGCCAGACCTAGAAACATGGTGAAGTTGCTCTGGGGACATTCTTCAGATGCTCTCAATGCCTCCTGAAGGCAGCCACAGGAGGCCTTTCTTGCTTGTTGCTATATTTGCATGTTCAAAAGAGGCATTTCTTGCCCGTTCCTAGATTAGCATGTTCAAGAGGGAGCAGGTAGGCAGGGAGTGCTCAAGTACATCTTTACCCAAAACTGGTAGACATATCCCAGGACTGTTCTCATGCCTTCAACTGATAGTGTTAGTGGTTAATGGTAGGGCAGCACAGAAGTTAGGGTTCTAAGTAGAATGTCACATAAAGAAGTGTCACACCTTATCTATTTTTGCATTAAAAAGTTCATCTTATCCCTCAAATATAACGTGGGCTTCATTTCAGATCCTTGATGCATGGAGCCAGGACTGTCTTCATCTAGCAGATAAGTTGCCATCTATCTGAAGGTTGTGTTTACAGAGTGAATGGCTATCTACAGAGACATACAAGCTATTGACTGATGTTCCTTGAGGACAGAACTAAGTTCACCCAGGACAACAGAAAAGTATTTCTCTTTAAATATTGCCACAGAATCCCAACTAGTTAAATTACGTTTTACTAACAGGGTTTTGTAGTTGGCAAGTCTTATTTGAAGACCTGATGTTGAATAACTTTTCCATTCAAGGAAGCCCAGTTTCTTAAACTCCTTGTCCTTACGTACAGATTTATGCAGACCCTGATATGACTGTTCATTCACCATTGCAACCCCTGACTTCATGTAAAACTAAGAGAGAACCTGACAGCTAATTCTGACAGGTTCCAGAAGTCCCTCACTGAGAGTAGTACAAGAAGACCTGCTGGAAACTCCTTATCTGAGAAGTGACTGATCTGCTTAGGAGCAGACTGCACTTGGTGGAAAATACCCCTTGTAAAGGGAATCTCAACTGTGAAGAACAGCTGGCTTATTCATGTGATTGATGCTTTCCTCAGAGAACCCAAAAGCAGCAGGGCAGCTGGTACACCTAAGTCACAGATGACTAAAAAGAAGGCATTAAGGACTGCTATCCATTCCTGAACTCCTGACATAGTAAGTCCTGGAGATTCTCCCAGATGTGCACTGGCTCAAGAACCTAGACTGGAATGACTCAGCAGACAAACTTCCCCAACTGCCCTCAGGTCCCCAGAAAAAAAAGGTGATTACTTCTTTCAAGAAGAGGAGTAGAATCAGACAAAATAGTGGGAGCACCCACAACATGTGCTGTAGCTGGTACTGGAGACATACAGTGCCAGTATCAGGATGGCCATCCATAAAATTCAGGCATCTATACATGTACCTGATGCCTGCTCCAACCAATTAGCATGTGATGAAGCAGACTGATTAGCACTAATTAGCAGTCATGTCAACTCGATTGAGTATTCTGGAGCCTGTTAATGAGCATGCTCCACCAACCTCAGCATCTTGTGTATTCAATGTCCTGCGCTTCAAAATGGCAGTGGGGGTGCTTTAACACTAGCACTGAAGCCTAATAATTAACTCCATCACTATCCACTAAGTATCTAACCATTTACAACTACTTGCATAAGAAAAGAAAGGGCTACACAGCATGTGAAAAAGCCACAAATTCTAACTCATCGTCACAACTGTTAAAAAATAAAAAGAACTGTGGAGCAGTTAGAGCTGCCTTGCCTTTTTTGTCCTTGGCTGGATGCACAAAGACACACACATGCCCAGCTCCAGCAGATATGACTGACCAAAAGAATCTGGACTTCAGTTGCCTGTGTGCATGAACACCGAGAGCAGAATACAAACATAAGCAATACAGTACTTTGTGCTAGTTGTTAAATTACTGCAAAGGAGTAAAAGTTGTTGAACATCCTTACTTAGCATTCTGGTTTTCTGCAATTCAGTTTTCAAGTTACTTGAGGATGCTGAGATGCTGATAATATTTTCAAGCTCTTTACTGCCCCCTAAAGCCTGAAAGAAACAGAATTAAAAACAAGCCTTAATTTCATTCCAAAAACCTACAAATTACTGCAGTTTAACAAACATTTGTAAAAACAACTCAGTATCAGAAGTCTATGGGATTTAGGGGCTTAAGTGCATATACCACTTTTGAAAATGGGATTTTGATGCTTTTGAAAGTAGTGCTCAAAATCTTGTTAGTTTTCCTTCATTTATAAATCTTCAGCTCTTTAAACAGATTAATACTTGATCCCCAGAAGAACAATCCTGGAATATGTATAAAACTTGCCTTAATATATTAGTAAAGACAGAAAAATCTATCAGTGTTCATACTTCTATTGTCCACACTCTTCAATTCTAATTATAAGTCTAAACATATACAGTTATTAATCATAGGAGTGGGATTTATTTTAAAATGTATTTAGAAAAGCCAAACTGAAAAATCTTTTAATTGAAGGCTTTTAAAAATAGCATCAATCTAAATAATGTTGTTGGAAATTAAAATACTGGTACCCTGCATATGTAAGTAAAATAATGCAATATCATAATTTGATTATTCTACATTATTTCTGATGATACTGATGCGTAGGAAGGAAGTCTGAGTTAAATTTATTCAGCATGGAAAAATATGAATAAATGTAAAAATAAGTATTTGCATTGTGTTTTATACAGATTACATCAAATGTAACATTTAAGACACTGAACTGACTGGTCTCATTGTTTCAGCCCAAAGAGATGCTTAATTTTCCGAAGTAGGAAAACTATGCAGCAATAATTCATAAATCAAATGCTGTGAAAATGAGTTAATAATGACCTTATTGTCTCTAAAAAAACTAGGTACAGAGATGCAACAATAAATTACTGTCTATTTTGAAAAGCAACTTTCCTAGTTTTCAAAAAATGGCATTTTGAGCTTTCACATTAGTTTGTTGCCTCTCAAGGAATATGAACAGGTTACTTCATGTTTTTTTCTTTCCTATAAATCACAAATCCTGTATACATGGCTGTAGTTTTTATTTAATTCTCATATTAAAAGTACATTAAGAAAATTAAAGCCACTGTAAAACAGACCTGTAAGCTTGTTAAATTTTGCCTTATTTTCAGAAATCTCTCCAATGAATTTTCAACTTCAGAGTGCAATTCCATGAACCTATAGAAGACATAAAAATTATTTTAATTATATCAGTATGTCTTGGGAATAATTTAAAATATCTTTCCAGTACTTATTGCCCTGTAATGCATAAACATTGCAGTAGCACATCACCATAGTACATAAATATACATTTATTTTCACACCAACATTATGAAAGAAAGAATCATTCTCATTCTAAAGATGGAGTATTTAGGTGCAGAGAAATTAAGTGATCTGCCCCTGTACACACAGGAAAGGACTGGAAAAGCCAGGAACTGAACATGCATGCTCTGTCTCAATCCAGGACCATCTTTCAATCCAGACACATTCTAGTTTCAATTTAAAGACAGCCAGCTTTTAGAACGTAAGGAGCTCGATGATCACAAAAAAAAGCAGGAAACACTTAGATCAGATTCTAAATGACAAACTAGTTAGTCTATGACTGATGATGTACACTGAATTTCTATTGGAGAAATACTGTTGTGTGTTTTCATGATAAATGTTTAGAAGAGGTTCTCTTTGTAGCACGTCAGCACAGAAATCAAATATGGATGGACAATGGGGAAATATCCATCCGGTGTTCTTTTCCCACGTAACGGCTCACATCATTAAAACCTGGTATTTAGACTGAGCTTTACAGATGAAAAAAAAGTTACCACTACTGTGCTTCTACATAGCAACAGATGGTTATGCTGAAGAGGAAATGCCAATGTCAGTGTATTGTACAATATATTTTCCCCTCAGAACATAAAGTGTATGGAAGTTCACATAAAATATTAGTGTGTAGGTGTTTGTTTATAAATGTGCTTTACTGGCATGTCACTAACTGCTGGTCTTTTGAAAATTTTGCAGGTTTTTTTTTTAACTTACTGCATTATTGAATACAAACATTTACATGTCAAGAGAAACTATGCTAACATAAACGGTTTTGCAGCATTAAGGTTACCACCACTAGAAAACAACCATATACACGTTGATCGAGGGATTTACTGTGTCATGGGAAGAATGCTTTTGTGTGAATTCAGGGTTTTTCACAGATGTAGCTGTAGGTTTTTAGTTCCTAGCATCTAGAATGCCTCTCCAAATGCCTATGTGATTCTACTGGGCTCCATGATTTAAGAGATATTCCTACAATAAAAGGCACTCCAACATTAAGTGCATGGGTAAATACTATGTTTATTGCCGAGTAATTTACTTTAGATTTTACTCCATAGCTAGAAGCCCCACTCCCCAAAGTCAGAGGCCCAGAAAAAGCAGTCTTACTGCAGTTCCCCACGAGGTGATGGGGACCAGTCTGCACAGAGAAAATATAATGAAAATGACTAATGGAACTGACACACAACACTCGCTCAGTTCTACATTTTTTCATAAGGTAGCTTTACCACTAGAAAAGGGAGACTTTGCTCCAATGTAAGGCTGAGCATTGTACATTTGCCCCACTTTTACTATGAAATAAAATCAGTAGTTGCATAGTAAATATGTGTTTATACCCTTCTGCAATAAAAAAAATCCCTGAAGTGTCTTTAACTAGAGGAAAAGATTTAATTCCACACATAAGAAACAGTATTTATTTAAATAATCACTGCAAATCCCATTAGACAAAACAAATAGTTATGTTATACTGGACTAGGTGATCTTTGAGGTTCCTTTTATTCCCATGATTCTATACATCTCTTTTGCAGTGGTACGTAGAGACTCCCGACAGCTAAGTATATGCTAGAAAAATTCCCTGATAGGTACAAAGAAACGGACTGTGGAAGCACTGAGCACAGGGTAAGAAGCACCGAGCACAGGTTAAGAAGCACCAGGCATGCTGCATCAACTGCTGGGTCTTTGAAAAGAGAACAACATAGCACAGTACAACCCTGATACTTTGCAAGGTTAAGGTTCCTCATTGCTCTGCAAAGATAAGTGTTCGCAAGACATCTGGAAGTATACATAGCTGGAGCAAACAGCTGTGGGACAGCTGAGATGTTCTGGGTGTTTGCTGCAGTTTTTATTTCAAAGGGCACCTCCTCTCCAAGCAGCTGTGCAGAACTGAGGCTGTGCTTGAGCTGAGAAGAGAAGTAGTGCCCTCTGATGTAAATGCTCAGCAAGTCAGATGAGCAACCTGTCCTTAACTCAGCAACCTGTTGTGAATTAAGCAGGTTGTGAACCATCCCAGTACAAAAAAATCCAGGTTCTACCATAGCTTGTAACAAGCTGAAGACTAGATGAGGGGGGTATTAGAGAGCCAAGCTAAGACTTCAGTTTACACAGATATGGAATTAAGGAAAGAATAAGGCAGGTCTGCAACTCATCTGCATAGAGATGGCAGTCAATTTGTATTTGTAAAAAAGATTACTGAAGGTTAAAGTATTGAAGCAAAAGAGAAGAGGACCAAGAAGAGACCCACAGAAATCTGGAGGGAGGAGATAAAGAAGGGCAATTAGAGAGGCTGGAGGAGAAACGGGAGAGGACAGAAGCATTGAATCTAAAAGGAGGACAACATTTCAGTAAGAGGAAAAATGTTTGCTCTATCGAAGACGTTTTACAGATCTAGAACAGTGGTTTTCAACCGTTTTTCATTTGCAGACCCCTAAAAAATGTTGAATGGAGGTGAGAACTCTTTGGGAAATTTCAAATGGAGGTGCAGACCCCTTTAAATTCTAAGTGTGGGTATTCACATTCTTTTGATTGATCATAGTCCTCTTTCACATAGTCTGTGGACCCCAGGGGTCTGCAGACCACAGGCTGAAAGCAACAGGATGAAGATGAAATATTGGTTTTGAGTTTTGACTAAGAATAAGTCATTGGAGATTTTGGTGAGAGCAGTTTCAGTTGAGTGTAAAGGATAGAAGATGGACTGGAGAAGGTCCAGGATGGACATCCAGGAAAGGAACTCCAGAAAGCAACTGCAAACTGCAGTCAACAGTGATATGCTAATTATTCTCTCCATCCTTCACTTCACTCCACATTGACATTTGACCCTTCTGGAGACCTGAATCATTCTCAACTTCTACTCCTCTGCTCCTGCTCATATGATATAGCACACCTTTGGCAGAAATCCTGTGACCAGGCTGACCTCCTCTCCTTCACTACTACTTCTCATGTCCTTGTTGTAAACTAGATGTTTTTTTCCAGAATTTTCCAAGCAATGGCTTTTTCCATTGCTGCAGCGAGGTCCTCCTTCATACAGGTCTCACCAAGGGGTCGGCAAATGAGCATGTGCTCCATAATCTGCACCTCACCATGCTTGTATATAGTTGTGTCGTTAGAGTATCTCCATTTGATCATGTTTGTTTTTGATATTCTGGTTTGCATGCACAAGTAATTCAGGCATCACCATGTAGGCCAATCTAGATCCGCCCCTCTTGGAAGGTTCTCCTGGGGTTCCAGGTCTATTTCAGAGCACATGATTGCACATAATCTTTCCTTCCATAACCTCAGTTATGTCCTGTCAGCCATCATGTACAACAGTGCAACACTGGTCGCAAAACTTTTTCACATTTTAAGTCTGTGTGACCACAGAATGGATACCTGGGTTCTTCCATCTGCCATGATCTTTCTTTTTGGCTCGCTACCTTTCTTCTGATATCAGGTGGTACAATGCCAACCAGTAAGTACTGGCTATCTTTTGGCGTTGGCTGTAGACTTCCTGTTAATTCATGAGAGCTGTCATTTAGAACTGGATCTATATTCTTGGCATGAACCAATCATTCCCATACTGAACATGCATACTCTACAGTGGAGTAACACAAGGCAATGGTGGTGGTTCGTAATGTAGACTTCATAATGTAGAAGCGACCAATGTCCAAAGTACGTTGTTGCAGGTGCTGACTTTCCCTTTCATATTTTCTACCTGTGCTTTGAAAGTAAGTGTTTGATCCAATGTAACCCCCAAGTACACAGGGTCCAGGTGATTAGCCAGTGATTAACCAGATGGTGTTTAATTTTCACTTGGCTTCTCTATGGCATAGGTAAAAAGCTGTGACCTGTATCTTGGTTGGGTTGGCACAAAGCTGGTTCTCCTTGTACTAATCTGAGAGGTTGCTCAGTAAATATGTCAGTCTGTTCTTGACAGTGACAAAGCCCTTCTCTTGTGATGTGGTACATAATTAGCATATATGACAGTCTTTGTAGTATTCTATATGGGTTGGTCATTGGTCTATATGACAAGATTGGTGCTAGCATGCTACCATGTGGGAGGCCATTTTATTGTTATCTCCAGCAGTTTCATTTCTTGCACGGTTCTATGTAAAAACATCTATTTTCCAAAAAAAATCAGATAAACTACACTAGATGGTAGTTGTGCATCATACTGTAGACTTTGGCAAGCAGGTTTAGGTGGTTGACAGTCATGTGCCACTAACAGGTCTACAAACACAGCACCCATTCTCATCTCTTTCTTGAATCCATCTTCTGGGTGATGTTTAGAATTTGGCCAGTGCAGGACTTGCCTGGTCTGAATCTGGCTTGTTCTGATATTAGATGTTGTTCAATATGAGGTAAAAGGCAACTGAGAATAAGGCATTTGTAAAGCTAATAAAGATGGCACAGAAGTGACACTGGCCTAAAGCTCTCTGGGTCAGAGGCATCTGTAACTTTAACAGAGCCATTACACAGGCCTGTCGTCTTAATTTAGGTATTCTAAGGGTTGATGATCAATTGTTAAGAAACCATAAAACCCATAGATTAGTTGCAGGACCAAAGAGTTTGATCTGCTCTGTGCACATGTTGTTGAATCCAGCTGCTTTGCCATTCTTCAAGTGATTTATTCCACAGTCAAGTTTATCCATTGTGTATGGCATACTAAAATGATTTTCCTCCAGATTAGTTTGCCATCTAATCTGTATTTTAGGCTGTTTGTTCGAAGCTTTACCATTGAGCAGAAGTTGATGAGCTACCTGGTTGGCTGTGATGTTACTGTACTTTCTTTGGGTTGTTACTTAGCATGTGAATGGTTAACCATGCTTTCCTGCTAGTGTTGTATCTATTCCTTTGATCAATTCTTTTCATTTCCATTACCTTTCTTTTTGGAGCTTGTTAGTTAGGGCTGTCCCTGCTGCAATATTGTTTTCTGAGAAAAGAGCTCTTTAAAACATCTACTAGTATTTTTTGTATTCAGCTGGTAGTAGGGGAGTAAGCCTTGGTATATACACAGATCAACATCCTGGAGGTATATACCTCTTGGAAGTTTTCTGCAGTGCATTCATGAAGCCACTGGTTACTCAAGACTGGTTTGATGTGTGTAATCATTACGCCTCCATCAGACTATCTCTGGAATACTCCAGCACCAACATTTTTTTTTTTTTCAGAAACTGGTCAATATCCAGAGTGGTAAAATACAAACCATCATAGTTGGAGGAAGAACAAAAGCAACACAGGCCCCCTGCAAGATCAAATGGGGCAGCTGACGTCTGATGCCTAAGAAAAGGACAATCTCCTAAATGATTACTTTGCATCAGTTTTCCACCTGCCCAAGGGGGTCATGCTGTCAGATAGGACGCAAAGCAACCAGGGCTCGGGACATGGGCCAAATGATGTAGATCAAGTGAGAGAACACCTCAAGAGGCTTGACATCCATAAGTTCACGGGCCCAGATGGATTACACCAAGGCCAAGGTATCTGAAAGCTTGTAGCACTTGGGTGATGTGCTGGAAGACTGGAAAAGAGCCAACGTCATCCCAATCTTCAAAAGGGAAGAAAGAAGATCCAGGGAATTACAGACCTATCAGTCTGACGTCCGTCCCTGAAAAGACCTTGGAGAAAGTTATGACGATACTGAACAGCACCGGCCCGAGGACCAAGCCTTAACGGACCCCACTGCCCACATCTTTTGAGGTCAATACTGACCTGTCCACCACCACTCTCTGGGTACAACCCTTAAGCCAATTTGCCACCCACATGACTGTGTAATCATCTATGACACAGCCATTCAGTTTGTTTATAAGAATAGGATGGGATACCGTGTCAAAGGCTTTCATAAAGTCCAAGTAAATGACATCTACCTTGACTCCTGCATCTAAGCATTTAGTGACCTGGTCATAGAAAGAAACAAGGTTAGTCTGGCAGGATCTACCTGCTGTGAACCTGTGCGTATGGCCTCTGAGAGCTGCCCAGAGAATTCCAGGTCTAGCTCATCCTCCTGGTGTGGCGGTCTATAGCAGACCCCCACTACCAAATCCCTTTCCCGTCGACCCCCTCATATCCTAACCTGCAGTACCTCAGTTTGGCCCTCCTCTGAGCCCATCTTGATTATAGAAGATGTATATTGCTCCTTAACATAGAGAGCAACACCACCCCACTTTTTCCCCCATTCTATCCCACCTGTGCAACCTATAACCTTCAATGCCTACTGCCATATTGCGAGTAGGATCCCACCAGGTTTCAGTTAGCCCAACCAGGTCAAAGTTGTTGCTTGCAAGCAGGAGTGCAAGTTCCTCCTGCTTGTTCCCTATGTTTCTAGCATTAGTGTAGAGACATTTAAGCCCCCCAAAGGGTGCCCTTGATACACCCTTGTCCTGATGTCTATCAGGCCCCTTAGTGCTTATCTGGGCTGATCCAGGGCATGGCTCATGGTTGCTGTCCACTGCATCCTTGTCCCCCAATGAATAACCCTAATCACTTTGTCCAACCAGTCTGTCTCACTCACCATCTCCTCGGCTCTCACTGTCAGACCCTTTCAGTCAAATGCTTCCTGCATCCAGGCTCTCCTCCCCACAACTCCCAGACCTAGTCTCTTTATCCAAAAAGCTCCTCTGCCAATTTAGTCACAGTTCCTCTTCCCATCTCTAATCTCAACCTTTTAGTCAGAAAGTTCCTCCTAATCTCCAACCTAAATTTCCTCTGCAGCAGCTAGGCCATTGTTCCCAGTCCCATCTCCTATGGCCACAGAGAAAATTCTGTCTCCATCCATTCTATAATCACTCTTCAGATACTGAAGACTGTTATCAAATCCTCCCTCAGTCTTCTCTTCTCCAGACTAAATAAGCCTAGTTCTTTCATCTTTTCCTCATGAATCATGTTTCCCAGGTATCTAATAATTTTGTTGTACTGTGATGGACTCCTTCCAATCTGTCCACATCTTTCTTGAAGTGTGGGGCCCAAAACCAGACATAGAACTCCAGGTGAGGCCTCACCAGTGTCAGATAGAGAAGAATCACTTTTCTTGATTTGAAAGTGACACTCTTGTTAATACAACCCAGCATGCTCTGGGCTTTCTTTGCAACAAGAACATACTCTTGGCTCATATTCAGCCTACAGTCTACAATTACCGAGGCCCTTCTTTGCAGTACCGCAGCCAAACCAGGCATTTCCCAGTCTGTATTTGGGCAAGCAGTTATTCTGTTCCATATTCAGGTTTTTGTACTTGTCCTTGCTGAATTTCATCTGGTCGATTGCAGAGCATTTTCCCAGTCTACTCTGGTCATTCAAGCCCTACACTCCAGAGTGTCTGCAACTTCACCCCACTTGGTGTCATTTACAAATTTGCTACATGGTCACTCAATCCTATCATCCAAACCATTAATGAAGATGTTTTACAATACCAGACCAGGACAGGCCCTTGGGAAACCTCATTTAATATTTCCTCTCACCAGGATGTTGAGTCACTGATGACTGCTCATTGACTGCGATGATCCAACCAATTATGTACCTATCTTACATAGAACTTTTAGCTAGTCTGTATTTCCTTAGCTTGTTAATGAGAATATCCTGGGAGACAGCGTCAAAACCCTTTCTAAAGTCAAGGTATATCACATCCATTGCTTTCCCCACACCCACGGAGCCTATCATCTTATTATTGATGGAAATCAGATTGGTCAGGCATCACTTGCAAATTCATGCTGGCTGTCCTCAATCACACCTTGTTCTCCTTCAGGTGCTTTACAATCAGTTCCCTGAGGACCTGCTCCATGATCTTTCCAGGTATTGAGGTCAGACTGCCCAGTCTGTAATTCCTCAGAGCTGCCTCCTTCCCTTTCTTAAAGATGAGCACTATATTTGCCTTTTTCCAGGAACAGGTGCAGTTTTGTCACCACTAGTAGCTGTACATGCTCAAGGAGGATGGAATCTTCAGCCTAGCTGTTTCACAAGTTGAAGCTTAAAGAAATCTCTATTGAGAGAATGCAAACAGCAATTTCTGAAATGCTTAAACTTAGCCAAATTTAAGCAGATTTTTTTTTCCAGGAATGGCAAATGATACATCCCTGATACAAAAGCTAACCCTTTGCTAATTTTGTAGCCCATGCCCAAAACAGGGGTAATAGAGCATTTCAAGAAATATGCTTGTTAGTGTTCAGTGTAGGCAAGATATACATTTTTCCTTGGCTTAATTCCTGGAACTGGGTGCTCCTTTCGGCTACAATTTTCAAGAAATTCAGCTTTAAGCAGATACACATAAAATGTCAGCCCAGTAAGAGTTTAACAAAGTTATAAGAAGTGAAAAATAGAGCCCCATAATGGGAGGGGTCAGGCAATGTTAATCATATGAATCACTACTCCCACAATGCCTATATTATATTTTTCTAATTCTGGCTCCAATTCAGCAAAGCTCTTAAACACTTCTTTCTTATGTCCATTTCTGTTCGGCAAGGCACTTAAACAGCCACCTAAGTTGAAGACCTTTAAGGTTAAGTGCTTTGCTGAATCAGGCATCACAAAAGTCCATACAGGAATTTTGTACAGTTGTAAATGGAAATGCAGTTACAGTTGTAGCAGGAAATGTAAATGCAAATGCAGCTGTAGCAGAAAGCTTTTTAGAGAAAATCTTAGTAAAACAAGCATGCATTCAAAATCAGGGTTTTGTTACATGTTGTACTTCACTCCAAACTCAAAGCTAGCAGGATCAATATTTATGCGGCTCAGTCACACCTTTAATCTAGAAACCTTTTCTGACTTTCCACTACCTGCAAAGCTGTGACTTATTGCTAGAGGCCTGGTGATCAGCGAGGTCCCTATCAGCTCTACTTCTCTATGCTTCTAAGGCTGCAGCTCACTCCCTCCCTCTCCTGCGAGGCAAAGAGCTCCAAGATCCATGACTCCAGCCAGATCCTGCTTCCTGCATCTGATCTACATGCAGCATGGTGAGAGCCGGCAGCTGCTGCCAGGCGGAGGTAGCCTGCTGCCAGGGAAGCTGCTACTGCTCTCCCATAGATGGATCAGCTCACGATAGCACTAACAGGAACAAGAACCTGTGTCAGTGACAGGAGCAGCTCTCAGACTCTTAGACTCCTGGGGAGTCTAAGATGGGCACAGAGGGGGGCACAGAGGGGTTGTGTGCACAGTCTCTGTCTTGCACATCTCCAGCACTTTCCCCACGTCTCTCTCCATCACTAAATCCTTGGCTAAGGAGCTGGTGAGGTCAGAGCCTGGGGCTACTCTAGGGGGCTGGTTCCATTCACCAGAAAAAAGTCCCCCTGGGGCTGGGCACAAAGGAGTTTTTAATAAAGATCTTTCTGCAGCACAGATCCCTGGGGAAGCAGCAGCTGCTTAGTCCAGGCTCCCTGATCTCTAGCATGAATCTAGACCCCCTTCTCTCCCTCTCCCTCCTCACCCCCTCCCCATGTCCTGGGATGAGAAACAGAGGACAACGTATTTTTCCTCTTATCAAATCGCAGTTCGCGTGGCGCATGGGGCTTTCTTGAACCTGGTTGACTCCAGATGTACAGTGCTGCCTGCTTTGGCCAGGTGCCTCAGCCTCCTGGTCAGGCTGGACATTGCTGATGCTTGCCCAGACCACCAGCTGAGAGCGGAAACTTGAGCAAAAATAGCTTCCTGTCCTGTCCCGGATCAGTTCAGGTGGCACTTGGCAGAATGAGGGGTAAGGGGTCTCAGAAAGGGTTGGCAGAGGTAGGTTTGGCAGTTGCCAGGTTTGTGTGTTGTGAGGAGGGAAGCGGCTCAGATGAGCTCTCATTAAAACCTCAGGGCTGTATGGTGCTCAGTTTTGGGCTAAGAGAAGGCTGGGTCAGCACTGATGGAAGGGAGGGCAAGGAAGGGGTATGGAACATGTTGGGTGGATAGGAACTTTTATGGGAGCCAGGAATGGTACGAACCACGGGAAGTCTGGCAGGCAAAACGTGAGGTCCGGCAGTCACCTTTCGACTTATGCTGAGAGGGACCTGCAGGGATGAAGATGGTGGTTGGGGAAGAGAGAGCTGCAGCCTTTACCACATAGCACCTGTATAGTAACAGGCTAAGCAGGGGGGCACGGTGTCTACACAGAAAGTGGGGGTGGGTGAGGGCCTTCTGGAGGACTTCATAGTTTCATAGTTTCTAGGGTCGGAAGGGACCTGAGCAGATCATCTAGTCCGACCCCCTGCCATGGCAGGAATGAGTACTGGGGTCAAACGACCCCAGCAAGGTGTTCATCTAACCTCTTCTTAAAAACCCCCAGGGTAGGAGCCTGCACCACCTCCCTTGGAAGTTGGTTCCAGACCCTAGCCGCCCTGACCGTGAAAT
>NW_017728993.1:8354081-8367228 GCF_001723915.1 Gavialis gangeticus | reverse complement strand
AGAGACAGTGTCAAAAGCCTTCCGGAAGTCCAGGAAGACTATGTCCACTGCTACCCCTGCATCTAATGATCTGGTGATCTGATCATAAAAAGCCACCAGGTTGGTCTGACAGGACCTGCCACTGATGAACCCGTGCTGATTGCCCCTAAGCATGCAGTCCCCTGCTGGCCCCTCCTGGATGTGTGACTTCATCTTGGGCAGCACATCTGTAGGGACTGCCCACATGTTAATGGAACAGGAGTTAGGTTATGCAGATCAGAGATAATTCTGCCCTGGAATGGTGCAACTTTGAGCCATTTAAAGGTGTCAATGTGCAGACAATCCAGGGGTTAAGAGCTCCAGGAGCTGCCTAAAAGTAATGTATAACAAGGCCCTGAGAATCATGGCACTTTAAAGCAAGCGGTAGCAAAATCTACCACAAAACACTGTGATGCAAAGACTGCAATGCATCTTTGCTACTATGAAAACTTCCAGCAAAATGTCTAAAGCTTGTACATGTGTTTTATCATTCCAAACTCTCACAATATTGTGAGTGCCCTAATTATAGTACTCCTTAATACATCTTTATGGAGGGGAAGACTTTTAATAATGAGTAAGGGACTTTGGTGCTGTATTCCTACTGAAAAAAAATCAGGTGTGGATGCCTAACTCTTTAAAAACCTCACCCCAGATTATTTCAAATATTAAAAATCAATTGTTATAGTTTTTATTTCTCTAAGAAAAATTCATCTGTCACAACTAAGTATCATGTCATTTTAACATCACACACTGGGATACACTTACTTATCCACTTCTGTTTGAGGCTGCCCTCTTCTGGATAATCTGTTTTCTGCATCATCCAGATGAACTCTCTCTCCTAAACAGAATATAGTGAAGAAATACACAGGGAAAAAATTAAAAGATACATTATATGGAGCAGTAGAAAAAAGATGAAAGCTCCACAAAAGGAGCTTATTTACAAAAACAGGGACAGCAAGATGCAAAATGTCTGTTTTTTTTAATTTGTCTCCTTGTTGGCTTACATCACCTTTAGCTATAGAAGATTTAAAACTACAGTAACAATGACTGACTCTGTTACAGTACAGTTACAGTAGTTAAAAGAACAATGACTGTAGGAATATACTGCTTACAAATAATTTTCAATACGCAATATATTGCATAAAAATCCTTACCCTGGCAAGCAGTACTACAAGTGACTCGTACAACATTTTCTTTAATTAAAAAAATTAAACAGAATCCCACCATCCTGAGCTGACATGTAGTGCAATGTAAACAAACTGCTTTTTTAGCAAGGAATCTGCATGGCTTACTGTTACAACAGTTGAACAATTCTACATCATGATTTTTTGACTGGTGTGCTGCATAGTCAAACTGATTTCTATGGGAAGGGAACAATCAAATGGGAAAGAAAGTTACTGTAGTACTGAATTAAGTCTCCTGTTTCTTGGCTGCTATCCACTCAAGGAATTCTAATAGCCATTTATAAATGTCATGTAATACACAATATACTTATATTGCAAGAGGCCTTTATCTATTGTTGTATCGCCCTACATTCATTTCAGAATTTAAATGCATTTGTACAGCATCTCTACCTATGCTTTTTGGGAAAAAATATTTGAATAAAAATAAAGTACACAATTTATGCCATATGCTAAATCATTATGCTAGTTCCCCACCTGTTTCTGAACCCTAAAATTTCCTGCATAAAAAGATATTTAATGTGACATTTTATTGTAGTGGAAGAAAAACATGTAGTCCATACCAATCTTATATAAAATTTACTTCCATGCTCTTCAGGTTAACAGAAACAGAATATTTGGTATTATTCTCTCCCAACCTTGCCAACAATTTATTCTGAAAAATTTTAAGAAAGCCTACATGGAAGATTTCAACAAGGATTTAATTGTCTAAAGATTAAACATCCTTCAGAAACAACCCAATATAAGATTTTCTTGGACTCAAGTCCCTGCACTAATGAAATGCTACCCAAATAAAATTTTGCACCAACAGAAAAACTGTACTTAAATTATAACCGATCTCATTCATTCACTCTGTCAGGTAACCCAACCAATCAGACAGTAAAGCATTATTTAAAGTATAAAAGACAGCATAAGACACATTAAAAAAGAAAGAATAAAAAAAGGAGAGAGAGAGAGATTACCACTGTAATCATGTCAGTGAAGATCATTATGGACCACAGAATGAACTTTTAATTCAGGGACCTAAGTTTTAATACTGTCTGAGCAACCTGATGCATGGGAAAAAATCCTGCACCTATGTAGCTTGTAGTCCATCGCAAATTTACACAATACATGTGATAAGAGGATCCATGCAAGTGAGAACACTGGAATAATCAGGGAAAGGAACAAGTTTTAAGAAAGAAGTATGATTTAAGGCAGGATTTGAAGGCAAGGAGGATAATGGCATTAAAACAAACCTACCCTACACCTTCTCACGTTAAGCTCAAAAAAATAAATTCAGATTCACATGGCACCTGTAAGTTTGACTTCATAAACCAATTCAGACCTATTTTCAGAATTCAATCTTTTTCCTCTTTCACCCAAGAGTAAACCTATTTTCTTTTTGTTGAGAAAGTTTTTTGGCACTATTGACTTATTGGAACTACAGTTACGTTCACGTTGGTAGTAACTACATGGTCAGCTTCTATACTTATTAACCATCACAATTATTTAGGTTCCAGCTATCAGAAACCAGGTTGCCCATCCTGTCACATTGCATCATGCCTAGGACAATACTAGTGCTGTCAAGGGCACTGATCTTGAAGCTACTGCATGGAGCAAAGCCTTTTCAGCTGGGATCGTCGAGCCCTAGAAACTGCTCCTAGCAAATACTAGTAAAACCACAATACTTGTGATTTTCAGTGCAGTATAAGACTTCTATTTGTTTAGATTCTTAGATTAACTATTGGGTTCCACCTTCTCTTCTTTAGAAAAAACAGGACTGAACAGCATGAGGGGATGCACGAGTTTGTTCTCATATTCAAGATACACAGCCAAATTTGGATCGAAAAAACCCCCTAAGTAGTATCTAGACACCAGTGCGTGTCTCAGAAGGGCATGCATTAAATCAGTAAGATTTAGGATCTAATGTCCTTTCATGGGTAAGCAGATCATATCAAACAGAATGTCAATTTTATTCATTTTCATATACATTAAAAATCAGAGGTTCTTTTAGACCCAAATGAGTCCACAACAATGGTCTTGAATTAATTAATAAATACTGTCCTACAAACACACACTTCTATTAACATTATTATATTGGCTGGAGGTACTTGCAAGCAGAAATCTATCCTTCTGCAGAGAAACTGCAACAGGCCATGGGCACCTGATGCATGGCTTAAGTGACTATGTACAGATGGAAACCCTACATTGGGGTGCATTTGCCCTTTGCTATTATAGGTCACCTTCTTGACCTTACAAATGGCTGCATCTTCTTGCCTCAGCCTAAGCATTCAGCACGTTGATTTTTTCCTGGATTTTAAAATGATTACATTTAAGTGCTAGCTCTGTAGGAAGTATTAAGTTTTAATTTTAATATTTTGTAAAGCGTATGAAGATTCCTCAGTATGACAAGGTGCTATAAAAGTTTAAGCTGTTCCGCTATAATAGCTGAAGTCCTTTGCCCCAAGTGATTTAATATTAAATCTAGGTACTTCTAGATAACCAATTATCCAACTGAAGTTACCAGTAAACCAGTGATATAGAAAGACCAAACCCTAAATAGATTCAAATGAATAAATTAATTTAAAAGCGAACTTTAGAGTCACTGGTGAAAAGGAACATGTAAGGAGAAGAATTATGTAAGATTCTTTTACTTACAAATTTTTGTTCCAAAAAATGGGCTATGGTCTTTGGTAGTGTTTGCCACTTCCTATGTAAATTATGAGACAGGTCAACAAAGTGAATTGTGAAAAACACAGTATATTTTAAACACCTGTAGCCTGATCTATATATTTAGATACCCTGAAGGCTTTAGTTAGCTATTGTATTACTTAAATTTAGAATCCTACTCAGTGGAAAATTATATTTACTGTGTTCCAAATAGCTCCCATTTATATATGGAACATCTTATACTTCATACAATGTAAAAATTGAAAAGTCAATAATATTCCTTTTATAATAAAATTACCTTGTCTTATATTTTTATATTACTTAGTAAAGTTCTAAAACATTTAAATTAAAAAAGTGTCTTCAAGGGTAAAAGAAAAGTGGTGTATTTAAATAACAGTTTTAAATCAGTGAGCTAGCAGTAAGTCTCTGCCACCATTTTGTAGCTAAATGAATGCAGAAAAAAAGCTACTGCTACATTACTGAATAATTATCCATCTAAATGTCAGCTATGACCACGTGATCAGTCTTTTTACGGGCAAAAAGAATGTTCCCTTATGTCCATATTTAATTTCAGTATGGAAATACAGTACATGTTCACCTTTCCCATTGACAACCCAATACACGGGCATTTTAGTCCTCAAGGCATTTTCTCTTTATTTTTTGCTCTCTCGCTTTCTTTTCCTATAAGAAATAACACTTAAGACAAACCTGGAGCTGTGCAGATCAGCAGAAAATTGTTTAAAGCTGGTAGCACGTTTAGACATCTGTATATGAACTGAGGTCTTACTAGAACTGCTTTAGGATAAAGGCATTTTTTTAATTCAACTGAATGAAAGAGCTGTTTAGAAATGCAAGGACATACATGTTAGGCTAGCCTGTTTAATTTTATACCTGGCTGTTCACATCACCTACAATTTAAACATCTTTCAAAAAATGTAAGCGCTAACTTCTGGGGTATATCTGCAGCTAAACTAAAGTACAACTTCATTGTCTGCAGGCGCCCACAAAATCTGAACCTGAATTTTTGTGCTAACAGAACAAATTTCTCCTATTGCATTAATTGTTTTGTTTGACGTGGCAACACCAGCAGAGAAACAGGGGCAACACAGACAGATCACGTCTTCCCTGTCTGTCAGTCAGGCAAGGTGAAGCCATTCAGGACACAGGATTCTATAGTCCAGTTATTCCTCTTCCCAGGATGCAAACCAACTTCTCCAGGTGCAAACACCAAAAATCAGTCAGCTTACATTGTCCTATCTAATCATTTACACAGACCTAAATGCACATTGGGTTATCCTGAATAAGTGGATGCACACACTAATGCTATTACTTTATGGAATATAATTGAAAAGGTATGAAAAAAATTGCTTTTCCATGATGGAGCTGCTGCTTGTATAGACAAGTAAGTCTGACTAGCAATGACACAAACCAGGGTCAGTAGGAGTTAGCCCCATACATTATAACTAGGTTCAAGAAGCGGGAAACAGAGACAAGAAAAAGGGTAAAGAAGACTTGACAGAGCATAACGGACACTTTCAACCATTTGCAAGACCCCCTGCACAGCACAGAGGCCTGAGCTTGTGGAAGAAAAAAAAAAAGAGAGATTAGGAAAGGAGAACTTAACCACTGAAAAGTCATCCAGGTAACAGCTCTGGACCCTGAGACTGGTTTTGGGATTACAGCAAAGAGAAGCAAGATTTCCTACGTAAAATGAAAGTTTGGATCGCCATAGGACGAAAATAGACAGAACTGGAGAACTACTTTCTCCCTCTGGAAAGCGAAGCATAGACATTATAAGACTATGGCCAGAGTGCTTGGCAAAACAGGGGAGAAAGAGAAGAGGAGCAATGACAGGTTAGCATTTAGCGCTACATTTAGATTTCAAAGGGAAAAAGATAAGTATTTAACAAAAGAGCTACGGTAAGATGAATTGAGTTGCAAAGTAGTGAAACCTTACAGAGAAACCTTCTTCTGAGAAACCCCGTGAGAAATTCTGGGAACACTGAAGCCTGGATTTAAGGAGCTAGCACAGACAGCTCTCTCAAAAACTTTCTGGAATAGTACAGAATAGAAGGATAAGTAAAAATGTTATATGATTTACACTAAAACAGATAAATTACGAGAAGGAATCTCTTCAGAAATAAAGATGAGGTCTCTAACTTAGTTGTGAAGGTAAATGGCATGGCTCCAGGTCTGGAAGAGCCTTTCTTTACAGAAGGTATAGACCTAGATGTCAGAAGAGCTGCAGGCCCATCAACCAAACCCATGTTGGTTACTCTCAAGGTATGGGAAGCAAGAGGTACCAATTACCAGTTACTTTGTCTTGTTCAAAACTTGCCCTTTTACAGGAAATAAGGAAGGCATAGGTGACAACCTTTGCAAAGAACATGAGGAAGTTGTCCTATAGGCCTAAGTATTGGCTTTCAGTATTTGGGAACAAGAGGGGTTGAATCTCAACTGACAGTGGTCAAATAGATCAGCAAGAGTTGGCTATTTGGTTGAAGACTTCTCAGTGATGCAATTATTCTTCCACAGAAAGCCTTCCAGCTCAGGCACTCTGTTTCAAGACTGACACCTGAGGACGTACACAAGTGGAGATTCTATTCTCAAGAAGACACTGCTGTTTATACAGGCTCATGAGTATTAATTAATCCTCACAATCTGCAGAAGATGGCATCTATAGTTCTGTGAAGGCACAAAGTCCTGACATGGGAAAACTTTCATGGCTTGAGACCTGTACGGATAATACAGAGATGCTTTCACTACTTGGAGAGAAGAAACTAGACTATCTTGGCATTTCTCCACTAAGGGGGAGAAAATGGAGCTTTCCTGGAATGTTAGTGCCTCGTCAGAGTCATTTTCATCAAGGTCTTTAGGATCAATGCCAGCCTGAAGGGCAAAACACTGAATTGGAAGAGCAGCTGTCCAGAAACAAGGACCAAAAGCAAGACAACAAGGTTTAAAAATAAAAATGGAAATGGAAACATCCTTTTAGATTCAGAGCCATTACCACTAAAATGAGAAGCAGTGCACAAATCACCCAGTTAAGACCCACACCTGTCACAGCTCTGAACGATTCTGCAGCCATCCAGCACCATAATGCAGAGGAAAGGACGGGGAGGGTGAGATCCCCAGGTAGAAGGGATCCAGACAATAACAAATACAAGAAGAAATGCTTTTTTGACTCTTCTTCCACGACTTTTTCTGGAAGAATGTTTCCTTCATTTTCCTGTTCCATTCTCAGGTTCTTGAATGATGCCAGTTTTAGCTGTTTCCACCAAAGCAAAAGGACAACTTGAAAAACCAAGCTGTCAGTCCAATGCTGCACGGAGCAAGCTAAGAGGAGGAGCTACAGGAAAAAAAATAAATCAGCATCTGACAGGTGAGGAAGACCAGAAGCAGAGTGGAAAAATAAACTGGGCCCACCTAAACTACTTGTGCTTGTCTGATTTTCTACTATAACAAGTAATTGAAAAGGGAGTGCATGAAGACTTTTAATCTCACATACTTGAGAAGAGCTGACCTTGAATGTTTCTTTCTAACATTTCTTAGTAGGGGTGTACCGAGATTTTTTGGGCCGATACCAACAGCTGATTTTTAACAAGTCTTATAGGCCGATACTGATCCAATTCTGATATGCAGCCCAGCAGTGTGGAGAGCGGCATCCGGCTGATAAGTCTGTTGTGGTGGAAGGGGCAGAGGGAGGGAAGGGGTATGGGGGGCAGGGGCAGATCGAGGCTCCCACAGTGGGGGGGAGGAAGTGGGGCTGGGGCAGGCGCTGCCCAGCTGAGGCAGGGTGGGGCACAGGACAGAGCCACAGCTCATCTGGGGAGTGAGGGCAGGGGGAAGGGGTGGCTCCCACTGCTGTATGCACCCCAGGAGGGCATGTGCCCCCAGATCTGCACGTACAGCGAGGGCAGGCTGCCGCTGTGGGCTGGGACCAGCGCTGTGCTGTTCTCAGCAGGAGCTGGGCTGGGCTGTGCTCAAGGCAGGAGGCGGTGGCGGCACTGGGAGTGGGGGCTACAGCAAATTGTGGGGTGGTTGCAACTCCCCCCAGCCGCTGTTCCCAGCATGGCTCCCACCCACCCCAAGCACAGCCCAGTCCGGCCCCGTGCCAGGAAGAGCCTAGTACCACCCCAGCTCACAGTGGCAGCTTGCCCTGCCCCGCATGCAGATCCAGGGGCACACGCCCCCTCATGCCCTGCCAGGGTGTGCCCAGTAGTGGGAGTTTCCCCTCACCCTGAGCCTCCCGGAGGAGCCGTGGTTCTGTCCCATGCCCTGCCCGGGCAGCACCTGTCCCAGCCTCAGCCCCACTCCCTCCCTCCCTCACTGCAGGGGCCTCAATTTGCTCCACCACGCCCCTTCCCTCCCCCCTTGCCCCTTCCCACACAACAGACTTACTAGCCAGACCTGATTGCTCTCTACACTTCTAGGCTGAACTTCTGGCTGTGTGCATGCTGCGGCTGTGCACCTGCATGCAGCATTTACTGGCCACATCAGACAAAAAAAGCCAACTGCCGATACTATCTATTTTCCCCATATCAGTGCCAATCTGATATGGGACTGATGTGTCAGTGCAACTCTATTCCCTAGCCTAACATTTCTTGATTGTGCTCTACACAAAGATTCTTTTTTTAAAAAAATTCCCTGTCAATGCCACTTGATCTGTGGTAACAATAGTGAGAGTGCTAGTATAGACAAATATCTGAATACCTGCTTGAATTTCAAATATTGAATCATCTAAGCATGCTTGGTGCAAGTCTACTTATCTTTTAATAGCTGCTGATATTTCGACGTTGTATTAACATAACTGAAACAGTCTTAATATGCCTTTCTTAATCCCAAATCTAGAAATTGGATTGATCCTACACACATGAACAAGATCCATCAGCAAAGCATCCAAGAAGTTTCTCGATATCACTAGACTAACCAGCACACTTTACCCAAACTTCCATTTCAAGCTGTAGCCAACGTTCAGGGCGTCAGACCAAGACAGCCTCTGCCCCTACACCAAATTATGCAGGAAGAAAAATTTCTTCATGGCCTGTAAGGAAACCATCAGATGCCCTGAAGCATGGGATAAATTAATAAAATATGATATAAATAATACAACACGTTATGGTGCTACAAGTATTGCAGGTGTGTTAAAAGCTTATGGAAGAGAAAGAACAAAGGAAGGACTCTCTTATTTTATCTTACTATCTGCACACACAAATTAAGGACTTTCTTGAGAACTAAACCACACTAAAGCACATTCTTGAAAAGGTATCACACTTACCTCAAAACAATCCTGGTGTACAGAAACCTACCATGTTCAAGCTTGAATTACCAGCTCCAATACCAACCCTGTTCTACTAGCCCTTCCATGGTCTTACTACCTACATCTCGAAATTATTTAGGTCCTTTGTCCTCACTGCCTTGCTTGTAAGGCCATTCCAAAACTTCACCACTTTGCTCTAATTTCCACTCTACATTTATAACCATTTGATCTTATACTAGTATCATCTTTTAATATAAATAGTTCCTCTTTCTCCCAGGTATTAACCATCTCAAAAATATTTTAAAAGAATAATCACATCTCCCTTTTACTAAACTAAATAAGTCCAAATCTTTTAATCACTTCTCATAAGACAGGCTCCCCATTCTTTTAATTTTCCTAGAAGCCTTTCTCTGCACCTGTTCCAATTTAAATTAACCTATTTTGAATTTAGGTGACCAGAATTGTATACAGTATTTTAAACAAGGTCTTACTAATACCTGATACAATGGTACTAATACTTTCCTGTCTCCACTAGCACCTGTCTTGGCTAGATTAAGCTTTTTTATGGCCATGTCTAATTGTAGGATGGTCCTGAACTACCAATTGATAGGCCCTCCCTTCAGTGTTTCCAATCCATAAATCCCTCAGGACTTTCCTTCATAACAATCTGCAGTAGTATACTGCCACTCCAAAATATTTGCTCCCTTGAATTCAAGGCGAATGTGACTGATGGTAGTACATACCACCTCTGTAAATGAAAGCTGAAGTTGGAGGAAAAGTATGGGTAACAGTCACTGCCATGTTACGTTTAGCCTGAGCAGAGTTAGAAGATATATATCTCCTACTACTGTTAGTGCTGAATTTGGTTCAGTACAAAACAAAAATTTACAGTTTCAGTATTAAAATAAAGTAAAGCCTACTACAGGAGGGATAACAATTAACCCAAAATTTACATTTATGTAATCAGAAAGCAAAAAGATGTCGGGTTTCACAATAAAGGCCCAAAATCCTTATAAGAAAATAGAAATCAGACATACTGCATGAGACATAAGTTACTAAATCAAGAACTTGAATAACCAGAAACATACTTCAGTAAGTAAGAGAGAATGTTCAACTAACCATTTGATAGACCATTTCTGAGCTTTTGTACATTATGACTCGTGGGAGATGAAAATGGACCAATTTGGCATGTTCCTGTCAGTGGTGAATACAAGTTTAGGTTTTTCTTTCCTGTCTTCAAAGGTGTTACTCTGTGTACCTAAACAGATGAAAACAAAGCAGCTGAATAAATGTTGGCACATGGGAACAGACTATTTCAACCTATGACAATTCCAATGCCTCCTACTTATTTTTATCCTCAATAGTTCACATTCTAGCCTCCATTCTTCCTGTGAGATGGACTACACAGTGCTCCAGGAACCAGCCAATGCAGTTCCTGAAAACAAGCTGGTTTATTAAACTTAATCAAGTCATATAAACCACATTTTCAGAATTTTTCCTAATTTGAGAGTCCTGTTTATGAGTTACCCAAATGTGAATATAAAATTATTTGTACATGAATATTAAGGTGTTACATATTTAACTGTTCAGTCTTCATACACAAACCAAACATGTGGAGTACTTATAGCAGGTTCCAAATTTAGACTCTTAAGAACATTCAGCCTTAAAAATTAATTTTATTTTTTCGCAGTAGGGCTGTCCAGCTTCAGAGTGACCAGGGGCCATATGCTACATGTGCCACAGGCGCTGGGCCACACATGGCACAGGCTGCATACCACGGAACCACCAGCCACATACAGTTCCCCTGCCACGTAAGCAATTTTTGTTTTTGGCTTAAGGCTGAATTAGTTCATAATTCCAAATCAGCTGAGCTGAGCAAAATTGTTCAAGTCTGTGTGACTCTACCACCAGGCAAGTCTCCTCCCTCCCAGACCTATCAGTCTGGGACTTTGGATTAGGGTGGCCATGTGTCCAGGTTTGGCTGGGACACTGAGATTCTGTAGCCCAGCCCCAGAGAGTTGCTCAAAAGTCCCAAGCTGGAGTCTGGTGGGGAGGCGGAACAGCATGGTGTGCCAGGCAGGCAGCCAGGAAGGCACCGCTGCTTCTAGGTGGGAGCAAGGTGAGTTGACTGGAGCAGGCACCATGCCACCCACACGTGGCACATCCTTGCTCCTGCACAGAAACAGTGGTGCCTGCCCAGACACCAGTCTGGATCACCATGCTGCTTCCACCTCCCTGCTCCAGCCTGGGATTTATGACCAACCAGCCAGGACTGGGCTGTGGAATCCTGGAGTGTCTGGGCCAAACCAAGACACATGACCCCCCTACTTCAGTTACTTCCCAAATCTATGGCAGGCATCCTTCATTCAAGCCCTGAGCCTTTGAGTTTTATTTCCAGGGCCAAATCAGTTCCAAATTTCGACTGAGCAGAGTTCAGTTGTTCAAGTCTGAGTGGCGCTACCACCACCAAGTATCCTACCTTCCAGTTTCATCAGTCTGGAGCTTCAGTTACTCCCAAATCCATGGCAGGCATCCTATATGAAAGCCTCCCTGTGACCTTCCCCACCACTGCTCCATGAATGTCCCAGTGCTGCAATTCAGGTGAACCCCTCCACTCCCGCCGCTGTTATGCAAATGGGGGGAGCTCTCCAGCTGCTGCCACAGTGCAGGCACTGTCCCCAGTCCATCCCCCCTCAACCCATGCTGCTTGCCTGGGGGAGCAGTGCAAGCCCTCCTGCTGTTACACAAGCAAGCCCCATCCCCTACCTGTGCAGGCAGCAAACTTACTGGGCCTCCTCCTGCCATGCTGCCCTGCTCCAATGACTCTGGCTGCTGCAGGAGCACAGGAATGGCAGCCTGGCAGGAGTCCACAAGTCACACTTTAACCCAAGGGTGGGCAAAATACGGCCCGTGGGCTGGATCCGGTCTGCCAGGCCATTCTATCCAGCCCACAGAGCCCCTAAAAAATTTAGTAAATTAATACTTATTTGCCCCGGCTCCCTGTCAAAGCTGGCTGGAGCTAGGGGCAGTAGGATCCAGAGGGAGACCTCAACAGGCTTGAGCAGCCCAGCCCTGCCCACCCCCAGCCAGTTCCCTGCTTTCCTGCCCCTCAGCCCTGCTCCAGCACCACATGGCTGTGGCTCCTGGCCGCGGAGCATGGGACCATGCTGGTAGGGGTGTGTATGTGTGCGTATGCATCTCGGCAGGCACAGGGGCACAGAGAGAGAGAGAGAGAGAGAGAGAGAGAGAGAGAGAGAGAGTGAGTGTGTGTGTGTGTGTAGGCACAGGGGCAGAGTGTGCATGTGTTCATAGGGCAAATCCCCACACACACACCCCTCCATACAAATGCACCTATGCTTCCCCTTGCACTGCCATACACAAACCCCAGCCACTCTCCCCCCATACCCACCCACACCCCACATACCCACAAACATACACCCACTCTCCACAATATATAAGAATAAGACTTAATTTTAAGCTATTGTGCAGTCACCTCTGTGTATACTACACAAACACATGTAAATCAGGACAAAAAATATTTTTGAAATCAAATTAATGAATGTTGTACATGATCGCTTTTTAGAATATAATTTGGTATTTTTCTGGTTCTGAGATGGCAAAACCCCTTGCTGACCCCTCTGAGGCCAAGGGGAGGGACTTCTGGTGACAAAGGTCAGGGTTAGGAGGTGCAATTCTGGTCACAAGATGGGGGTGGGACACCTGTCAAGGGGCAGGGCTACCCATGTGGCCCTTGAAAACTTGCCAAAACAATGTGAAATCCTGGTGCCATAGAAGTCAATGGATGTCTTTCTCTCGAGTGTTATAGGAGTCTGATGGTTTCTCCATGCGCAAATTGTTGTGATGTCATTCTAATATAATAAAGGTCTTAGTCTGTCTGCCTGTCCATAACGCTTTTGGAGCACCTTGATTGGTTACTGAAACAACTAATCAGAGTGTTCCAAGATCATTACAGACAGGAGGCGGCTTTACTGAAACAACCAATCAGAGTGCTCCAAGAGCATTACGGACAGGAGGC
>NW_017728993.1:8347279-8353947 GCF_001723915.1 Gavialis gangeticus | reverse complement strand
GGGGGGGGGGGGGGGGGGCAAGGCCAGTGCTGGCCTCACCCTGCTCCCCTGCCCCCTCTGCTCCTTGGAGGCAGTGGCAGCGCAGGGTGCTGGTGGAGGAGGATGGAGGGGACAGCAGGGCAAGCTCTCCCCGGCCCCGTTCCTGGGAGGTAGCAACACAGGGGTCTGGGGGGGTGGGGTTAGGGTTAGCAAGCTTCTCCCCTCTCTCCCTCTATTCCTGCCCTCCCCTCCCCCCCTGTCATTTTTGATGGGCAATTTACTAGTACTAATATAACAAGCCCTGTAACCTTTAAATCCAGAAGCAAAGTTGAGGGGATACTGGCAAAAACTGAGGATGTAATGCAGAGGAGGGTGATCCTGAGTAATACGGAAATAGCAGCAGCAGTATCAAGAGACAGGATACAACTGACACAGACAAGTCACTGTACCTTCATATTATCTTAGGCTTGTGTTCTCTCTTACCTTTCATTATTTATATTCAGCTTAAAGTCTTTGAGATGCATGTAGAAGAGGCATTACATGATTATTTATTACAACTGAGATACCTACATTACAACTGAAATCCCTAAATACAAAATGATTTCAATTAAAATTTTAACCCATAATACTTCTGAAAAGCGGATATAAACAAAGTATTGTGTTGCAATTATTTTGCTGTAAACAGTTTGGGTGAAAATGCACTTCCTTTCTGTTCAAATACTTTTTTTTTTCTTTTTTAAGATAGGAACCAAGAGAGATGGATTTAGGCAAAAAAGGACTGCCTTTAATTTCAGGCTGAACCACTCATCTACAAAAATGTGACTCTGACCAAAGAAACAGATGCAAAATTACAGTCACAGCTGCATTCTGAGCAGAACAAGTTGGGTAATGGTACACTAAACTGCTAATTAAATTGCTAATGATATTTTTAGTGCCACTGCGGTATTTTGCCACCTTTGTTTAAATAAAAAAGTATCCAGCAAATTTTTAAAATTGCAAGTTTCTATTTCACTAAATACCACTGAGACTTCTAAATATGTGTTGCATATAAACCAATCTCTCCAAAATGACACAGCTATGTGGAGATTTACTGGAGGCTCATTTACTGACCAGCTATTTGTCTTAATATACTTCTCGACAAATTTTCTTTTCTTCTAATGCTACCATCCTCATGAACTCTTCTATGTTAGTGCTTGTAGCAACACCCACTGTTGGTAGGGGCAGATAATAAACTGACATATGTCATGACATGCTGGCACTGGGAATATACTATGGCCACATTTACAAAAAATAATAGCAACAGTACAATTTTATTTTTATTGTGATAACTGTGGTGAAATTTATTGCAGTGTTAGTATTTTATCGTTTCATTATGCCCGATTAGCTGAGGGAGGTAATTATATCCTTGACATAAAAATGCCTTTAATGTTTTCATTTCAATTTTGCAGTTTATAATATGCAGATTATAGCATTATCATAATTCCATATTGTTACATGTACAGTTAGATGGCAGAACATTTACTTCCACTATTATGGAGCTAATTTCTAATAAATGATTTCACCAACGCTCCTAACTCATTCAGGTCTTGGTTATGCAGTGAAGGTGACCAAAAATATGCATATTTATCTGTTACACTCAATTGCTTCATGTAGATAAATACTTCACTTAAAGTCAGGCAATGTATATGAAAAACAACAATTTCACTCCAAAGATTTTTAGCAATCAGTTCTTGTTGTAATGAGTTTTTTTGTAGACTGTCATCCAATCTACTATAAAATAACAAGCCTAATGAAATAGTGTGTTTATGTAGATCCCAGATAACTTTATTAAATAGTTCCAAATGCAAAACTGAATACTTACATTTTCTTTTGTATAGCTCTCTAACTTCAGTGCTCTCTTAGCTCTGAAAGACAAAGATACAGAAGTATTACAATTCTTCACATAAAACATTTTTATCAATAAGATTCATAATCTGTGATTTTAAAGGAATTATTTCCCCCTACTTTTCAATGCATTCTTTTCTGCGCTATAACAGGGAGACCATTCTGGTGCAAGGCATATTTATTAATTGATTCAAATGTTGTACAACAAAAATATTGTTTTTTTGGGAAGCTGGAATGTTAAGTTGTTAGTATAAAAAGAAAATCCACCTCTCCATTTTCTAGCACAAGAATTTTATAAATCAGTTAAGACACTGAACACATTATGCAGGACTCTATATTAAAAACAGAATATCTGTCTCACACGAACAACCAAAAATTAAAAAAAAAAAATCAAACGCAAGTACACTGTTCTTTACATACCTTCTGGGCAGAAGCTGAAATTATTTTGCCATTAGTAGAAACCATGTATTAGGCATTTAAACACAGGTACAGCCAAGGTGAAAAAAGTACTTCTTCCCATCATTTTAGCTCTTAACATGATTCAATGCTACCAGACTATGACTTAACTGGGGAACAGATGCTCTATGTCTTTACAAGTCCCCAAACCATAAGAAACTATTTTCTAGTCTTCTTCACAATACTGATTCAGGAACATGCCAAGCTCTCCCTGAAAAATCTGCTCTGCTGAACTGGATGCCCAGCTGTTAATGGCAATGCTAGAAGAGGAAAGCTGAATATTTATAATACTTTATATCGTACAGCTGTCTTCTAAAGAGCAGTCATCAAAATTTTATTGAATGCAGACTAAATACTCAAAGGAAAGAAAGGTCAACATAAATTAAGACTATTTTTCCCAGAGACAACTGCAACTTTTTAAGCACATTCTTAAATCTTAAACAATAGTTTAAAGCATTATATAAAACAACAAGAAAAATTATGGAACCCTTTATGAAATCGTTCTCTAAAAAACTTACACATTTATTTTAAATTAAACAAGCTTTGGAAAATGTATTTTACTTCACAAGCTAGGCAAGCCCACAGATTCCACTTTGGAAAGCAACATTTTGATTTAACAGTAATTAGGATAACATCATTCAAAGCACAGGGTTTTTTTTAGGCTGTGCCATTATTTCCACATTGCAGATGTGCCAGCATAAGAAGAAATTAACTAAAAAAAATGCTTCTTTGAAGTATCATTCATATATTATAGTTGCGTGAGGTAGCACCGATTTAAAATTATGTGCATTTCAAAAAAGCATAACAGAAATATTCTAGCTTTCAAAAGCCAAATAAACACGTACAATTTAATTTTCTGTACTAAAAAGCAACTGAAATTCTTGCCAAGGGAAAGTCAAAGCTGTAAGTTTGATGGAATTCTTTACTATGGGTATTTTTTTTAATATGGTGACCTATATTGCTTAAGGAATGCAAACTCCATTATATCTTCCATCCCAGTGGCAGCAGAGAAACATAATATACATTAATACATCCACTCTGTAAGGGTGCTCTAGTCTAGAGGCCAATGCATTTGCATGTTATACTAAGGCATGTTATGATGGAAGTTTTTATGATGGATTTCAAAAGAAGCTGGAAGCCAAAGCAGAGCAGAATCTGGACTCGAGATAGCTTTATGATGAGGATAAATGAAACACAGCATGAAAATCCTGCTAAAGGATTTGGGAAATTTCTCAGGAAAAAAGTTGGAGGGGTCAGCAACACTTTATTTAAAGTCTTCCCAGTATTTTGTATAGTAATAAAGTTTCAGTCATCCCAGATTTGCCTCTGCATAGCTCAAGGAGTTTCCAGAGGCTTCACAGACCAACAGACACAGAGGCAGGTTTCTCAGGTTAATTCCTCTACTGAGGAAGGGGCTGCATGATGCCCTTTTTAGCCTTATACAGTTGCCTGAGACCTGCCCTTCCTAGAAAGAGCTAGAGAGTCTATTCAAACCCAATTACATGTTTCGGTTCATGAGTGTGTATTCTCTTTGATATCCTGGCACTGGCTGGTAAATCAGTGGTCAACTATAGTTCAAGCAGGACCACTTAGGACTTGCAGTCTCATAATCCAAATCTACCTCCTAAAAGTTCGTTCAAGGAAATCTGTAAGGAGCCCTACTCAGCCAAAAACATCTCATATAAACACTTATGGGGAGAGGAGTAAAATCTCCAAACACAATGTTTAGAGTGTGGAAGTGAGAACAATGTACACAGCCCATTTTAGGGTAGACTCATTATCCAGACTTGAAAAAAAAATCTATTTGCCAGTAGCTAAAAGGTTTGCTTTGACTAACAAACATTGAAGCCTAAATCATCAAATGGTGAACAATTTAAACTTTCAGTAAAAGCAAAATCTAATAGTAATAAAGGTAACTACAAATTGGGTGCATTTACACATGCAATTAGCACGTAATGATAAACTCCAGTTCAGTTCACACCAGAGTTTATTGCCTCCAGCCACAGTGTTTACATGTACACCCAAGATCACAGCACACTGAGCTAGGTCAGAGCAGCCCTGGCTGGCAGAGCACCTGGAGGGTCAGCCTGCCAGCCCACTGTGCTTCACCATAGCTCAACATGCAGTGGAGGGGCCAGCTGGGGCACAAGGGTACCCTCATGCTCCAGCCAGCCCCGGTTACTGCCTACACGTGCATTTTGGTGCATGCAACTACTCTGAAGTGGGATAGTACTTGTCCTGGACAGTACTATCCTGAAGTGGAGTTAATTTACTGCGCCCTAACACAGGCACACCTGTAGACAGTGACACTTCACTGCAAAGCTAATAATCAGTCAGCTCCACAGTAAAGTGCACGTGTAGATGCACCCACTGTGAAGTGCCTGTAACAGGACACAGCCTGACCTGTCCAAGACTGCAGGTCAACTTGAGCTACTTGCTCAGGAGAATGAAATGCGCAGAACTCTACTCATTTCCTTCATGACTATTCACAAGTCGGGTACAGCAGTGAAACTGAAGAATCCTCTCACTTTCACACTCTTTGGCTTGGGAAGTTGTTAGAGGCAGGTGGGAGCTATTCAAACAGCAGGCCATTTTCCAAAAAGCCACTTTCTATGGTAGGGTACAATAGTAGAGACCCACACTCAACTCAGCAGCCAGGAAGAGCCCCAAAAGGCTGTCCACAAAAGGCTGAAGTACTTCAACCAGGTATGACAGATCAGCAGCAGCCAGCGCTAACCTCTCAAAGCAGCCGCTGTCATTTCCACTAGCACAAAGTCACACACTATCAACCACTTTTCATTCAAATATAAATTAAGAGCATGCCTGGGAGGTATGTAACTGCTACCTCTATTTTACAGATGGGAAAATTGGGGTTCAGAGGAGCTAACAGGCTATTATTATTTTATTTGTACTCAAGACCCAAGAGCCCTCTCAGGTACCAACACAGAACCTGCTCTAAAAAGTTTACACACAGGTACTGAGCTGTCCTCACACGAAGGCCTAGTGAGAGCAGGGACTGCATCCAGACATCCATGCTCTGGTTTCTCCAAACCTCAGAAGCAGGAAGGCACCGAGAGCTCAGGGAAACATTTTTTGCTTGTCAACCTCTACATGTCACAGTATTGCCAACTCTCATGATTGTGATTCTTAAAGTCTATGCTTCAGGAATGTGAACAACTTAGCTCCTTCTTTCTTTTATATATATTCATATACTGTATATGTATAAAAGAGCTAAGGTGTTCACATTCCCAAAGTGTAAGCTTTAAAAACAACTTCCCAGATCATGAGAATTGGCAATACTGGTGTCACAGACCCCCGAACAAAACCTCAGAGCTCTTCCCTGGGATCCCAGGCTAAAAACAACCCACCAGTTTATCCCGGGACAAAAATATTGATGCTAGAGCTGTGCAAAGCCCTTGCTCTAGGGTGGTTATCATAGAGGACAGTCCTGTTGTCCTCTATCCTCTATCGATATGAAACCCACCGCCTTTGGGCAGTGGTAACGTGTAGGGGGTGTGCATGTACCCCGACAGGCCATGCTCCCCGCTTAGGCAACAGGCAGGCAGGAGTACCAGTGCCCCCCCTTCGAGCACCAGATGAAGCACCACGGCCACTTCCCAGACAGCATGATCATCCACAGTCAGCGAGATTGGCTGTGCCCCCTGGTCAGCGAGATTGGCCATGGGGGACACTCCCCAGTAGCTGACTGATTACTGGGTTGGGGGGGCATATGCCCCCCCCCCCTTACTAAAGTGGCACCAGTCGCCCATGCCTCAGGATTTTGTATCAATAGAGGACAGAGTAGCTGAAAACCAAACTGTCCTCTACAATAGCAACCCCACCTTGCCCACGAGGCTTAAGCGCGTTGCTTATTCCCGGCTCATTCTTTATGCCCGGCTCCTTTTTCAAAGGTAATCTAGACCCCTTACAAATTTGCTGTGAATGAATTAGACATCCTCAAGAAGAAGAATGTATTTCATTTCCTCAGCATATGTCCTAATTAATAGGTATAAATCACATCCCACATCAAGTGCAGAGCCCTAAACGAAGGCCAGATTAAGATGGGACCAGAGGGCCCAAGAGAAGGTCAGATTAGGTTGGGATTTTGGGGCCTAAACAAAGGCCAGACCAGGATGGCAATTAGGGGGCCTAAACGAAGGTCAGATTAGGATGGGATTGGGGGCCTAAACAAGAGACAGATTAGGATTATGGGGCAACATACTTCTTGCCCCGCCCCCCCGGGCTGCGAGGTGGGAACAGGCGGGATTTGACACCCCAGTGAACCCCCGGGCGAGGCCAAGTGGCTGCCGGCCCGCCCGCCAACCGCCACAAACACCCCTCACCCCCGG
>NW_017728993.1:8339850-8347008 GCF_001723915.1 Gavialis gangeticus | reverse complement strand
CGGGCGAGGCCAAGTGGCTGCCGGCCCCCCCGCCAACCGCCACAAACACCCCTCACCCCCGGGGCCGTGTCTCAGCCCCCCGCCCGCCCTGTACGTACGGCATGGCCGCTGGTGCGCCGCCCAAACCCCGCCGGCCGGAAACGCGTCCCGCGGCCGCAGCGCCCGGGCACCGGGGAAGGGGCGGGGGACTGAGACACCGCCTCAACTCAGCCCTGGCCGCCCCGCCCCCCCGGCTGGGCCGGACACTAGCGCTGCCTCCCCGGCTCCGTCGTGGCGGCCGGACGTTTCTCCTCCTTCGCGGCGGCGGGAGCCCAGGTCCGAGCTGCGCGGGGCGGCATCGCGGTGACCGCTGTTGGTGGGAGCGGCCTGGACGTGTCGGGCAGGCGGCCCGTGTGTTACCGATAGGGTGCTCGGTCCGTGATAAGCGATGATTTCTGGTTCCCTCCCTGGTGTAACTCCACAAGGTGCCAGTGACGGAGGCCTGGGGAGCAGGAGCCCAAGGAGTCCCGCAGGGGACCCGACCTGCCTGCCTACCTACCCAGCCTTGTGGCTGATTTATTTATTATCCCCGAGTAGATATGCAGAAGTCAACACTGGGTACAACCGTGTTTGAGGCCCTTAGACCGACAGGACCAGATGATTTAGTGCCCGTCTAAAAACCTTCATCGCTTTTGCTAAAGGAGGAAGCCCTCGGTCATGTTTACTGGCCATTTACGAGCACGAGCTGTTGAATCGTTTCAGTTATTAGGATAAGAAACCAGTTCCTCGATTTGCCGGGGCTCCGCTCTGTGCAGCGCTGTTGACATTTGTGGTCCCGAATCTCACACAAAGCTGATGCTCCGGCTTGCTTGTAAACTTGTGAGCTGTGCCTTGGGCTCAATGGGAACCGCTCACGCGAGTACAGCAAAGCGCGTGGCAGATGGGTGAATCCGATCTCTTCTGTTTTTGTTTTTTAAGTGTTTGAAGGGTTGAGTGTCACATGGAGAAAGTGGAGCCACTATCAGTGGGAAGCTGTAGTTTGAAAAACACAGTTGCTCTGGATCGGAGTTTTAGCACCGGAGAAAATATGGGTATTGGTTTAAAAGCAGTTGTGCTATTCTTCTTAAATAGTGGTTGCCCAAAAACGTATGTTTTCTCATTAGAATTTCTCTGTTGACACAGTGTGAACTGATTAATCACCTACCAAATTCTAGCTGCTAGATTTTGAGACTTGAGATTTTGAAGGATAAAGCAGGAATAAAAACTGCACAGTGACTTTACAGTATAATCCTACAACATGCTGTTATTTGTTTTAAAAATTCTTCTAATACAGCAAGTTTCTAGCAGCCAGAAGCTTGGAAAAAGCTATCCATACTTTAGAATACACTAACATTTTATATCTACGTTTAATTGCAGTATTTATCTTGTTCTCATTGTTCTCATGCTTATTTCTTTACCAACACAACTCAGCATTTTCTACACTTGTGTGTGTGACATCTTGTCTTAAACGAGTTCACTTTTTTCACTCTGACATTGCTTTATTCTTTTTTTGTAGACCAATAATCAGAATTGGGTGGTGGGTATCTTTCCTCATTGAGCTTCTTAAAATGTTGCTTTTAGGCCTGTGCAGTGTCACCGGGTCAGTAAGAGCCTATGACTATAAGGTCTCCCTTGGTATGAATCTTGGACCTTAGTCTGTGATTGAATTCTGATGAGCTCTAAACACTCCAGCCTTAATTCTGGGGTTTTTCCTTCTGGGACATTAGCATTGGGGTATGTATCTTTTTTAGAATAGCTGAGCAATTGTCTCACAGTGGATCTGTATATTAGTTGATTACAGGGGAAAAGCTGTCCATTTCTTTGTGTTTTAAGGAGTTATTTAAAGATTGGTGAAAAAGAATGTTTCACATATTGCCACTAGCAAGTTTTAAAATATCAGAGGCTACAAGTTGCTCCCATTTTTTTTACTGCTGTAAGGTGAGTTGAATTGGCAATAGTAACACTGTAAAATTGAGGAAAAAAAGTAGTTCAGACAAGCCCAGGAGGAGTGGCTCTCAACCTTCACAAGCCTGCTGACCCCCTTAGCTCCAGGATGATTCACATGAACTCCAGGACCAAAGTATTGCAGAACTGGAAATTGTGTAGTATAACAGCTTTATTGAGACCCTGTGTCCATTATCCAGGCTGTGAATGATACTTCCTCAATATGAAGCGGTTTTAGCACGGCGCTGTGCCCAAGATGATTACTGTATTTTCTCAAATATATCAGGCCCCAAAGTATACACCTAGTTTTTGAAAGGCAGAATAAAGATATTATTTTTCCAGAGTTATGGCTTCATAGAGTAGGGACATAACTAAAGTTGAATGCCTAGCTGCTGCTGGAGACTGGTCTCCATGGATGGATCTGTGATTTTGAAAGGAGAAAAAGAGACTGTGCAATAGACCAGGAGCTTGCAGCAAAATTGCCTTAAAAAAGGTTAGCATGATTAGCAGAACATCAAGACTATTAAAAGGAGAGAGGGTTGTTGGTTGTAGCTGTGGCAAGGTTATTTGTGATATCTTTTATTAGACCAACTAAATAGTTGGGAGAAAGTTATTTGCAAGTTTGGGGGCACAAACCCTTCAGGCATTGGGAGACTCTGCTGATGTTGTGTTCTCCAAGGTAGAAATGAAGTTGAAGTATAACAAGAAGTCTGTGAAAATGCAAATGAATGGAAGTTTGTAAGACAAAGGGTAGAGATGGGGGGTGGGGAGGGAAGGGATGGAAATGTGTGAAGGAATGTTAGTGGTCAGCTTGAGGCAGGTTACCTGGTGAATCAGATGTCAGGCAGGTTGTAATGTGTCATAAATCTAATGTCTATATTAAGTCCAGGATTTTTTGTATCCGGTAGATTTATGAAGTGAAGTTCATAGGCTCATCTATGAAAGGTGTTTTGTAAGTTGCCTTTGAGGGTTAGAACTGAGCGATCAGAGAGGGAGTCATTGTCTTGTGAGAAGTGGGCACCCACAGATATTTGGATTTTTTTGTCTTTGATGGATTTTTGGTGTGCGTTCATTCTGGTGCGCAGTTGTTCTTTGGTTTCTCCTTCATATTTTCCATCGGGGCATTTGGTGTACTGGATAAGATATATTACATTTCTGGAGGTGCATGTGTAAGATCCAGGAATGGTGATGGCTCTGTTGTGGGGTGTAGTGATTATGAGACTGGTGGAGATGTGTTTGCAGGTTTTACATCTCTTATGCTGGCATGGTCTGGGTCTGTTTGGTGTGGTTTGGGTCATAAGGTGTTTGCTTCTTGTGATGAGGTTAGTGAGGTTTGGTTCTTGTTTAAAAGCTAGGATGAGTGGTTCTGGAAAGATCTCTTTAAGAATTGTGTCTTCTTCTAGTAGAGATGATTATTAACACCTGTAGAGGAAAGAACAATGAGCCAGTAAGGCTATTGACTCCCACAGCTGCTACAATCTGGAGCAGGAATCTAATCAGAGTGCTCCCAACAGAGTCAGAACATCAGCTTCCCCACTTAATACATGCACCCCTATTTTGGGGAGCTGATTCTGGGAGAAAAGGTGCATGTTTGTATGCAGAGGCAGAGTAAGGTGTACTGGGGCCCTCGGCAAGCACAAATTTGGAGGCCTCCTCCCCACATGGGAGCTGGGCTACAGAGGTGGGGAGAGGGACACCTTCCCCTCCTAGTGCTGGTGGAGGAGGCTGGGTGGACCCCGCTGGAGTAGGGGGCACTTGCCCGCCTCTTCTCCCTGCTCCCCACCCTAGCGAAGGCTGATTGCATGCACCAGCACATGCACTCTACTCTCTTTCTCTGCATGTGGACACACACACATACACATACACACACCCTCCCTTCCCCTCCCCTCTTCCCCACTCAATCACATGGAGGCAACCCTTCCCCCAGCTGCAAGCTGCCTGTAGTTCAGTCTCACTCCTCATCCAGCCTGTTACACTGACCTGCAGGGACCTGCTGCAGGCTGGGCCAGGAGTGCCATGCCGTGTCTCTGTGGGTGGGCACTGGGAGGGGTTGCTGTGGGGGGCTAAGATGAATTTTGGGGGCTATGATATCCAAGGCCCTCCCAGCGCTGCTGCCCACAAAGGTGCAATGTGGCGCTCCTGGCCTGGCCCAACTGCTCCCCTCCCTTCCTGCCAGGTAGGGCACGGCTGTCCCAGCCTGGCTCAGCCCCGTCCCCTCCAGACGCAAAGCCACCCAGACCGCTCCCGGTTCCCCAGGCACAGCACGGCTCTCCTAGGCTGATCCCAGCACTGCCCCCTGCTCCACATTTCCAGCTCCCAGGGAAACAAATGTGAAAACTGCAGTTTTAAACTTGGCTCCAAAAATGGGGCACTGAGTTTAAAACTGCAGTTTTTGCATCCCTGCTGATGAGGATCCTGGGGCCAGGGCCCCAAATTGGTAGGGGCCTCTGGGCTCATGTCCAGCTGGCCTGTGCATTAATCTGCCTATGGTTATATGCAAGAAAATATTGTAGCTCTGTGCCTCAGGATGGCTGGCTGGGTAAAGCAGTGCAGCTTCTCAGAACAACGCCTGGCACCACGGGAATGTTTATAATAGGGGGAGACTGTTGCAGCAAGGGAAGTTTAGCTTAGATATTAGGAAAAACTTTCTTACCAGGAGGGTAGTAAAACACTGGGACAGGTTACCGAAAGAGGTTGTGGAATCTCTGTCCTTGGAGGTTTTTTAAGACCCCGCTAGACAGAGCCTTGGCTGAGATGATCTAGTTGGGGATGGTCCTGCCTTGAGCAGGGGGTTGGACTAGATGTGACCTCCTGAGGTCTCTTCCAACCCTAATTTTCTATGATGCTATGACTGGTTGATTCCTTCCTGGAACCCACCCACTTCAAAGCCACCACTCTAGAGCAATGGTGCTTGGTATTTTCAGACTCAGGGCACCCTGGAAAATACCAGCTTTCTGTTTTTGTTTCTTCACTACTGAAAAATAATAAAGCAATTCTTGTTTCAAAGATCGTTGAAAGACCACAACAGATCAGAATGTTTTTGACACTATTGATTTCTATTTGAAATTTCACGGTTTATATCGTGAATCATATGTAGGCCTTTGCACACCTAATATTGAGTGTCCCCCTGTGCCACCCTTAAAAGGATTTAATGGCATGCTATTGAAGAATTGCTGCCCTAGAGACTTAACTCTGATCTTGAATGTCAAAGCAAGCATTGAACCGTTTATTGTGTTTGAACTTGGTAAAGATGCATCATGGCCGACAGTTCAGGACACTAAATAATATTACCCTATTTTCTATTAATAAGGAGTAAATAATAATTAATAATGATTAGCATTTATTTATTTGTAATTCATGGATCTCAGAGCATTTTACAAAGATGGATGAATATCATTATTCCAAACATGGAAATGAAAACATGGGAAACATACACAAAAAGGTTAAATGCATCGGTGAGGAGGTCAGATCAGGAACATACTTAAACACTGTGAAAGCAAAGAACCAGACACTAAATATATTTGTGTTCTTCACAGAATGGCGAGCAGTACGGGAAGTAATGCATTCCTTTCCAGCCAGAAAGCTGCAGTCTCAGAAAGTCCTCGAGCAAAGAAATCCCAGTATTCTGAAGAAGAGACATTTTATGTGAACTGCAGAGCAGCTTATCTAACTGTTTTTAAAAGCAGCTTAGAAAACATTAAATCAAAGGAACAACTCTGTTTAGGTAATGGGTTGGAGTTTTTGTTTTTATTTCATGTAGTGTGTGAAGATTATAGAAGATTTGCCAAACAGGCAATATTTCACTGGTAGAAATAACCTGATGCATAATGGAAATAGCACAATAGATGTTTTAACAATTTGAGCAGTTTTGGGTGAGATTGAGGTCTTCAAGGATCAGTGGCTGAATATTTTATATACTTTTTTTTAAAGGTTTTTCTCTTAAAAAACCATGCAGTGGTTTTTTAGATACTTTACAGAAACAACTTTTCCTCCATATTTTTCTTTTCCCTCAAATCTTTAAACTATATTTGTAGGTATTGGATGGCACCTAGAACTAGGAACATTATATAGAGCCTCTCATCTCTAAATCACTAGTCTCAATGAGCAAAAGTCAATACCAGCTGACAACTACTGGGGGACCTGAGTGAGTTGTTTAACAACACCAAGTTTGATGGTGGCATTCTTGCTTTACTTGAAGAGGGCCTAGATACTTCTTTGAGATTGTGACATATTGCAATAAATTGTGTCTCTATCTCTGACAAGTGATAAAGTGAGTTGATCTCTGTTCAGTTTCTAGTGGACAAGTGTCCCCAGCACAGAAAATCACCATGGCAACTGGCATTAATTGGCACAGTGGTTTGCAGTCTCATCAGTGAAGCTGTAAAATGAGTCATGGTGATTAACCTACCTTTCCCTCCCTAGAGAGGGTCCCCCAGATCAGGGTTGAGACTCATTGTCCATGTGGTAGGTCAAAAGCTTTCCCTGTCCTTCAGCTGACACTGAAGAGCTTGCTTAATTTTTTGAAGTCTAAATGCACATGAAGTTAAAACATCAGTTTCTTGCAGTTCAAATTAGGATTTCTATTCTTCTTAGTATTATTCCATATGTGTGATTGGGTGATAGCCCTGTCAAGAGTTCAACAGAAAAAAATCCTCTGCGTATATTTAAAAAAAACTGTTGATGAGCGCAGTTATTCGTAGAAGATATAGACACTTGAATCATGATTATGATACTTAAAAATCTTGAAATAAAATGATGATGCTTAAAAATGTTTTGAAATAAAAATAAATGGAAATTTCACAGCTGCTGGGTGGATCTATGAAATGACCAATATACTCAAGATTTTTTGTATACACACAAAAAAAAGAATAGTTAATTTACTTACAGGATTTTAATTAGTTACTAATCCTGTTAAATAGTATGTGGAATAAGATGAACAGTTCCAGCAAGAAAAACACAAAGCAAATGCAGTGCCACTGATGCCCTCTTTTTTTTCAGATTGGTCACTGGTCTAGCAAATACTTGAAATTTTCTTCTTAAAACCCCAGTATCCCTTTATGAAAGGAATTTGACATGTTGTCTGCAATAGGAATTCAGGAAGTCCTTCCCAGTCTTACATTCCACCTGAAATCTTTCTATTAAATGAGAATCTTTTTGCTTTTTTAAAATGAAAGTCTCTAGTCATCTTGACTCAGA
>NW_017728993.1:8333528-8334850 GCF_001723915.1 Gavialis gangeticus | reverse complement strand
GGTCACTGGTCTAGCAAATACTTGAAATTTTCTTCTTAAAACCCCAGTATCCCTTTATGAAAGGAATTTGACATGTTGTCTGCAATAGGAATTCAGGAAGTCCTTCCCAGTCTTACATTCCACCTGAAATCTTTCTATTAAATGAGAATCTTTTTGCTTTTTTAAAATGAAAGTCTCTAGTCATCTTGACTAGGGAGAAAAACTTGAAAACGTCAGGCTCAGAAATGGAAGGGAAAGACGAAGAACCCAAATGTATTGTATTTAAAAAATCACATGAATAGTAAGTTAATCTTGTGATTTTGGGGGACCTGAGCATTTAGGACTGGCAGTATTCCAGTGTTTCTTGTTAAAGACCTACTGTTAGAGTATGGTGTCAGAAAGTGGTGTATTTATTACATAAATCATGCACCATTGTAATCACAGAAGCAGCAACAAAGTAAATAGAAGACTACTCATACATTATCCAATCACACACTTTAGTCATAACACCATATTACATTTTTGTATAACGTACGATTTGCTGCAACTTCTGTTTTAATTTCTGCACCATCTTTACCTCTAACACATAAGGTCAACTGACATAAATTGATGTATGCTTGTTGTGCTGCACAGTTTCAGATTCACATCTTTCCCAGTGCCTGAAACATTATTCTGACTAGCGCGCACAGCCTCAGGCAGGCTTTTAAATCTATGCTAGAATCCCTTTTATAAAATCTCAATGATGGTTTTGGATAATCTGGATTTTAAAATAGGAGGGGTGTGAACAAATTAATGTAATTTATGTGTTGTGTCTTTCATCTCTATCCATATGCTACTTGGGCACATAGCAAGTGGCTGGGCACTTTGGTTTCAAGGTCAGCTGAGAAAGGGCAGTGACTGATTCAGGCTCCCAGTCTTCTCAGAGTTGTGTGTGAACTGATTTTCCTTTTAAGTCCGTAAGCATTAAGAGTCATGGGCTCTTGTTAATGTTTAGAGAGAATCCTGGCAAGGAATCAAATGATGGAGGGGGTGGGGTGGGAGGGGAGAATCAGTGTTGAAGTATCTATGGTTACATGATGTTTGGCTAACAACACAAATTGCACTGTTCATCTAGACCGATGGTTCTCACCCTTTTTGTACTTGAAGCACCTTCACTGGACTTGAGGCACCCCTTATTGGACCTGAGTGAACTGAGTTTCAAAAACCAATTTCAAAAACTAATTTATATATTACATTGCTTACCGCTTTGTGGAGAGGCTGGGCAGGGGGGTGGGGGAAAGATGAACTTGAGCCTACATTTATCTTAGAGGTGTACTGATACATTGGTCCAATATAGGATCAGC
>NW_017728993.1:8330306-8332114 GCF_001723915.1 Gavialis gangeticus | reverse complement strand
GGGTGGGTGAGATGTGCTGGTGGTGTGACCTCTGTCCATACTGGCCTCAGGTTCCTGTCTTGAGGACACTTCGGTGCTCTGAAATCCTTCCTTCTGTATTCTTTGTCTCTTCTGATGACTCTTCATCTCTGGGCATCATTGTTTGGTCTCTCTGTGGTTGTCATACTGTCCACGTTTTGTCCTGTCAGCATATTTCTTTGTTTCACAAACCCACCACATAGACGCATCCTAATTTGGGCTTTATGGTCTCTCCTAATTTGGTCTGTTCCTCAAAACAGGAAATCCCAAGGACTCTGCAATTGGGCACTATGACCTGGTGCCACCTTATGTTATGGAACAGTGTGGTACATATCTTCAGTTTCCCAGCCTGTGTTTGCTTGCTGCTTGTCTGTTAGATACGGTGGGCCTTGAGGAAACTTTGTAACAAGCAGGCTTTTTAAAAATCAGTCAACCCTTGCCATTGCCTTGGACCATTGTTGTAATGCATATCTACTTTACCTACAAGCCAGTTCTGAAAAACAAACCTCTAAATACCATTTTCTAGCCATCAGTACTCAGTGGCTCCTGTAGAACCCAGGACACGCCTTCTGTGGGGCTTCTCTTCTTTTACTCCCCATGCATTTCCACTTGGCTGTTCAGGATCAGCCTGGATGATGCTCAGATACAGTGATGGGGCCTTCTCCTCCTGTGTTAAGGTGCGGTGATCATGAGACCTGCATGGGTTCTGGCTCTGGTTCTGTATGCTTGCAAAAATTACAGCATAATGACAATTCAACTAAAATGCCTCAGTGCAGTGGATGGGGCAACGATGCCCCTGCACCAAGTGTTTTCCTTCAGCATGTCGGTGTCTCAGTGCCTGGCGCACCCTTCTCCCACAGACTCTTTAAGTTAGTGATACCCCTTTCTGGGCTGGGTTCTGTCCAGCCAAGTACAGTAATGCTGTGGGACATGCCTCACTGCACCTGCACGATGCTTGCAGTTCCACCAATCCCCCACCAGGGTGCTCTGGGTCCATGGACACTTGGCTGGGACATGCGGTGCCAGGGGGGCTCCGTGCTGGATTCTCTCCTTGGCAAGCTCCCATAGTGCCCACTGGGCCACCCTCTCCCAACCCCAGCTGACCTGCATACTTCTACAGGGATTGTCACGGGTGCTGGAGAGTGGTGTTCAGTCTGGGCCACTCAGCCCACCAGGTGTGGCAATCAAGCTGGCACTTGTTTGGATCCCTGGTGCCCCATGGGCAATCAGGGCTTCCAGGGATCTTACAGGGAACTTAGCCCTGGGAGCACAACCAGCTTCTGGCTATATAGCATGTGTCTGGGTCCTCCCCAGGTGTGCCTCAACACACTGCCCCTCCAGGCATGCTGGCCCTGGAAAGATGCTCCAGGTCCCATCCAGCCGTAGAGAGAGCATCCAACTCCGCTGCTAGCGCTCCCACATGCCCTGGCTCCACTGCGGGGCTTCCTTTAAGCCCAGAGCCTTCAGGTGCCAGACCAACCGGCAAAGCTCCTTCCGGCCACATGGTGCTGGCTGACTCACCCACAGACCAGCCACATGAATGCTGGAGCTGCAGTGGGTAGGGCTGGATCCTGTCACAAGCATCCTTCAGAGGATCTGGGGGTACCCCAGGGTGCCACAGCACCTCGATTGAAAGTCACTGATTCGGATCCTGTAAAACTGACTTGGCAGGAGTTGTGCTTACTCATGCCTTTAATGCAGCATTTCTCGACTTGTGGGTCATGACCCAAAAATGGGTCGCAAGAGTACATGCAAGGGTCGCAAAGAAACTTTAAAAAATGGATCAACAC
>NW_017728993.1:8301587-8325306 GCF_001723915.1 Gavialis gangeticus | reverse complement strand
GATCTGGGGGTACCCCAGGGTGCCACAGCACCTCGATTGAAAGTCACTGATTCGGATCCTGTAAAACTGACTTGGCAGGAGTTGTGCTTACTCATGCCTTTAATGCAGCATTTCTCGACTTGTGGGTCATGACCCAAAAATGGGTCGCAAGAGTACATGCAAGGGTCGCAAAGAAACTTTAAAAAATGGATCAACACACTTAAAAAATGGATTCTCCTTTAAAGGAGAAAAACATGGGAAAAACTGGGTTTCCCCTTTCAGGCTACCGGAATTCCAGCCTGCAAAGGGCTGCTTAGGGTTGGGGGGAGTGGGAGGAAGGCAATCAGGCAGGGGTCGGGACTGGCCATTGATGTTTACAAATGGGTTCTGGTATAAAAAAGGTTCAGAACCACTACTTTGATACTATGTATCAGAATGCTGCTTCAGGTATCAGCAGTATCCTCAAGGAAATGTAAGCAAAAAGTTTGGTCCAAACAAACTTTCAAAAATATAAACTGGGGGACAGGAGAACCGTTTGTAGCAAATACTGACCTCTCTGCAATGATAAATCGTGGCAGAACATGGCAGAATTTTGCCATATAGTTAAGGGAAAACTATATGTAAGTGAATGTTGTGATCGTGAACATTGTTAGATTGACAGTCCAGGAGACTGGGTTATTCACATAACAATTATAGGGAATATTTGCTCTTTTTCAGCTGACCTTGTAACTGATATGTGCACACAATTGTGTCAAAGTGACCCATGGATAAAGATGTAAGCTTTCCTGTCTTTTCCATGGAGGAACCACTTTGGCTCAGGGAAAAGGCAGAAACTTCTATTCTGTTTAGTATTGCATCCAGTATTAGTAACAAAAGTATTCATTGTGGTTGAGAGTTCTTTGGGGACATTTTTGATGATATAGATACCCAACTGATAATTGTGATGGTACCACCAACTCATTTCATATGGGCTACTGAATAGCTCTCAGTTAGTAAAGACAGTCATGAGAATCTCTAAAAAGCAAACTGCTGTCTTAGCTGGAGAGGAAAGATTCCATTAAAGCTCCTAAACCACCTAATTATATAATTTTAAGGTATCTTTTCTTAGACAGCATGTTTGATTTTTAGCTCCAGTTCAAGCTTTTATCGTCTTCATATTGTACACTGATGAATGCCTAGTGTAAATAAAGATTTTCTAGACTCTAGCTAGAAATGGCAAATTTGACTTCTGTCCCTGTCATGTTTAGGACCAGTGTGACATTAGCTGTTGATTTTTAAAAAAACCCCCTGAAAGTACATTTAAATGATCAATACATCATCTTTTTTGAAATGCATGATAATTTCAGTTAGTTTAATTTAGAGAAATTACATGAACGTTATTTAAGGTAGCTTCTATGCTGAGGGCTTGAACTAACTCACATTCAGGTTAGTGAACAGACTTGCACTGACTTCAGCTGATCTGCCCATGAATAGGTTTTACGAATAACAGGCTGCTAATATTAAAGCCAGCGTATTATACACAATGGATCAAATCCTACACTTCTCACGGGGGAAAGAGAGGGAATCTCCCTTTGAAGTAGATGGATATTTTATCCAATTGTGACTCTGATCCTGCTGGGCTTACTCTTCTGAGAAGCCCCATTGAGCTGAGTGGGACTATGCACATGAGTAAGGCATAGCTGCAGAGCAGATTCTTTATATTTTTGCTATAAATCTATGGCCACAATCTTGTGCTGCCACAGGAGCAGCCATAAAGCCAAATTGTGATTTGAAACATCACCATTTCCTTCCTGGCTCCCTCCTGTTTTACTTATATTTTGCTTATAGTGCAATGTACTTTAGCAGTGTACTTTCCTATACATTATCGGGTTAGGGGGACATTTTCCGTTTTCTCTCCATCTCAGTAAAATGGAGCTGAGGATGTAGTATTCCTGGCAGAGGCTGTTCTTGCCTCCGTGCAAGAACAGCTGTCACACAGCTGTAAGAAGCGTCTTACACCCACATACTTCCTGCTATGGATGTGCAGGATAGGCCAGAATCTGGCCCTAGAATAAGGCCGGCAGTCTTTGGTCTACATCCTAAGCACAGCTGCTAGCATTATGCAAAAAAAGATTTATTATTCAAGGATATTTTGCCTTGGATTGGTTAGATTTTTTTTTAAGAAAGGTTGTCTTAACATATGAACTGACTGAAAGATAGTGAGAGAAAAAAACATATCTTCTACCTGTCAGTGTCAATGAAGAGTTAATATTGTGCTCTTATGTTCAGTACTACAACAGGCTGGGGGAAATCCATCTCAGAAGACAGTTAATAAATACTGGACTCCCCAGACAACTGCACTGAATTTTGATGATTTTTGTATTATCTTAAAAAAAGAAAAACCAGCTACAAAAACAGATCTGCTCCAAGCATTCTTAAAATTAGATAAAAATAATGATGGATCTATTTTGCACGCAGAACTTCATAAAATTCTTACAACAGTAAGTATCATTGAAAACAATTACAGATTTTGTCTACTTTTTCACAGAGGTCCTATTTGTAGAAAATTGGTGTAGTGAAGCTAAACTTTAACAAATCACAGGAACAATCTTGAATATTAAAAAAATTGTTTTGGAAGAACCAAAAAAGTCAATATCTGAATATTTTTTTTAATGATTTCACTTTTACATTTAAATCCTGGCTTCCAGGGCCTTTCCCTTCTTGTGTTTTCTTTACAGTCATACATTTGGGAGGTCCAAGAGCTTCTCTAAACTCCCATCCTGGGTGATGGGCATCAGTTGAAAAATATGATTTTTTTTTTTTTATTTTTATTTATTTATTTTTTTTAGAAAACACTTTATGCTCCTTCTCCCCTGTTCTGATGTAAGGCAGTAGGACTCAGCCTTCACTGACTTCACTGCTTAGTTCTTTGTCCCTACAAATCCCCTCCTTTTGTTAGGGCCCATATGGGGTTGTTTCATTAACTCTGTGGATAAACCTGTTTATTTGCTACCCTCCCTTTTTGTCTTTTCTCTCATTTATTCCTGTCAAAAAAATTATTTTCCCCTCTCCCCTATTTGTTGTCAGGGAACTGGGTAGGGGTGGAGGAATCTGCCCATTGCTGGTGGAGTCTCTGGCTGAGCCAGGCTCCCTGCACAGCCACTTGCCACAGCTCCCAGCTGGAGTGGTCCAACTCTCAGCTGAGGCAGGTAGGATAGGGGGAGTCCCAGCATTGCACCTGATTTGCTTCTGCCCCTGCCTCAGGAAACAGCTGTGGTAGCCCACAGATTCTTCCTTCCAACCTGCTCCCAGCCATTGGGGTGGGAGGGGAACCTATGTGCTGCACCCACTGTTCCTGTCTGAGCTGGGGTCCCTGTACAGCTGCTCCCTGCATTGTGGGGCAGGATAGGGTCAGGAGTGACTTTGGGGCTCCTCCTGAGCCTGGATCAGCAGCGGAAAGCAGTAGAAGGGACAGGTGGAGGGGAGGTAGGTGGAGGGGGGGCAGGCACTGGGGGGCAAGGGGTGGGGTCAGGCTGCCAGCTGCCTGCTCCCCATGCCACATGCCCCCCACCTCTGCTTTCCCCACTGCTTGCTGACCTCCCACTGCTTTCTCCTACCTGTCCCCCCCACTCTTGCTTTTCTCCTTCTTACCCCCTTGCCCCTGCTTTCCCCATGTTTACCCTCAGCCTTTACCCCATTTCTGCTTTACTGTGTCCCCTGCTTTACCCCCACTCCTGCTTTTCCCCACCTCTTCTTTCCCCACCACTTGGCCCCCCATCTCTGTTTCCACTTTCCCCTGCTCCCCCCAGTCTGTCACCCTGCCACTGCTTTTCTGCTGCAGTGGTGGTGGTGGTGGGGAATTTAAGATGATCCTCTAACAATTACATTCAAAACATAAAAAAGTATTTAAAACTTTGCAAATTATAAAAAATTTATAATTAGGCTTGGTGCTGAGCCCTGTCTCTGCTTTTACTTAGGTGGCACTTGACTGCTGGAGGGGCCATATTCCAATAAGCATAACTAATTTCCATATCAAATTCCCAAGGGCTTGTTTTTTTGTGTGTACAATGAACACAAATGCAACATTGTAAAATGCCATCATCTTAGTACAAAACACATTGTGGGTATAATTTAAACAGCTGCCCGGAAGGATTTTGATAAATATTGTCCAGATGTGGTCATTCTAGCAAAAAAGTGACAAAGCAAAAGGATTTAAAGCTATTTTATTAATGTGAGCAGGAGCAAAAGAAAATTAAATTAGGTGAGCAAACAAGCCCATATGGTAGTGCCAACCACAACAAAATTAGGATCAGATGTTGACTTTAGTTCCAGTTTCAAGATCCCTAACCAGAAGGCGTTCTTTGAGTACAAATCGTGATCATAACAAAATGAAAAGTTGGAATAAGTATTGAATGTAGCTATAGCCACCAGGGCTGTGCGAAATTTCACCGACCATTTTATTTCAACACTTTTGACTCATTCTGAGGTCGAAATGGCAAAATTGAAATGAAACTAAGGGCTGCAAAACAGCCCCGAAACAAAACAAAGCTAGTCGAAACATTTCGACCATAGTGCTGGGGATGGGAAGTCAGTCCAGCTGGGCTGACTTCCCGTCCTCGGTGCAAGATTGGGCTGGGGATGGGAAGTCAGCCTATCCCCAGCCCAATCTAGCACGGGGGGATGGGCTGGGGAAACTCAGCCCAGCTAAATTAAGTTCCTTTCCCCAGGGCTGCCCGAAGGTGGGGCTGGGGTTGAGAACTCAGCCCAGCTGGGCTGAATTCCTTTCCCCAGCACGATGGTCAGGCGAAGTGTCAAGGCAGCGTCAGAACAGCCCCACTGTTTCGATGAAGCAGAACAGTGAGGTTGTTTCAACTGAAAGTGAAATTCGATACAAAACACTGTTCTGTCCAGACCTCGAAACTGAAGTAGGAACGGAGCAGTGCTGTTTCATTCAGCCCGAATAGCCACACCATGAAATGTGTGAAAGAGCTGTTGCTGCAATTTAAAAATTTTAAGTTAGAATGAATCCATTATTTTGTGAGGACACAGTATAAAGAACTTGGTGTGGATATAGCTGCCCAATAAATGAGCAAAACGTTAGATATTTTGAAATTAGCCCATTGCTGCTAGTATATTAGTGTAAATATTAATTTACTTGAGGGGCTTGTAGTAAGGGATCTTGAGGTTGAATAAATTCTTTTGCTGAGCATTTAATAGTGCTTGAAGAAGTCAAATAACTTTTGCAGTGTTGATCATTACTTTGGGGATTCAAACTAAAATTTATTTCTGTGTGCCATAGATAAGATTTCTGGAAAGAATGCAGAAGTATTTACTATCTTTATAATAATCACTAAACCAGATATAGGAGTAAAAAAGTCTGTTAGGAACTGAAATCTAACTTGTGTATTGCAGAGAGGTGAGAGAATGACTGCAGATGAAGTCAATGCCATTACTAAATTGGCTGATGTAAACAGTGGGGGCAAACTTGACTACAAAAAGGTACAGTAAAAAAGTCAATGCTGTATTGGTCTCAGAATATGGCAATTAAGTTATCAAATTCAGTAGATACTTTCTAATCCATACTAATAGGTCCAGTGGTGATGTCTGCAGATTACCAAGTGCTGGAGCAGAGCTGGTGATATCAGTTCTCCAAGTTTAATATGGGATCTTGGCTTCCCTGGGTAAAAATCTTTAAACTGGGGGTATCAAACTCATCCCTCCTTGTAGGTCAGTTTTGAACTGTGGGGCTCCTTGAAAGCTAGATATGGACAGAGTGGCAGTGGCACAGCATGTGGGTTAATTCAGCTATTGCTTGTCCACTACCACTCTCTCAGATTTTAGTTGTGGGTCCTGCCTCTGCCCCCACTTGCCCTGCCACCAAATTCCTGGACTCTTGGAGCCCCATGGACCAGATTCAGCCTGCAGACCATACGCTTAAAACCCCTACTTTAAATACATGTCATTTGCTACTCATGAATTTCACTGTATTCATGGGCACAACCTGGCACCATAGAGAGAGAGCAGTGGCCTGGCATAGGTGACAGTTTACTGCAGCTTTGGATGTTCGGTAGGGATTAACACTAATATGCCTTTTAGTCCATCTTATAAATATTTTCTTGAACATTTTGGAGTTTCTTTTGTGAAAGAGACTATTGCAGGTCTCCAACATCTGTTTTCAACATGCAGTGTCTCTTTAGTGCTATGTTATTTCAAGCTGAACCTCTAAACAACAACTAAACAACCCTCTATTAAAAATTAGACATAAAAAGAGTCCCCAGATGTCTAAAAGATAATATAAATTGCCTCATGGGATGGAATTCATGCTTCATACACATTTAATAGCGTGACCTCCACACTGAATCATGGCTCCTTTTTCCTGTGTCACTTGAGAGTGGTCAGTCTGATTCATGAAAATAAAATGAGTATTGAACCTCAAGAGAAAACAGCTTCCATATATTGATCTACTCCTCCTTTACTAATGTGCATTTCTTCTCTTAAAATGATGTTTCACTTAATGGATTACTCTTCGTTCTCTAGTTTTGTAACTTATATATGGCAACCAATGAGCAGTGTTGCAAAACTGCACTTGAGAAGCTGGAAGTCGACACTAGAGTGATGCGTCAGCAGTTTGGAAGTCAAGTTGAAATTTCCACTGAAGGGGCCACCTCACCAATATCAAAGCCATCACCAAGAACTACAAGGAAAAGTGATCACAAGGCAACACCAAAAAGAGGTATTTACTGTTCAAACAGGGAGGCTCTGTTTCAAGAGTCAGGGCCTCTTTCCTCCAGAACACTAGACAATTGAGTATTTTTTATGTTTCTTATACCAGTCAACATTTAGTCAACTAATAATCATTTCTACTGTAGCCGTCACAGAAAAGTCCCAGTAGGATTTCTGAGCCTCTTGCTCAAATAGATAAGAGAGACAGTCAAAGTCTAAAACTATCAAATTTTCCTTAAGACTAAAATCAGTTGACTCTTGTGTGACAAAATCCACAGGGAAGAGAGAAAAATGGATGTACAGATATTGTAGCATTTCAGACTATTTATTTCTTTCCTTTGTTGATCAGAGGTGAGCCTAAAACATTTATCAGCAGAAAAAGCCAGTCTATTAGCTTTCATTTATAAACGCTCCTGTTTAGCAAGGTGTTTAAGCACAAAAGTAGTCATTGATTTCAGTGGGACTCACATGCTCAAAGTTACACAGATGTTCTAGGACCTTACTGAATGGGGAAAATATTTTAGGCTAAAAGCCTTTACTAGCATGAGATGAAATATATAAGTTTACACACAAAGTGCAGGAGTTACACTGATTGCCTACATTCGAACAAATAATGCTGAAGTTGAAAAAAATGCACAGAAATGCAACAAAAAAGAGGAATTGAAGTCAGGGATTGTGTAGTTTGGCCAAGTGTAAAGGAAATTTGCTGTGGCCATGGCCACATGAGAAGAGTTGATATAAGACAGGATGCTTGAGGCATTGGAATAACTGCCTTGGCACAACTGTGCACAAATGAACACATGTCCTAGGAAGAAGATACACTGGATTAGAATTGGAGTACAACTCCCTGGGTTGGGCAGATTTACCTTGATTCAAGTAAATGCATCACATGGTCACAACTCTGTCTTGTTCCTGCCAGTTACTGTTTTCCCAAGATAGCCCATTTATGTGTTTATGACCTGACAGGCATGTAGGTAGGGCTCACTAACCCATACTCATGTGATTTAAATAATCATAAGGAAAAACTAGTTACATTTACTGAGGATTTGTCATTTAGCTTTTGTCTGTTTCTATAAATAACTGCAAATAAATGCCACTTTAATATGATGAAGCAATGGAAAGAGCTCATACAAATAAATGTCTTCATTATAGGTGAAAACAGAACCTCTTCAAGACCCTCATCAGCTCAAGGTTGTAAAGCATCCATTTCTTCCACTATGAGCATGGGTGCCAGCAGTAACAAAAATTCAAAGCTAATTGAGCCAAACACAGTAAAGGTATCTGCAAGTCAGTCCTATTTAAGTTATGCTGTTTTCCTTTAGGCACACATGTTGTTGCATTTTAAGTACAGAACAGTGTTTCTCTGCTCTGTAGCTTATGTTTTATTAATAGTTTGTCAAGGGCAGCAATGCACTGCAGGGAGCTTTCTGGATACAAAATATTAACGTTTTTATATATTGTTGGTTTTGCTGACATCTAGTTATTGAAAATAATTTTTCAGGTGTGAAGGTTTAATAGAACAAAGTGTGCTCTTTATAAATGAAACCGCTGTTGGATAAAACGCTTAATGACTTTTTGAGAAATTTAAAATTGAATAATTTATTGGGTTGGTGAGAACTTTAAATGCTTAAGTAGTCTGAAAGACTGCATATCATAAACCTTTATAAGAAAGGTAATTGGAAATAAATAACAGATCTCCAATCATATTCAGTTTGGTGGACGTTAATTTGCAAATATACTATAGCCTAAAAATATTGATTTTTATTTCAGCTAATATGTTCTATCAGTATTTTCTTTTAAATAAATCACTCATTCAATATAAATTCCTGTGGGAGAAAGACAACAAAGTCACTTCGCTAGGTCAATATTTGTAGAGTGTTAATATTGATCTTTTTCCTTTGTTTTCCCTTTCTTGACTCAGCCTTTACTAGTTTTCTTTCAACAGAAAATAATAGCTATAGAACTATAAAACATTAACTGGAAACTGCTAGGATACATTAAAAATGTGTGCCTTGAGACCTCTGTGTAGAAGGGAAAAAATGGTTATGACCACATAGTATAACTGCTGCTAGAAAACTGAACTGATTGTTCTCATGAGTTACATTTTTGTTTCAAATAACAACTCTGTATTTGTTATTGAACTCTGAAGTCCTTTATATCTTTAACATTGCTGGACAGTGACATTTGTTCTATATTAAAATTTAAAAACATGATCTCCAAGGATTTTTTTCTGTCTGTTTAGGTATCTGTACCCCCATGCAATTTAACCTGCAATTTCAGCTTGTTCAAACATGATATGTAGGGTGCGGAGCCATATAATTTTCCAATATTGGATCCCTCTTTCTTTTCACAAGCAAATAAAGTGCTAATAAAAAGCAGCTGTGGAATCTGAGTAACGATTAGCAACCTATTAAAATTAAACTGAATGTTATTCAATATAAGTAAATAGAAGTCAATAGAAACACACATTTTTACACCCTTGCGAGGGAGAAGCCTGATCTTAAACTCCATTGAAACCAATGGACAGATGCTGAATGATTTCATTAGGCTTTGGATCAGGACCTAACAGCCCGAAAATTGTTCTCATTCATTTTATATTAACATCCTTCTCCTTTGTTCAGCTATTTTCTGGAATAATAAGAAAGTGTGTTTTGGTGGAGTTGGACCAAAACCAATGTTACTACTCTGAAAGATAAATATAATGGAAGATGGCAGTCAGGACACTGATATTTTTTTTAATAAAATAAGATTGTCAAGGGCACGTATAAAGTATTGTACCCTTAGCATCATGCAGCCCTTCCTCCTGTTTTCCTTTATTCAGCGAGATGTGCAGACTAAACAGGAAAAAGCCAGGTTCGGGTTTTTAGGGGCCTATCAGACTGTTTTATGGAACATTACCGACTGTCTGTGTTCTCAGAAAATTTTTAAAGGAACCTTCCTCCCCCTCTCTCTGCCCTCCCCAAGCGCATCCCTATGTAGATTGTATTCTTTGCAGCTGCCATTCAGGAAAGGTTAAAAACAATGTGGAATCGGGTATTGAGTTTATCCAGGTCAAAACGGTGAGTAAAATATTAAGTATTTTTAAACATAATGAGGGCTGAAGGTGATCATTTGGGTCATTGACATTTGGAGATCTATGTTCTATTCCCAGTTCTGTCACAAATTCCCTTCATGACCTACGGGATGCTCCCTGTGTGATGTTATGACCTTCAACTCTCTTTGCCTTAATTTCCTACCTACAGGGATAATAGAAAAAATAAGTATAAGATGTTTCTCTAATTCACAGGAGTATTGTGTAGCTAGTCATATTTTATATTAAGGTTTCATTTCATTCTTCACATCTGTAAAGAGGCCTCTTGTGTGGAATGAGTAAGAATCTATTGTGCAGGAGAATGGGATAGAATATGTTTTGACAGAACAGGGTTGGGAAATGGGTTGAAGATATGGTTTAAAAAGTATAAGCCATCCCTTCCAGTAGAGATACCTCTTTATATCATTCCCTATCATTTAGAACTAGATGCCAATAGATTAGATTTCTGTAAAATTGGGTACTTGACAGTAGCCAGTGTTGAAAGTAGTAACTGCTTTTGTAATGTTTTCTTGCTGATTAAACCATTTTGATTTTCCAAGTTACCTACAACTTGTATATTTTGTGCTTTTCCATTACACATTTACAGTAAAAAAAAGTATAGCTTTTAAATAGAAATAGGAAGACACTTTTAAGTTTTAATAATCCACATGTGTTGCAATGTAGTACAGGTAAGTTAGAGAGTATAGCACCACCTTATGCTCTGTGTAAGCATAACAAGCCAGTGTTTTATTTCTTAAGGGTTTTCAAACTTTTTTCATATTGTCCACATCTAAGTAGAGCATTTATCTTGTAAGCCAATTTCTCATTGCATACTGGGATTATATGGCATCCTCATGTTAATTAACATCAATTGCATTCATAGATTACTAATGATAGGAAAGTATGAGTTGTTTTTCATATAATATCATAGCTGGAACAAGGAGCAGCAAATTAAGCCATTTTCCACAGACTATATGTGGTCAACACACTGCAGTGTAGGAACCTGTTCATAATAAGAAAGGTAGGACATAATTTTTTTTTGATTCCTATGAAAATGTCTTATTCATGAAAATTCTTACTGTAGCTTTTTTGAAAAGATACAGTACATTTGGGACACCGTTTAAACAATTTACTGGACATTTCTACAGCTCTTAAATTCCATTCAGACTATTTCATCAGCTGAACTTTTAACTTTCATCTCACTTGAAATGTTGATCATTCATTTTTCAAACATTTCTATAAGCTATTAAGCATAGAGACTAAATGAGCTAACCCTAGGGTATTGTTCAACTTCCTCAGCTGTGTCAGATCTCAAGGACAAATCTTAACTTGCTGAATGGGGATGTCAGGGTAAATAGGAATTATGCAGGTACTGTAACAACTAATTTACCCAGGGAGGATATTCTCATTGGTAATGATACAGTGTGCTAATGTGTATATTCTACTTTTATCAGTATTTTATGTTAACTCTAATCTAAGCATTCATTATAAATATAGGCCCTAACTTCTTTTATAGTTTGGAACTCCAACTTCCAATCAGCTTCATCCCCATCACTATTAAAGCCTGGTAGCTTTCACCACTCGGTTAATCTGCCTGCCAGTTGTTGGGGTTTTTTTGTGACTGGGTCTCACTTCCACATCACATTTAGGAGGGACACTGTAAGGTGAATAGCTTGTTTAGTAATGGACAGTGGAAATAGTTTAACTCATGTTTAGGAGGCTTCTTTGAGATCAAAAAGGCAAGTAAATCAATATTGCTGTGTTCCTCTTAAAATGATTTTAAAACAAGCAGAATTATTGCACATTGCTTAAGTTCTTACACTATAAAAGGCCAGGGAAGGAGGAGGCACTGGGGTTGGATATCCAGATCCCTCAGGCAGCTTTAGAAGTCTTAGCCCAAATAGTGTTACACTGTAGTTGGAGGAGGTCTGTTTAAGAATTTTAAAACATTGAATTTGTTATCAGCTTTTCTTGAGGGCTAAGAAACCAATGAGCTCCTCGGATAACACAATTACACAAGCCCCGAGTGCAGGGTTTAACATCCTGCATCTTCGTACGGTTATGAATGGTACAGTCCCATTCTCTCTTGCCCAATACCCTGGTAAGTCATTAATATCAGTGCAGTGAGCATAAAATGCTACCAAATCAGAATGACTGCATTTTATACCTACACGTCACTGATATAATCAATTACATGGGTTCAGTGCAACAGATAATCTCTTCCTGATCCCAGCAGTGATTATAGAACAAAGAGAAGGCAGGGGAAATTTGCACCTTATAGGCTAACCAAACTAGATGGGTATATATAGCGCAAGCTTTTGCAAAGTGTAGCTCACTTCATCAAATACTGTGAAAGGACAAGGAGAAAACAGAGTACAAGAAGGAGAGAGACACTGGAATACTACAGACAAGGTTGCAGGGTGCAGGGAATAGCTAACAATATCTCTATAGAATAGAATAAGGGCCAAAAAAAATTGCTAGCTCTTAGAACACAAATAAAGAAGCAGTGTATCAAGGGAGAAGAAACTATTGGAACATCTTGTTCCTGTGAATATTCCTAGCAAGAAGCGTTGTATTAATATAGCTCCCCTTACTGTTTTTGAAAACAGAAGGTCTACAAAAGACTACACCATAAAGATTCCAGCTGCTTGGCTCAGCTCCGGATCAGTGTCTTCTATCGCTAGGAAAATAACCTTTCCTTCCTCAAGGTTGGAAGTATCCAAGGAAAACACTTTCTGTTTTACCAAATGATAGCTAGAGGTGAAATTTGAGGCATGCCATTTCAAAATGCCAAGCATGTAATTGTTTCTGTTTCTTGACAGAAGCTTCATGGCTTCTCTAGAAACCTGAACACAAATAGTTCAGTCTTTTGTTGTTGTGGCTGTTTTCCAGTGATTTCAGCAATGGCTAAAAAGAATTACCTGCTGTACAAAGAAGGCAAATGCATTCTAATTTTAGCCAAAATAGAGCAAGTCTTGAACAAAGAGTATGAATCATGTCAACTTGCGTTAGATCTTGGAAGCTATGTCTCATGATCCTAATTTTAAGAAGTATTTTAGTCCAATAACTTCAGTATGACTTTTGCACATGTTTAAACGCTTTGCTGGACTGAGATAGACTTAAGTCCATGTTTAAGTGCTTTCCTGAATTGGGCCTCAAAGAGTAATGTTGGGGAATAATTCATAGATTCATAGACATTAGGGCTGGAAGGGACCTCGGAAGATCATTGAGTTCAGCCCCCTACCCCAGGGGCAGGAAGTCAGTAGGGGTCATAGGATCCCAGCAAGATAAACATCCAATTATCTCTTGAAGGTGTTCAAGGTAGGTGCTTGAGCCACCTCCGGCAGCAGTGTATTCCAATTAATTATGAACTTAATTGATAAATGTATATGACTTGTCTGAAAAAAAATATTTCTAGTTTTTCAGACAGTTCATTTTATTCCCTGATTGCATGACCTTCTGGAACTAATAACAGCGCTATTTTCAAACATTTGAATGTTAAATGTTCAGTTTGACTTTTACACAGTTTGGAAAACTTTTGTTCTCGCTTTGGTTAATTGTGCCATTCTAAATTTACTTTCAACAGATATTTGAGCATCTGAAAGTAATATTTGTATTTCTTTACCAGTGTGGATTTGCTGTGATATCTGCAAAAACTGACTACAAACTGTCTCAGGGAATTCATTAAAAAATTCAGAGGCATATCTGCAGAAAATGATATGCCATATTCACCCAGCGGTAGCTCAGACCATCAAAGCAATTTACTTAAGAGGAGGATTAAAGACCCAGATGAACTTATATTATGCATCTTTTCATTTGGATTACAGGAATGGCAATGTGCACAGTCCAAAGGATGTTTTTACTTAGAGGAAGATGGTACAATCATTAGTCATAGATATAGGATGCACTTACTTCAGAAATCAACAGTGTGTATCACCATTAAACCTTTAAGTCTTAGCCAGTTAGAAGGTAAGCGTATTTATATTTTTGGAGAATCAGAAGGTGGGTCTGGGAGGCACACGAATACTCTCATAATTTTGCAAAATACTCTGTGATGGTCAAATCTAATGCATTAAAGATCTGATACTTCCATTACTGTAATATGGGCATCAGGGCTTGATGGTCATAATCTACCCTTAGCTTTACCAGTAGTGTTATTACTGAGCAAAGTGGATTGCAGTATGTAATGATATAGGTGGTATATGGTCATGGGTGGCTTAAATACTTCACCCTTTGCAAGTTAGGTCCCTGGCTTTCTACACAGGGTCATATTTAATCAATAAGGGAATGATTAAAAGCACCCTGAAGTCATTAGACAGGTCCCTGTTAAATGTGTAGATCAGGCCCTGAAGTTGTAGGCTTTTCTGATCTGTTTCTGTTGCCTGTGTCTTTGTGTTCATGCCATGCACATATATTGTATGGTCATTTAAAAGGACTATCTCAACTTAAAAATTATAGCCAAGATTCCATAAGTAGCTAATGGTTTTAGGTGCCTCGATTTTTGGTTGTTTAACTTGAGGTACTTAAAAGGAGCCTCGTTTGCATAAAGAGCCGAGTATTTGTAAACAAACACATCTCTTTACCCATGATGTTAAAAGCATATTAGAGAATTAAAAATGAAGGAAAATAATAAATGGGCACCATTGACTCGGAGTGTAGCCAGTTTCAAGCTACCCCTACTATCTATTATCCCAGTAGTTGAATGGCTACGGCATTTACCCAGGAAGTGGCTGACCCAGATTCTCGTTCCCTCTACCTCGGTGGGGGGGGATTTGAACCCACATCTACCACTTCCCAGTAAAGTGCCTTAACTGTTAGGCAATGACCTAGGCATGGCCAAAAGTTCCTTCTTTTGAAGCTGGTCCATGAAGGAGCCAAGAGGAGAAGGTGCATAGAGCCAGAAGAAGAGCAAGCCAGAGCAAAACTGCCTCTTTGGCCAAGTGAAGAGGTTACTGTGGTAGAAGGGCAAGGGCCCTGGACAGTGCTCCATCTGTCTCCAGCTATCTATCCATTTGATCCAATGACTATTAAATGCAAAATGCAGAAACATCACACATCTTCACTGACTTTTTATGGTATATAAAATATAGGTAATTATTGCCACGTGTATCAATTTGCCAAGATTTTTCCCCTCTATTAACAAAATAAAAGCTAGCTTTCCACTCAAGAAGACTGCTGTCTTATCTTTAATTGTAATCCTTAATTGTTTTAAGAGCCTCCACAAAAAGAAAAGTAATAAAAAAATGTTATTGTGTTTATGGCTAAAAGCTAAAGTAACTTTCCTAACTGCCAAACACTTGGCATTTGAGACTTTTTAATGATAATTACACTGTATCAAAAATTAACAGCAAATTCTCTGTTCCAATCTGCTTGGGGAATCCCAGTAGCATATTATGAACTCATTCTGCCTGCAGCTTTTCCATTGAGGTCAACCAGGCTTTTTTACAGGGAATAGGCACAGAATGTGCCACACTTACTTGCATGCCACATACACCCTTCCCCCCCTGCCAAAAAAAAAAATTAGCCCTCCAATATTGGGGTGGGTGCTGTCAGTGGGAAAACTGATTTCTGCATTGAAAGAGGAGCATAGAGACACTGTAATGGCTGCCAGTGCTGACCTTCTCTGACTTGTCTCCAGCCAGCCTTCAGCAGAGGTGGAGTCCAGTTTTAATCTGCTCACAGCTGCTGCTGAATTGTCAGCAGCTTTTGGCTAAGCAGCAGCTGAGAGAGGATTTGGCAGCAGCTGTGAGAGCCTTAAAATGAGCTTTTACCTGACACAGCCAGTGAGCTATTACAGGTGGTTAGCTTTCAGCCATGACTCTGCAAACGTATTTTTGTCTTCATTCTGTTTTCCCAAAACAAGGTACGTGCCTTGTGTGGGGTTGTGCGATATGCAGGAAAATATGACATAATAGAAAGATCTTCCACATGAATCTAAGAGGAACATTTTGCCCAAAAGCTATGCAATTATTAAACGTGCAGTTTGACATTGTTTTTGTTTGTTTGTAGGAAAGCCTTCCCCGTGGTTATCAGTGGACACAGCTTTGTATGTTCTGAAGGAAAATGAAAGCCAAGAAAACCTACAGCTTGTGAGCTTGACTGATCAGCAAAATAAAGAGGCCAGACATTAATCTTATGTTGATTTTTATCTTGTACTGATTTTCAAAAATCTGCATTTTTTGCAGGGGATAGGCACAGAATGTGCCACATTTACTTACATGTCATAGTCAGTACAGCACAGCTAAGGCTCTGTAGTTTTGGGAGGGGATAATGCCAGGATACGAAGCCAAAGTTACAAGGGTATCTGTGGAGACAGATTTTGAACTGTGCTCTCAGGAGTCTAAACCCTATGGCTTAGGCACAAGGCAGGTTCATCCCTTGCTTCTTTTTTTACTTGTGAACCTTTAGCAGGATTTCTGCAAAATCTTTGCTGCAAATTTGAGCCAGGTTGATGGATCGCGGCCTATGGCCAATCTATATTCACGGGTGGAAAAAGTAAAAAATTTAGTAGGTTTTGTCAACCTGCCTCATTTGGCAAGAAGTTATTTGTTTTAAAGTTTAAAAAGTGTTAAAATCAGTACACTTGGGGGGGGGGTGTAGAAATGTCATTAAATGGGACCTAGCCTTGAAAGTCCTGAAGCGGGCTTCTGGTCCCATACAGCTTGCTAACTATTGCTGTGACTAGCAAGTCTGCCAGTGTTTGTCATCATGAAGGCCTCTCATAGGGGTTTGTCTTCTGTAAGGAAAGTAAGTGTGAGGTCTCTAATAGGTTGTAAGTACCTTCAGCTAATTTGGAAGTAGGGTTCAGATAAATAATGCTCACAGACTTTTCCATCTTCCTTCAAGAGTAGATGTATGGGTGGAAAGGAGAACTTGGATCTGGATTTTACTGGCTACTTCCATTCACAACTGGCTGTAGGCTCAAGAAGGTAAAGAAGCAAATAACTAGAGAAGTGAAACTGGTTTATAGAGGGGAAGATGGAGAGTTGGGCCTTACTAAAGAGTTCAGGTGAGTTATATTTGTAGTTTAGCACCCTAACTATTGTAAGATCAATGCTTTGAATTTTCTTTATGTTGCTAATAGTTTTATGCTACTGAAACAAATTCTGTCTGGGAGTCCTAGTTTTGTGAAAGCATTTACAAATATTGAATAATTCTCAGCAACAGAATGAGGAAAGAACTGATGCATTTAAAAATTGTTTTGCTGCCTTCTTTCAGAACAGCTTTATCAAATATATTTGAAATGATTGATTTAGATGGAAATGGCCTACTGAGCTTGGATGAATATAATTTCTTTGAACTAAGGACTAGTGGTGAGAAATGTGATGAGGAAGCCTGGGCTATATGCAAGGGTAAGCTTTGTTACTCCTTTTAATTTACTAGAAATAAACTCATAATGAGAAGTTATCTAAGTTCATATATTGATGACAGTACCTGCATACAAATATACACGAACAATCGTTACCTAGTAGTCCATACCAAAATGTGTGTATACAATGGTAAATAATGTTCACCTGCGCCATTCTTCTCTATCCACCTTCTTTTCCCTCTTTATATTCCTTTTCTTTTCTTTTTTTTCTATCTTTCCCTCCACTCTCCCATCACCTAGCTCTTCTGCTTTCCAGCATATTTGCCATGTCCGTGGTTAGTAGTCCAAGTGGAAAACAAAGGCTTCCCATGGCTGTTGCTAAAGCTGCAGACATTTTATGGTGGGATGTGTTCTGACCATAGAACTGATTGTGAAGAACTTTAAACTGCTAATTATAACTCTTGTCCTGAATTCCTCACTGGTGATTACTCCTTGCCTCTGGTGACTTGAAGATGATAATGCCTTCCTACCTTACTACCCGTTTGTGTGGGTTAGATAATCAATGTGTATAACGTGCTTGGAACATTAAAACCTTTAATTAAATGGTTATTATTAAGATTCAACCATTTGTCAGCTGGAGCATTGTTTCTGCTAATACAGACATTTCTATTGGAAAATATTTGCAAGATGTTTCATAAACAGTTGACAAAATTGTCCTTATTGTTCTGTTCACAGATATAAATGGGACTTCTACAATAGGGCCTGAAAGGCAGCAAGGCATTTAAGACTGCCTTTGATCTGTGGGGGCTGTTAATGTCACCAGGAGTCCTATCACCTCTCAAGGGCAGTATTTGGTCTTAAATGCCAGTTTTCAGGGGAAATTGGCACTGTTTAATATTCAGAATTGGTTATGCTGTACTTTCAAGCCCTCAGGATAAATAGGTCTGCTTCGTAAGGGAACAAGAAGAATAAATCCATTCATGGATGTACAGTGCTCTGATATTACAATGATGGGGACTGTATGAGTGACTATGTGCCTAAACAAATCAAATCTAGTTGTCAGGAGCTGTCTATAGCCTCTTCTGTGAACATTGTAGGCCATGACACATTGCTTAAGTGGAACAAAAATATGTCTCCTAGGTTCTGTGAAATATTTCTCTCTAAAATACTAAATATTTCTTTCTAAAAAAATATGTTGAAGCATTTCCTAAATTCTAGAGACCTCATATAGAGACTGTTTTCTTTTCATCAGCTTCTCTCCTCTTTTATGCCTCTAGATTCTGTTACCCATTTTTATTCCTTTATTTATATTTGTGTGCGTCTTGGAAAGGGGAAAAGGGATAGGAGCGTGGTAGATGGATTACTAGGTCATTAATCAGTGGAAGGGTCCAGACAAATATCATAAATCGTGAGAGCAAAGTTCAAGCAGTTTATAATAGCATCTGATCCATTTGATAGATTTATTAAATTGGTAATCCATTTTAATAATGTATAGTGAAGATTTACCTTTGTTGCAATGAGAAGAGCATTTGTAAAATACACTGACATAAAAACATTTCAATTAGGTGTTTGCAGACACTAGAGCAGTTGACCCACCATATTCTATCAAGAATGATGCATTTTGCCATTTGGGATTTTTAAAAACTAAGTAACCAATTTCTGTATCAAATCCCCAAAGTTACTAAGGGAACTGCTTTACCAAGCTTTCACTTCCTGTTCCTGATATTCCCCTTTCCTTTAGTTCTTACCCTACCACAACTACTTCCAGGAAAAGATATCTTCTAAGCTACACTTACACTTTGACATTCCTCTTTCTCTTAAGCTGTACAAAAATCCAGTTGCTCCTTCTTCCCTAAAAACAAAGGAGAATCCCTGTAAACAGAACATTTTAAGTTCAAGCGTATTCTTTACCATTTTAGTATTTTACACAGTTTTGGAAGACCCATGGCTGTAAGACTTATGACCAAGTCTTGCAGTCCTTACTGAAATCAGGGGGAGCATTGTTTAGGAAAGATTAGAGGGACCATAACAGGATTGTTTCCATTTAAGAGTTACATTATTTTTCTTTTTAAACAGAGAATTTTGACACAAAGAAGAATGAGCTAACAAGGCAGGGCTTTATGGATCTGAATCTCATGGAGGCTAATGACCGTGAAGGGGATCCCAGTGACCTTTGGGTTACTTTATTGTCCCTGGGCTTCAATAAAGCATTGGAAATGACAGAGGTAAGTAGTTGTGTAACACAACTGCTTCACATGCAGTTTGTTGCATGTATTTAATTGCAGTGCTATTTCTGTCCTTTATAAACTGATGTTGGTAGGCCATTGACCGAGCTCCAAATATAGTTAATATACATTTTCCGCTATGAATTTCAGAGCTGGCGCTTCACCTCCAGGGCTAACGCCGTCAGGAAGGACTACACTAGTATGGAGGCAGGTAGAAATCTGATAAACTGTAGTGTCACTGCTTTGTGTTCAGAGAGAGAACTGGACTGCTGCCTCACAGAGAAAGGGTACCAATATTTTGTAAAGCCTACAGAAGAAGTCACAAATCATGCTTTTTTGAAGGACTTGAGGCATGTTGCTGGAGAGAAACAGTTCTTGATGATCTGACATATGAGAAAAGGCATAAAATTGTGGCCTGTTATATATCTGTAAGAATAAAGTGCTTGCACTGCCTAAACTATGGATCTGGTTTCCAGAGTGGCCCAGATAACTAGGACAGGATCCCTGGCTTAGCTACAAAGCAGTTGTGTTGCTGTAAAGAACATCCCAGAAAAACAAATAGCAGCCACTTGTCTTCATTTCAAAATTGGATTGGAGGCTGAGAGCTGCAAAATGATGCATCAGAGATGGAAGTGGGAGACAATGGTAGGGTTTTTGCAGTAAGACCAGGAGAGCCTGTCCAAAAGGAGAAAAATAATAATATGCATCATCCAGCTAATGTATTTCAGGGCTTTCCAACTTCAAGCCCTTCAGGGGCCACACATGGCATGAGCCATACCAGTTTAGCCACAGGGCCCCATTGCCCACTGCACCACATGCCCATGGAGGCAACCCTACCATTGCACCATGTAGGCATAATCCCCCACCCTACTGATGCTCAGCTCCCCACACAGCTTGCCACACTGTGGGGTGGAGGCAGGAAGCACCAGTCGTTGGAGGGGGAGGGAGCCCACAAACTGGCTGCTGTTGCACCCAGAGCAGAAGAGCAAGTGGCAGCAGGCAGGAGCCTGGGGGCTGCAATTTAATCGCTTGCATCCTATATGTGGCCCATGGGCAATTAGTTTGACAGTCCCAATGTATTTTATTTACATTGTTCAACAAACATAATCTCCAGACATAATTTTCTGCCTTTACTCCTGCCCCTTGCTGTTGTGTCCAAGTATCTTCCACATAAACTTAATACCAATACCTGGAAGCAGGGACACTCGCACCCATATGCGCACACTGCTTCCTTGGTAAAATTAGCAACTCCTTTCCCTTGCATCCATGTGTCTGTGGGCTTTTTGAAAAAAAATAGTATCGGTGTTGGCCTTAATCAATGGCTCACATTTCTTTACTACTCCATAAACAGAAGGCAAAATCCTGTAAAGAAATAAAACTCTCCCCTTCGTGTGTAGAAAATTCTAAAAGAAGACTGGAAAGGCTTTGCCTATTCCTGCAATATCTTTTTCAGTATTTACTTGCTGTTAAACCAAATCAGTTCAGGGGCCTAACATAGTATAATCATTACGTAAACCGGGGGGGTCAGAATCCTCAGACCCTGTGGGCTAGATGGCTGGTGCAGGGCCAGTCCACAGACCAGGTGAATTGTGCAAGATTGGCCCTGTGGGCTGAATCGGACCTGCAGACTGGCCCTGCATGCCCAATCCAGCATGCATGCTAGACCAGCTTGGTGTAGGTGCCTCATGTTGTGCTCATCCTGGACCAGCCCACTGTAGGTGCTTCATACAGAGTGCATCTCAGACTGGCCCTACATGGGCACTGCATGCAGCATGCATGCCAGACTAGCCCCTTATGAGTGTCACATGTTGTGCACATCCCAGACTGGCCCCACACAACATATTAGCACACTTGCGTAATCTAGCATGCGGCATGTGGGTCAACAAATCCATGAGCAGCACTGCAGACTAGAAGTTAGGGCTCTGTGGTAGGAGTGCATCAATAAAGGATTTCTTGGCTGATACCAATAGCCAATTAATAAATCGACCATATTGGCTGATGCTGATCTGGTAATCCATATTTAGTAATAATGCAAGGCATTGAAACTGCTGACATAAATAAACCCCTTTTTTTTTTGTTTTTGGCATGTTCCAGCAGCGTCCTAAATTTCATGTATCAGCATCCCTGCACTTAAAAATGGTGGGGTTGCTTGAACTAAAGCTTTTAAAACACAGGGATGCTATTACATGAGGCACTTTTATTAGAGTGGCTGTTGGAGCCACCCCCAGAGCATGTATCAAAGTGTCCATGCTGGTTGCAGCAGGTGGGGCTGGTCTAGCAGTGCCTGCGACACTGTGTGGAACCCTTCAGCCCCTGCTCTTCCGCACGATGCCCTTGAACCCAAGCCCGGGGCTGCCCAGCAGCGCTGAGGGGGAAGGTGTGAGCCGTCCTGGCTGCCCGGGCTTGGGTGGTCTAGCTTACTGGGGAGGGATCCCAGGCATCCAGGGGCCCCGATCCCACAGGCAAGAGCGAGCCCGGGTATCCAGGTCCCTGGCCAGAAAGTATAATTATCGGTAAACATTATTGGCTACAGTGGCCAAAAAAGCCGATAGCTGATAATGTCTTTTCCCTTTTATCAGTGCCGATCTGATAGGCAACCAATATATTGGTACACCTCTACTCCATAGGCCTGACCCAGCCCATGAGCTATATTTTTTACATCTATAGTATAAGCCATTCTGGGCATATGAAATAAAAATTGGACTCTAACCCTTCAGTATTGGAGTTCTAATACTTTGGGAGGCTAGAATTGGCAGCTCATGTTAGCACCTGATTAAGAGCAATTAGCTGCAACCATTTCTTGTTGAGTTGCAGTTCACCTCTCCTTTTCCTAGAAATACGCTGAACGGAGCTGGAAGTCGGGGTGCGGGGGGGGGTCTGTCTTTCTGCAGTGTGACGCTAGATGGAGCTGTTCTCTGACAAAGAACAGATTGTTCTGAAGTCTTTGGACTATGGCATGGAGAGTCTCTGCCTTGCGCTAGCTGTGGGTTTTGGCTACAGCTTTCAGTTCGTGAAGGATAAGCACAAGCTGTATATTGTGTACTTCAAACATTTGCTTCAATAGAACATATAATTTAACCCTACAACTCCTGGATTATAAAGGGTTTATGGGCATCTTTCAGTAGCGGAGACTGTAAAATGAAGATGGAAATGAAAATATATTGGTAATAATAGGCAGTGCTAAATCCCATCTCCTTGTTGCTTCATATGCTACTCTGAAACAATAAAATGGAAGAACAAAGGTCATTTCTTATTACAACATTTCAAATATTTTAAATCCTGAGAGGCACAGTGGTTTTTTCCTGCTACCCTAGTACTTTTTGTAGTGTTGGTGTCCCACATCAATTGTGAATGGATTCCCAATCAGTGACATTTTGGAACAGGCTATGTCTGGCTGCACCCTGATAGATTTACACTGTAGTGCATTAAGGTTGTCCCAGATGAACTGTTACTAGGATTATTGTGCTCGAGTGATTTGTACTAATCTCTGAATTACCTCAAAACAGGAGAGCTCACAGGTTTCGTGGGTTTTTTTTTTTTATATATATTCAGTGGGGTGCATAAACTTGGACAATTCTGCCTCAGAGTATCTATGGAAATATTTAGGAGCTGTAGGTTAAACTCTAAAGAATAAAAATAGGCAGCAATAGTTAAATATTATTGCATTTGTCTCTCATACTAGGCATGCCCCTTTGTCATTGACATCTATGCAGAAAAATGCAAGCCAAGAATTAAACCTGTTCATCTAGAGGCAAACAGCGGGCAGCTTAACAAAGCCATCTGCAAATCTGTTGTTAACCAAGGAGAAGCCAAAGTAATGGATGGATGTGAAAGTGTTATTGTCCACACCTACAGAAGTGAGGCCCGGATCACTTCTGTTATTGAAAATATGGTACTGTGCAAGAAGTCTCTTATGCATGTTACACACAAGTTTTTGGTGTCAATATTCATCATGTTGCTCTTTACCTGTCCTTGTGAAGCTTTTGTAAATATTGTATAGAAAATAAAAAACACCTTTTATTATGTTCTGACCTGAAGGCCACTGAAAACAGCAGGATTTTTTTTCCCGTTTCTAATGGACACTGGATAAGGGTCTATTAGACAGGTGCATCTCTAGCAGGGCCAAGGAGGTGATCCTCCCCCTCTATACGACACTGGTCAGGCCGCAGCTGGAGTACTGCGTCCAGTTCTGGGCGCCACGCTTCAGGAGGGATGTGGACAACATGGAGAGGGTCCAGAGGAGGCCACTCGCATGATCCAGGGACAACAGGGCAGACCCTGCAATGAGAGACTGTGGGACCTGAAGCTGTTCAGCCTTCACAAGAGAAGGCTGAGAGGGGACCTGGTGACCATCTATAAACTCACTAGGGTGGACCAGAAGGGTTTGGGAGAGACCTTGTTGCCCCTAGCGCCCCCTGGCATAACAAGGAATAA
>NW_017728993.1:8282892-8301562 GCF_001723915.1 Gavialis gangeticus | reverse complement strand
AGGTTTAGATGAGACATCCGTAAGAACTACTTCACAGTTAGGGCGGCTAGGATCTGGAACCAACTTCCAAGGGAAGTGGTGCTGGCTCCTACCCTGGGGGTCTTTAAGAAGAGGCTTGATGCCTACCTGGCTGGAGTCATCTGAGCCCAGTTTTTCTCCTGTCCAGGCAGGGGGTCGGACTTGAAGATCTACAAGGTCCCTTCCAACCCTACTTCTAGGGTCCAAGATGCATTAATTTACTAAGGTGATGTAGAGCACTTACATACTGCATAATATATATCAACAGAAGTTTTATTTATGTTTTCCACAACTTTGCAAATTTTCAGTGTAAAGTTAAGCTCCAGTCTAGACTGGTAAAAGCAGAACACACAAATGCTACTTAAAAGAGAAGATAAAAAGGCAAAAGAATATTAAAAATGGCAATTCTTTTTAATATTATTAGTTTACTGTGAGCACACTGACTTGCAGAAATTTGGGCTTTTAGCAACTTAAGATGGCTGGAGTATTAAAGTACTACCCTTAAAGGTATACTTAATTATTTGTCCAAACTAATAAGTGTAAATCAGTGCAAAAGTGTTCAGTAAGATGCAAGCAGAAATTTAAAAGCCTTTTGCCTGGCTCCTAGTGAATTTTCTGTTCACACTCAGTTTGATTTATGTAAGGATCTCTGAGTAAATTAATGTAGAACAGTAAGGTGCTAAAATTAGGATGCTTTAACCTTGCAGGCCCACCTTATTAATCCATTTTTTTAGAAGGGGATATATAGTAGGAAGAGAGGGCTTGATTATATGTTTTACAGGTTGCAGTGAACACTTCACTGTTTGAAAGTAGATGAATGGGGGTTTCATGTAGCTTGGAAATTTTTCAGATAAATTCTTAAGAACCAAGGCACAAATTCTTGACTACTGAAAGTGGATACAGCTGCATTAATCTCAGTAGACAGAATTTGCCCTTGCAAGTTTCCCTGCTCTTTACTGGAACAGTTTGTTCAATTTTCCTGGCAATAGTATTAGTTTTACTTTTTCATTATAAATTTTCAGAAAATACATGAGTTATTTTATACCCATCTCCATTCTCCTATTCTCCACAGAGCAACCATCTTAGTTGGGAACTAGTGCTTCAAATAATAAAGGCAGGCATGGATTGCAAGTATATCTGCTATGGTTGCTGCTTTCTGTTATTTCTGTCTTTTGTTATTTAAGCAAATATATTTGTCGTTTAGCTATGGGCTCTCTCTGGCCCTTCTACAGGCTTACACAGTAGTGTAACAAGCAGTAGGTAACCACAGCACATGCTCTGGGTTTTCACTTGGAGGTGGTGCAGGAATGGCAACCCTTGCTGCTGCAAGTCCAGCTGCTACTGCTGGCCTAGCTTCTGTTGCTGCCCTGGCATCCAGGATACAGCTTCAGGCTGTTATGCCTCTGGGCTTACAGTGAATATAGATGAGATGGGAGACAGGATTCTCACTCTGTCCGGGCAGATCAGTGTCTGGGCAGACACTGTGCCTCCAAGAATGCTCTTGCCTGTCCATAAAGGCACTAAAGGAACTGTTTTCGGGGTATACCTCTCATTGAAATAGAAATCTACAACACATCACCTGAACATGGTGAATTTTGGTTTGACTTGTTCCCATAGCCCCATATTTCTTACTGTACAGAATCCTTTTTCTGCATTTCTACTAGCTGCCCGCAAGAGAAGCGAGAGCATCTCCAAATTGTAGGGTAGTAGCAGAGTAACAGCAATAACAAGTTTTAACACAGAGCAGTGTTTATCTTTTTGCAGCTCCAAGAGATTTCACATGTAATTGCACATGAATTGTACTCTACACAGACCTTTTGTACTACAATCCCCACAGACAGCACTTCTGCCAATCCTTATCTGTCTAGTTGCAGGATCTCCTGCTGCATAAAGTCTGACAGTCTAATGTAACTGTGTTCCTATTCCATTTCAGAATGAAGAACAGAGATTGTCTGATAGCATTTCCTAGGAATTACTTTCATTTCTCTGTGCCCGTGTTGAATCAAAATGTATCTAAACACAACTGAAAGGCAATGCATGTTGACATGTCTTTCAGTTTTATTTCCCAGTTTGGAAGGGTGTTTGATTGTTTTTCTGAGAGCGTGTAACATATTAGATCCAGTCTATGGGTCCAGTCTGGGCTCATTTTATATAGCACTACCCAGCATTGTGGCACTTTGCTGTTGAATATACTGGGCCAGTCAATGCTGTGGCTGAGTCCAGAGTAGCTCTGTAATTTGTTCAGAAACCATACAGCTGCCTGAAGCTCCCCTTATTTCCAAGTTTTCCTTTGTGGATTTTGAGCTGCTTTCCTCCCCAGTCAAGCACTGAATACTACAGAGAAAGGCAGGAGAGGACTCAAAGTTAGCCTGGAAGGCAACATGGCCTGTGCAGTCCCACCCAACATCCTTGGTTTGGTGTTCAGATGCTGGAAAGTCACTTTGCCTGTAGGCGTGCTGTGCTGGCAGCCAGATGTAGCATTTAGGAAGGATGTGTACTGACTCTCCACTGGGGATGGATGAGTTGGACCGTTACCAAGTCTCAGTTACCAAGTTCTCTCGAGATCTGCAAAAATGCCCGCATCTTTCAAGCCAGGTGGCACTGTAGAGCTGCTTGAAATTCTGTGCTGTGGACTTCAGTGTGGTCTGCACAGGAGCTCTGCAGTACTGCTAAAACTTCTGCTTCCATTACAGAAAAAAACAGGTTTACCAACCAGCTCTTTATGTGCAGAGTCATGTTTCTCTCAAGAGGTGTGTGCCTACTTTCATTGGAGGAGTTAGTCCATAATTTCAAATTCTTGAAAAGAGACAAAGAGAATATTTGTAACAAATTCATGATCTACAGGTATCAGCATAACAGTATACACCAGAGCAACTTGTTAGCACTTTTATCCTGTGAATTTTTTTAGGGTTTGTTTCAGGACAACAGATGTGGACATCTGAATGATTGCACGTTGTCCTGAGATAAAATGGTTTCTTTTGGGACAAATGTAATGTCTCTTTGTAGCCCACATCTTCATTTACTTCATGCCTCTAGCACTTTGAAAATGAACATAGGCCCTGAAATTACTGAGGTGGACTTGAAAATTTTACTGTAAGTTTAAATGAGTTTCCATTCTGTTATAATAGCAACTTCAGAGAAAATAATCAGATTCTTGACGTTGTTTTTGAAAAAGTAATTTAAGCATGAAGACTAATAAAATATCTAATTTTTTTCCACTTACAGTCTGAAAACAAAGTGATTATTCACGTCAACAATGAGCAGAGTAAGAATTGTATAAATAATAGGGGACTCAACATTTTTGCAGTAGAAGTGGCACCAAAATCCATGATGGTAATGTTGTCATATCTCTCATTGAAATCTACGTAAAAATTCCTAGCTTCTTAACAGTTTGCTTTTCAGATCTTTTTGTAGTAATATTGAGTATATGAATACAAATTAAGAAGGGGAAATGTACATCTTCATGGGAAATGCATGAGACATAGGGCCTGATTTTCAAAGTTGTGCACCTACCTAGAATATGCAGGTACTTCCCTATAGAGAGGTCAGAATCATTTGCTTACTGTCATTGTAGATAATAATTTTGAACCAGTACTTTTGAATATTTCCTCATTTTTTAAAAAAGCAAGCTCCTAATGTCAGTAAAAAATGAAGTTACCATTGCAGAATTATTTTTATAAACGCTAATCAGGTATTTATTTTCAGAGACGAGAGGTTTTACGTGGATGAGTATTCAGTTTGAATGAATATCCTTCTCAAAGATTGGTATCAAATTTTATTTTATGATGTGCATTGTTGCAGCAACGTGAAGTAAAATGACGTGCACATTACATCAACATCAAGGGGATGTAGTTAACATAACAACCAGATTTTTGTATCAGTTGGTTTATAACGTTAGCAACATTGAAAAGTAAAGACTTAAAAAACTGTTGCCTCTAGCTGCTTTTCAGAGTTGCCAACTGTCTGTAAATTTATGGACAGATTGTAAAAAAAACAGTGTTAATAACACCTGTTCATAAAGTCTGTAAAAAGAAAAGAGGAGCTGTCTTCAAAAAAATTTAGCAACTGGAGCTTGATTGAAGATTTCTGGGGAGAAAAGAAACTGGAGACAAAGTGTTGAAGGACAGATAGACAGAAGACCAGTGCCATCTGCTGTCTGAGTGGTAGTGCAGTACCCTGTAGGAAGCATTCTCTCCAGGCTTTGTTCCCCATAGCACCCTCCCCTACCCAGGCATATGCTGTTGCTACTGCTATGTAACACTGCTGGGTCCTTTGGGGCTCTGGGCCAGGATAGGGGGGCAGGGCTGGAAGGAATAAGTCTGGGGCGATGGGCTGGGGGCAGGCAGTATGGTATGGGATGTGATCAGGGATATCAGAGTATCAGGTTGAGTAGGGGACTCATGGGGTAAGGAGCAGCATGGTATAAAACCATTGTTTCATTCAAGCAGGGCTGCAAACCCAAGGCAACTTTTTCCTGATAATTTGCAAACTTTTTACTGGCAACCAAAACTTTTATTATAGTTGGTGTTAAACCATAAATGTAAAACTGGCCTTTGTTCAGGGTTTGAAAGAAGTGTTACATTTACAGTATGTAAAACGTGTCAGTAAAAAAGTTCAGTCATTGGTAAAAAGTTTGCAGATTGTCAATAAAAAGAATTGTCTTGAGTTTGTTGGTTTAGCTTGGATATTAAATATCATTGAAGTCAGTTTGATTTTTGTGTGTAACCAATTTCACTTCCTGATTTGGGATGTTGCAGTGTTTAGGTTAAAAAACCTGTAGATAAATACTTATTTGTTTAAGAATCTCTATTCTCATTTTCATTTTTTCTATTAGTCTAGGATTTGTAAAAATATTCCTTTATAAAATGTTCATTTGGGGCCGAATTTAGCTAGAGGGTGTCTATTTAATCTGATGCATTCTGCTGAACATGAAGAACAGACTGTCCCTCAAGTAGTTGCACAAAAATACCTGTATATACGGTCTTGTTTGGACAATCTAGCATGCAGCTGGTTGAGTTTTTAACATCTTAATTGATGGTTCAACAGCATTAAGTCTCTTGGCAATTCCAGAAGTTGTACAGTTCTTAGCAAATGTTGAAATAAGCAGGTGTGAAATCAAAAAAAATCTCATATGATAAAGCTTGTATTAAGTTCATTAACTTAAGAAACAAGGCTCCTATGGAATTTGTTAATTGTGTGGTATATCACTTTCAAACACAGGCCATTCAAATTATTTTATTTCATTGTTATCTAACCTACAGCACTGAGTTTTCAGTGAAGAATTGGTGCTTGGGCTCCTGCACGCTGAACACTGTTCAAATAAATACAGCTCTATGTGGATTTCAGGATCAGAGCCAATCCTGATACTGCTGCTGACACTATTCAGTCAGATATAAGGCCAGCCATGAAAGGTGTTTTTTAGTCTCAGTTTTCAGTGGAATCACTGGGCTGAAAGTCCTTTATAGCATCTTTCCTTTACTGTAGTTCAGTGCAGTATAAAATAAAAACTAGTAGTTATTACAGAAGTTTAAATTTTTCATCCATGAGCTTTATCAGTATGCATACTAGAACTGAAATAGTTAACACATCCAGATAGGCCTTGTTACATGGTAATTTTGGGTGGCTCCTGGAGCTCTTAATCCCTGGCTTGTCTGCACATTAGCACCTTAAAGCGGTTTTAAGCACTCGTTATGTAGCTCAAAGTTACACCACTCCACGGCAGGATTATCTCTGATCCACACTGCCCAGCTTCTGTTCCATTAAGGTGTGGCCACTCCCCACAGATATGCTGCCCAGGTTGAAGTCCTCCAGTATCCCAGGATCTCTCACACCCCTGCCCATAGAGCAGGGAGAAAAGCTGTCCTGGCTCACCGGTTCTTTAGTGGCAACTCACAGCTACAGCTCCTAGTCCTGCCCCAGCTTACCAGGAAGCTAGTGGCAAGTCACAGCTGTGCAGGTGGGGGACTGTCAGAGAAGGATTCTAGACCAGGGGTAGGCAATCCCTGGCACAGGTGTCAGAGCATGGTATGCAAAGGCATTTTGCTTGGCATGCACACCTTGGGTCAGATGGCAGGGAAGGAGCCAAGGCTGTACTGCCACAACAAGGAGTGGGCCCCTACTGTCCACCCTTGGCATGCCAGCATCTTACAAGTTGAAGTTGCAGGCGTTTTTGGCACTCTACCCAAAAACATTGCCACCCCCTGTTCTAGACCAGGGGTTTTCAGCCTTTTTGGTTCATTGTACCCTGGCAGCTGGATGCGGAGCAGTGTACCCCTGGCCGCCGAGCAGGGGCAGAGTGGGTGGGTGGCACGCAGGTAGACGCAGAGTGGGGGGGAGGTGGCACGTGGCTGGACGCAAAGCAGCAGCAGCCACCACGTGCAAGCTTCCCCTGCCCCCCCACAGCTGGCCGGGTGAGTGGCACCTGCGCAGCAGCACAAGATGGGATGTGGCAGCACTTCATCCCCGCCTGCCCGCATGTACCCGCTAAGGCCTTCTCAAATATCTCTGTTCTAGATTACGGGTGTGACTGCTCCGAGTCCCAGCTAGCACTAACAGTGATTAACATGTGTGCGGCTCACTGTGTAAGGTGTAACAAGGCCCTAAGTCATGCTTGTGTAATTCTGCAACAGTTAAGGAAAGAATGATAAAAAGCAGTACACACACATCATTTTTTTCTTCTTTTTACATACAGGTTTGTCAGCATGTGATGCCTTTGAATGAGCAAGAAGAATGGATATATAATTGCACTCATTCTGTCTTACTTTAAATAGCTCTGCCTCAGAACTAATAGAACAAGAACTAAACCAGGATTTTTTGTGATGTAGAGACCAATAGATTAATCTTGTTGACTTCAGAACGAAGATATGTGCGGATCAGTTGTTCCATATTTGTGCTTTGCTCCCATGATTTCGGGCCAATGAGTCACAAATCTACTTATTTACTCTTGACTTCACCCTTGGCTTATTGGGACTGCAAAGTCTACAGCCAGAAGCACTTCTGATTTAAGGGAACTAGAAATATAAATATTTTCATTTACATAAAGTGAGTATCTTTACTCTACTTTTGCTTGTGAAGAAAGTCTTGAGAGTGAGTAGGGATAAAATAATCACCTGGCCTGCATACTTCTGCAGCAGATGTGCATATACTATTTTTTATATGAAGAATGAATCATTAGTATCTCAGCTTATTCTAAAGAATCATCTTACTATACCCTTCCACAAATACTTAGCAGGCTGTATGCGTAATGGTAGATAGGAGACATTAAGAAGGACCAGAGTTGCAAGTGACTGGTTCTAAGATGTGCCTCAAAAACAACAACCCAACAGCCTCTCCTCCTGCCAGCTGGACAATCTCACAGTTTGCACCTTCCTCTTCCTCCTGTAGCACTATCCACCTAGATGTCCCACCACTTACGGATCTAATGTCAAAAAGCACACATTTGTTTTAAACATCTTACTCACTGGATGCCAACTTTGAGTTCTCTTCTCTTTTAAATCAGGCTTTTGGAAAATCCAGTTTCTTCTTCCACATCTCTAAAATCTGTCCCTTACTCTTTCTTTGTGTTACTTTGCCACAGTGACAGGCTTTGGCCTTACCTTTTGCCTTGATTAATGTAACTGTCCATACTCTGCCCTGTAGACATCAACCTTTCCTCGCCTACCCAAAACACTGCAACCAAAATATTTCTCTTTCTCTTTAGAATACTACCCCCTTGAATCCCTGGCATCCATACAGCTCACATGGCATGTACTCTACTCAGTGCTGAGGATCTCCGTTTTCCTTTTATACCACCTTTTGTATAATATGCTTTTTTTTTCCTCCTTAAAGTTTCCTTTGTCTCCCTCTCTTAAGATTGACTTCATGCAGCTTCCTCTTCCATGTGTACCAGCTGCCATCTCTTTCTCTTGTGGCCACCTACTTAAAGCACACACTTATGCTGGCCTTTTCCCTTTCCCCATGGATGACTGGTGCCATCTTAGACCAGTCAGCAACCAGGGGGGTTCTACCCCCGGCTGATGTTGCTGACCAGAGCCGGGGGCGGGGGATCTCCCAGTGACCAATTGCTGCAGCTGATCGCTGCAGCCACTTCCAGAAGTGGCTCCAGCCACCTCTGGGAGCACAATGGCACTCCACTCCCCGGCTGGCACTTGCAGGGGGGGCACCAGTGCTCCTGCCAGCCCCCCCTGCCCATTGCCTGACCAGCTGCGCTCACCGCTTAGGGGGTGCACTGGCGCTCTCAGGGAATGCATGTGCACCCCCTACATATTGCCACTGCCCCCACCTGAGCCTTATGTTTTTGTTGTGCTTACCTAATTGAAATCATTAGTTACTGATGGACCAAGACCTTATTTTTCTGGGTGTTTGCAAAGTGCCAGCTATAAAACTGGCATCACAGGAATGATCCTGTTTGTTTGTGGTAGTCTTGAAGTGACATTGTTTATTTGAATATTTTAGTGCTGTATGCTTTACTATTAAAATGTCAAGCTTTTTATATTTATTGTGTTGTCTCTGTTTCTGCTGTATATCCAGAAAGCAGAATCTATGCTATAAATACCACTGAACACTAATAAAAAATGTGGATTACAATACATCTTTAATAAGACAGAGGTAAAATACCGCTACCAAGACAATACATTAATTTACTTTCATCTGTCTTAGTACTTTACGCCTAGAAATACTGTACATGAGCTATCCTTTGTAATTACAATGTACTGGATATGAAAGTTATTTTCCATTCAGAAAGGTAAATTGACATTTATACAAGCTGTATAAGATTTGAAGAAAACACATTAGTGTGAACATTTATTGAGAGAGGGCAATAATGGGAAATGGATATGCAATACCTGACAAGTTAATAAAATCATTTTCTTTCTGCTGCATTTCCATCTCATGCTGGGAATGCTTTACTAAGGAGAAACTTGTTAGGTAAAGTTCAGCCCTGTGGATTCGTGGGGTTTAAAGCACACACTTGTGGTTTTAATCCTGTATGGGGCTCTTTGCTTAGACTGAAATTAAAAATTTGGTATTTTTCCTTGGTATTCTGCATTGTTAATAACTGATTTACACTTGCTCTGAATTATAAGCCACTTTTCTGTCCTTTACATTTAAGGGAACATTCTGGGTGTTAGGAATGCCTAAATAAAAACATTTTCTGGGGGAATGAACCTTTGTTTTGGTTTCTTAGGGGCAGATTAACTTATCCCTAGCATAGGCTGACATAAAGAAGCTGACTATGACCTGCCTGTACCCTCAGGAAAAGTTAAAAGAGAAGTAGTAAAATGTTTAGTTTGTTTCAGTTTATTAGTAAAGCAGACCCAACATTAAATGGAAATGCAGCAGAGAGAAAATTATGCTATTAACTTGTCAGACATTGCATATCCATTTCCCATTACTGCTTCCTCTCAGTAAGTTAAATTAGTTTATCACAGTGTCTATGAACATAAGGAACTATGATACCAGTGACCGACTACTTAAAAGGTGCCTCCATTCAATATAGGTATTAAATATACATGACCTTGTCTGTGAGGGTTGCAAGTCGTCTTGAAAAGCTATATTTACTCACCAGCGACTCTTGTACTCTGACTTATTCTGCTGTAATAGTATACTGGGCAAGTAAATGTCAGTTATGAAATGGGAGCGCTGTTACAGGAGTGTCATGATTTACATACTGTAGGGATGAGGACTGAGATGGATGTTAACTGCCGATTTGGTTTCTTTTAATCTATAGAACATGCAATAACACTTACATTTTCAAAATAATTTGGAAAAAAGTATAGCTTGTAGCAATACGCTTCATGATTATTCAGCTTTGCTGCCCCAAAATAAAACTAGTCTACATTTAGAGCCCTTTAAGAGTACTGTAAAAACTTTGTAACAAAACTTTTCACTGAAAGGTTGCCCCTGGATCTGGGCAATACGTAAATGCATTTCAGAAGTTTCACATTATATCACTAAAATCAAGCTGGTAGATTAAGAGGGAAGTAACAGGACCTTTGCAACATAAAATGGTATAAACAAGTTTAATCCTTTTTTGTATCTCTCCTCTGTTTGTAAAATCGGAAGTCCTGATGAATGTAGCAGGAGTCCATAGAATACTACTTGTGCACTCATTTCAAGACAGGAATCACATCTACCAGAACCAAGTCAAGAAACAGATCCTAAAGAATGGAAGAGAGACTATTCTAGCAGAGGAGGAATTCATGCCTTTAATAACTTTCATAGTGTTAGAGTGATGTAGCTGTGATGGTCCAAGAGGCAAGGATTTCTTAGGATGATATCTTTTATTGGATCAACTCCGTAATTGGGATAGAGTTAGAAGAGCAAGACATTCTTCATAAGGTCATCTTTGATAACTTTGAAATGTGTCCCTTTCCTTTTTCTCCCTGATTTTTGTTCCCCTAATTTCCAACAAGGGGTTCATCAATTAATTTTCTAAGTATGAATGCACAATTCTCTTCAGTGCTTGATGGCAGTGTTTGTGGAGAGAGGTTTGGAAGAGAAATAGCAGAACCAAAGTAGAATTGTATGTTATTTATTCCATTTGCCCTGAACAAACAATTTAGCTCTTGTGCTGCACATAACTAGTCTGTTCAGCCCTTCATGCCAGTTACTCTCAGGTGAATGACTATTTTACATGATTAGGTGTTTTGTTTTTTTAATTTGAAAACATGGGAGAGGAGAGTGGATATTATGTAGAAAGGAGGTGTTTAAAAGGAGTGACAAAAAAGGCAGATAAGGAAAGCCCACAAGTCAAAACATCAGGAGTCAAATTTTCAGAGATGCTGGGCCTGTCTACACAAGACACTTAATGCCCATTGGACTAATTCTACTGTGCATTAGCACCTCTGGCAAAAACTGCTAATGCGCAGTAGATTAGCCCAATGGGCATTAAGCATCGCACAAAAAGCATTCATCTGAGCTAATGTGCAGTAGTGCCATTTACAGTGCATTTAGTACCTGCTGTTACAGGAGCTAAATTATGGCACATTAAGGAACATGTAGGCATGCCTGCTGAGTATCCACTCATCCCATGACTTACTCTGGAGCTACAAATACAACGTTCAAACTAAGCTAAATTTTCAATGACTGGTGATGAAAGCACTGACATACTTTCCCTAGACTACAGAATAGTCTCCATTGTCTCTGGAGAAAGCTTGGCAGATTTGAAAGCCAAACCAGTTTTTCAAGCCAAAATTAAAAGAATGTGAAAGAGGGTTGTATAGCACTGGCAGAGTGCAACCTAAACTATAGATCTAGGATTCGCCACAATAAATGGAGGAACAAGGTGGAGTTCAGACTCACCCAATCCTTGACCTCTACAGAGAATGCTGATTTCCTGGGACACCTACGTGCTAGGAACTGATCTGAAAGCCACCTCTAATCTCATACAGGCAAAAAATACAAGTCATCCCTGAGTGCTTCAATTCATATTTTAGGTGTGTAATAGAAGCAACCTAACTTGCAAAGATGATGAGTATCCCCAGTTCCCAGGGGCAAGTCTTAAAAGGTTTCACTGTGATTCTATTTCTTCCTATTCAAGTCTCTGCTGTATTCATTCTAGAAACCAAAAGAAAGAGTCAGAGCATAATATCTTTTTACATTTTAGCTCAAATATACAGAAGACAGACACTTCATCCACTGAACAGACAGTAGATACATCAGTGACAACTTCAAGATGCTGAGCTAGCCATTGGCAGTATACAAAGAGTGCAGGAGCTACAAGAGGCCAGAGGAACATTTTCTGGCACATGAACAGCATAGGGCTGACTGAACAAGCTCTACATTGTCCCCTTTATAAGTCTCCATGTAGACTATGTGCTGGGGAGGGATTGGGGGCAGGAAGGGTGAGGTCATGACTACAGTCTTAGTTAGGGCTTGTCTAGATGTGGAAGTTACTCCACGATAAAGTAGGTAGTACACTACTACCTACCTTAAAGCAAGCATAAGGTTCTTACTCCTTACCTAAAGTCACTCTTGGCCAATGCATTGTAAATTGTTACATGCTAGCTCATCTGTGAAGACAAGCCTAAAGCAAGTTAGTCCAATTATACAGGAAATCTGCAGGAGGGCAGGAAACTCTGTCAGAGTCTCGCCCTAATGTTGAACTGTTCTTCCCCATTTCTGGGGAGTTCCGAGCTGAAATGCATCCCAGAAAACCTGAGACAAGCTTGCAGAAGGTGGAGCAGCTGGGGGAATATTTCAGCCCTATAATTGCACAGGATCCAGAAAGCACAAAGGCAGTGGCATACCCCCCTCATTGCAGAGAGGGGTAGGGGGTCCCCCAGCACCCGATGGCAGACCCAGCGGTGGGGGGATGGGTAGTAAAAGCACTGGCAGAGCACAGCAGCAAAACCAGTGTGGTCTCACTGCCCCCACCCAGCCCCAACCGTGCCCCTGCCCGCCTTCCAGGTAGGGCATGACTCTCCCAGCCCGGCTCAGCCCCCTCCCCGCCAGACGTGGCGCCATCTGGCCTGCAGGCACAGCTCTTCAGGCAAGACCCCAGCCCTGCTCCCCAGCCCCATTGGTGAAGGAGGGGGCCCTGCTTCCAGTTCCTAGGGAAGCAAATGTGAAAGCCGCAGTTTTAAATTTGGTGCCAAAAATGGGCACCGAGTTTAAACTGTGGCTTTCACTTCCCTGCTGGTGAGGATCCCGGGGCCCCAAATTGAAATGGGCCCCGGCCACGTGTGCCCAGTTTGCCCATGCATTAATCCGCCTATGGCCTGGCCGCCCAGCCAGTGCCCCCGCCAGGCCTGCACCCCGGGGACCATAGCCTTCCCCCCCCCACGACACTGCAAAAAGGACATAACATCATCTTTACGCTCCTTTCCCTTTGGGCTGCATTTACATCACCTGGGTTTGCTAGGGAAACTGAGGTAAAGAGGTCACACTGGAAGGCACCCATTTCTGATCGCTACATTGTAATGGGACCAAAGCCCCTGATACTTAAGGAGAGGAGAACAGCAGACTGGAGCTGCACTGAGGTGGGGACAGCTGAGCTCAAGGCAGCTACATTAGAGGAAGCAGCTCCCTTGTGCAAACTGCAACAGAAAAGAGTGGGCAGGACATTGTGCTAAAGGCAGTGGTGGATTAAGATTTACTGAGGTCCTGGGCAAACAGAAAATTGGAGGCCCCCCACACCCCATTATAAATGCAAATGTATCAAAAAGCATTAATAAATAGACCTGTTAAATGTTTACATGGCACATTAATAAATAAGCTCATTGAATGAGCTTTAGTTCAAGCACCACCACCACTTTTAAGTGCTGGGACGCTGATACATGAGACGCTGCAGCACTCATAAAGTGCCATCCCCCACCCTTGCAGCACATGTAAAAGTGCCAAGGGGCAGCTGTCTGGGCCTGCCCAGCAGGCCTGAGGGGTAAGGTGTGAGCCTTCCTGGCTGCCCAGGGAGGGGTAGTCTCTGGACCAGGCTCACATCTCTCCCAGGGGGCACCTGATTGGCAGAGGCCCCTGAGCCCAGGCCCCATGGGCCTATGCATTAATCCACCTCTGGCTAAAGGGGGGCACCTGGGCTCAGTAAGAGAGCTGGGTGGTGGGGGTGCATGTGACCAGATGGGCTATAAGCTCAGCCCTGAGCCAAGGCAGATAGGAGATCCAGTCTGAAGGAACTGCTGCAGGGAAGCAGAAACCTAGAGAGGGGTTAACAGTGCGTAGAGACCCAGGTGGGGTATGAAATCATGTTAGAGGCCAGTGGGTTTATACTTGTGTTTTGTATTTAAGTTTGACTGAAGACTTGAGTTGTGGCTATGAGGGTGCCTGGAGGGACACTCTGTGATAGCAGTTTAGTCTGGAGTCAGGGACTTGGAGGGCTGGAGATTGGCCAGGACGAAGAATTTTTGAATGCAGAAGGACTTGAGCAAGTCAGCATCCAGGCTCATGGATCCAAACTTCTTTCAGTCTGTACTCAGCTTTAGAAAACTAGGCTTTCTTTAGGGTTCTACTTCCCATTTGGATTCAAAGTGGGCCTGACACTTCCTTGTGGCCTGCCTTGCCAGCTTCCCTGGCCCTTCTTCTCTGATGCAGACCTGCCCACCTTCACACAGCAATAGAGCTCGACCAGGAATTCACCAAGGAACTGGCTGAGGCTGCATGCTCCCGGTGCTTGTTTGTCATGGGAGACTTCAACTACCCAGACATCTCGTGGGAAGAGCGCTTGGCCAAATCCGAACGGTCGCAAAGCTTCCCCATGCACATGGACAAATTCTATCTGAGTCAAGAAGTCTATGGGCCGACAAGAGGCAAAGCACTGCTCGACCTGGTACTGGCAACGGGGGATGATCTAGTCAGTAACCTAATGATTGAAAGGAAGCTGCGAGACAGAGACCATGAGCTTTCACTATCCATTGTAAAGCTGGCAAGTCAGTCAGCAATGCAGAAGTCCTCGACTTCAGGAAAGCTGACTTTGACAAGCTCAGGAGGCTTGTTGGCAAGGCCCTAAAAGATCATGACTTGAAGGGGAGAGGAGTTCAGGATGAGTGGTTGCTCAAGGGAGCGATCCTGAAAGCACAAGCAATGTCTATCCCATCTCGGAGGAAAGGCAGCCAAAGGGCACAACAGCACCCTTGGCTCTGCAAGGAACTTGTAGACCTCCTGCATCTAAAAAGAAAGACCTATAAAGGATGGAAGACTGGAATCACCTCAAAGGAGGAGTATTCTGCACTGGGCCAGACCTGTAAGGAGTGAACCAGGAAAGCCAAGGTTGCAACTGAACTCCAACTGGCTACACGTATCAGACACAATAAAAAGTCCTTTTTTAGATACGTGAGGAGCCAGAAGAAAAGCAAGGGTAACAGCGGATCCTTGCTAAGCCAAATGGGACAACTGACAACCAACATCCAGGAAAAAGCCAACCTGCTTAATGGGTATTTTGCATCAGTTTTTCACCAGCCCCAAGGGACGGCCTTGCTCAATACAGTACGGGATGGCCAGGGTGAGGGAGAATTGCTACCCTACATCAATGTAGACCACGTGAAGGAACACCCTGAGAGGCTGGACATCTTCAAGTCAGCTGGCCCTAACAGTTTACACCCTAGGGTACTTAAGGAGCTGGCATGCATCATACCTCAGCCCCTGGCATGGACCTTCAAGAACTCGTGGCGCTCAGGTGAATTGCCCAAAGATTGGAAGAAGGCCAATGTGGTGCCTATCTTCAAGATAGGGAGGAAAGTAGACGTGTGGAACTCCAGGCCTATTACCCTGACCTCTATCCTGGGGAAGATCTTGGAAAAAATTATCCAAGAGACCATTCTTGACAAACTGGCTGTTGGCAACATCCTGAGGGACAGCCAGCACAGGTTTATTGCAGGTAGGTCTTGCCTGAGCAATCTCCTCTTCTTCTATGACCAGGTGACATATCACATGGACACAAGGGAGAAAAGATTGATGTCATATATTTGGACTTTAAAAAAGCCTTCGATCTGGTGTCCCATAATCTCCCCATGGATAAATTGCAGCCTTGGCTATATCACAGTCCGATGACTGGGGAATTGGCTCTGAGGTCGGACCCAGAGAGTGGTAATAAACAGTGGTAAATCATCGTGGTGCGCCGTGATCAGTGGGGTCACCAAGGCTCCATCCTTGGGTCCATATTCTTTAACATCTTTATCAATGATGCAGACATAGGTATCAGAAGTGGACTGGCCGAGTTCACCGATGACACCAAACTTTGGGGTAAAACTTCCACCCCTGAGGATAGGCTAGTGATCAAGGCCAACCTCAACAGGCTCAGAAAATGGGTGGATGAAAACTCCACCTTGGGAAAAAAAACCCCGCAGCACACTTATAGGCTCAGCAGTGCTACGCTTGCTAGCACCATGACCAAAAGGGTCTTGGGGGTCATGATTGACCACAAAATGAATGTGAGCCACCAATGTGATGTTGCCGCTGGTAAAGTGAGCAAAACTCTGGCTTGCATCCATAGATGCTTCTCAAGCAAATTGCAGGATATCATCCTCCCACTGTACTCGGCCTTGCTGAAGCTGCAGCAGGAGTACTGCATCCAGTTCTGGGCTCCACAATTTAAAAAAGGATGTGGAAAAGCTTCAGAGAGTCCAGAAGAGAGCCATGCAGAGGGCTGGAGAACAGGTCCTATGATGAGAGGCTAAGAGCCACGGGACTCTTCAGCCTGGAAAAGTGCAGGCTCGGAGGGACCTAGTGGCTGCCTATAAGTACATAACGGGTGTACATCAGGATCTGGGGAAACACCTGTTCACCAGAGTGCCCCAAAGGATGACAAGGTCAAATGGTCACAAACTCCTCCATGACCATTTCAGGCTGGACGTAAGGAAAAACTTCTTTACTGTCCGAGCCCCCATGGCCTGAAATAGACTCTCCCCAAAGGTGGTGCAAGCACCTACTCTGGACTCTTCTAAGAAACATTTGGACATTTATCTTGCTGGGATACTTTGACCCTAGCTGACTTTCTGCTTCTGGGGCACGGGGCTGGACTTGATGATCTTCCGACATCCCTTCCAGCCCTAATGTCTATGAAATCTATGAAATAACCACCAAAATCCCCTGTACCTTGCATGAGTGTACATGTGTGGTGAAGGCTTCTATTGCATCATAAACTTTAGCATTTCTTACATCTTTCATAAATCAATAGCTGTCTCTGTCTCTGTTTAATCCAACTCACAACAAATCCACTGAAAAGGATTTAGGGCTTTAGGGGAACAATGATTAATTTTGGCAACCTACTGTCAAAATATGACAAAATCAATCAGATTAGTGTGATTTATTTTCTTTTTAATGTTAGCACTTCCCTGTTTTTACATATGTATGAAAAATAGAAGTCACCTGTAACATTTAAATGACTGCTGTTCCATTGGCTCTTGGAAGGTATAAATGCTAACATTTGCAAAAGGCAGACACATTTCTTTGGGTGAATCTGATATCTTTTACTAGACCAGCTTAAATAGTTGGAAACATTTTTTTAGCAAGCTTTCAGGAAGAGCACACACCAACTGCAGAAGGCTTCCTCAGCCTGACGAAGGGTTTTTAAACCCAAAAGCTTGCTAATTTTTCCCCAACTATTTAAGTTGGTCTAATAAAAGATACCAGATTCACCCAAATAACCTTGTCTGCCTATGTCTTTAGACCAACATGGCTACAACCTACACCCCTGTAACACTTGTAAAATGCCCTACTGCTGCAGAAATATACCTTGCCATGGAACTCATAAAAGCTCATTGTCTATATATATCTTAGTCTGTCTAAAAGACGCATCTCTCTCCTGCCTTCTACCTTCCCACTTCCCACACCATGGTGACCTTTCTCAGAGAGGCACAGTGCTTTGCTAGCTACCACAGCCTCCTGCTCCAAAGCTGAGCTCTGTGGCTTGAATTACTCAAGTTGTGAGCTACTGAGGGACTGTCTGCAGCCAGGGTGCCCAGCCTCAGCCTGTGGACCACACTGACTAGGGCTGCCATACGTCCAGGTTTTCCCAGACATATACTCTTTTTGGCTCCTCTGATCCCAGTATGGGCATTTAAAAAAAAAAATATGATTAAATGTCCATGATCCTGGCCAGCTTAGCTTCAAAGTTATTTCCCAGCTTGCCCTAGCAAGGAGCTGCTCAGAGCTGGGGGAAGCGTGCATGGAGGCAGGGCACGCACACATGTGGCCGGCATGCAGCCGGGCAGAGGTGTGGGAGTGGCCCCAGCAGCTGCATGCATATAAATCTGTGGGGCGTTTGGAGGGCTACGGCTTGGGGACTGTCCTGAGGGCTGGGAAGGAGAAGGGGCATGTGTGTGTGTGTGGCAGGGATGTGTGATGGGGATGGGTGTGAGAGAGGGGAGAGGCTCCTGCTGGCACTGGGGGAAGCTGTCCAGTCACCGAGGCTGTCGGAGGGTGGGGGAGGCAAGGGGGATGAACCTGCCCCTCCAATAAGCAAGGTGGGAAATTGGGGGGGCCTTTTGGGGCAGCAGGGAGCTGCGTGGCCTGGCCGGCGGCACTGGGCTAGTGCCCTTGCTCACAGTGCCGGGGCAGCCGGGAGATGCTGCAGGGCTGGGAGAAACAGGGTATTGTGGCCTAGGAGTGAATCACGTACCCCTCCGCGTGACAGGTGCCCTGCTTTTTGGAACTGGAAATATGGTAACCCAAGCTAAGCAGCCAGGTGGTCTGGCCTGTCACGGCTCTGGAGACCCGGCACTGGGGCCGCGCCACCAAATTCCCCAGTCCCGGCTGCACAACCGCGCTGGGCCTGTGGCTGGATGGGGCCCGGCTGGGCTCGCACCCCACGCCAGGCTGAGCCCACGGGTGGAGCAGGCACAACCCCGCTCAGGCACTGGGCACCGGGGGCTCCCCCAGGGACATCTATAGATGTGAAGGCTCAGAGAAAAACCAGAAAAAAAAGTTGTGGTGTTTTTTACAACCGCGTGGCTTCAAAATTTCCAGAAGTTTTGAAGCCAACCCCCCCCAAACAAAACAGCAACATCGCCAACTCTGCTTGAACCTCTTCTGGGAGGTTTCGTTTCATCACATGACGTAACGCCAGTCATGCCTTGACATCAGGAAGGAAGGACCTTGCACTTGAAACGCGCCCGCCAGCTCCAGCAGGCCACGGACTGAGCGTCCCAACCGCCCTCATCTCTCTCGCAGCCCCCGGAGGGGGGCGGGGCCGGGCGCGCTGCGC
>NW_017728993.1:8266952-8277892 GCF_001723915.1 Gavialis gangeticus | reverse complement strand
GGGGTGGAGCGAGGGCGGCTCGGCGGGGGAGTGCGGGGCGGGCGGCCGGGTCACACTCCCGCCGGGCCCGGACGTGCCCGCACCGCCGCCGCCGCCACCATGGTGCAGGTCGTGAGCGTGCAGACGCGGGCGTACGCGGACCAGAAGCCCGGCACGAGCGGGCTGCGCAAGCGGGTCAAGGTCTTCCAGGACAGCCCGCACTACGCCGAGAACTTCATCCAGAGCATCCTGGCCACGGTGGAGCCGACCGAGCGCCCCGCGGCCGCGCTGGTGGTGGGCGGCGATGGCCGCTTCTACATGCGGGAGGCCATCCAGCTCATCATCCGCATCGCCGCCGCCAACGGGGTACGGCCTGGCCTGGGGCCCGGGGAGAGGGAGGGCAGGGGCTCCCCGGGCTCCGCGCTGGCCCCGCTCTTGCCTCGCCCTTGGCTGCTCCTTGACATTTAAGGTAACCTTTGAGGCTCCAGAGATAGGGTTTCCCCAGCTGCAGCCAAAGGTCACCCTGATGTTGGTCCCAGGGGCCGCAGGGCTTCTGCCATGACTTGGAGTGGGCGGCATGTGCCCGCTGGTCCGGGCAAGTGGCGGGCACGGAGGAGCAGCTCCTTGCAAGCATCGCTCGGGCCCCAGGGGCGGAGAGTGTAGCCCGGTTCCTAAAGGAATTGGACACATCCTTGGAGGAAAGGGGCGGTTGTCTCTGCTGAGCACGGCCTCAGCACGGGAGCTTCCTACACCCAAAATGCTGGAGACGGAAAGAGGAACAGGGGGCGAAACCCGGGTCGTGCCCTGTTCCCTCTCTTTCAGCATCTGCTCTCTGCTGCAGGATGGTGGGTGAGATGGACCTAGGGTCTGACCCTGTAAACGGCAGTTCTTTATGTCCTTATGTTAAGTGGGTTTGATCTTCATGGAAACTTTCTTTTTCCTTGGAAGCAACTCTAACGGGGGACATGGGAGCAGCTTTTCAAGTATTTGAAAGGCAGCTTTGGTTCTCCCCTGGCCCAGAAGGCAGGATAAGAGGTAATAAACCAGAGGAAAACATATTAAAATTAGATTTTAGGAAACGTCTCTTAAACACGGGGCAAAGAAGCAAGTTCTTTAGGAGAGCTATAGGATCTGTCTCATTTTCTGAGTGGACAGGTGTTTTTCTTGGGATGGTTTAGGAGCAGCAAGCCATGCAGAGGGTTGGACTAGGTGACCTTTGGCTGTGTGGTACACAGTGACGAGTTTATTGTATAATCTGGGTTATTCACAGATTTAAAAAATGCAATAGGAGTTAGGTACCTTGCATCCCTTAATAGCTGTACCTAAATTCCTACCCTGTAGCAGCAACTGTGTATTGTGTAACTAGCAAGCATCTTCAGCTCAACCCACCCTTTAGTGCTGCTATGCCTTTAGTGTGTGCTTGTAAGGAAGCCTAATCTGTGCTGCTTTATGCCTAAACACACGTGACTATTGCACTGTTGAGGCCTATTTGCTTGAGGAAACATAGAAAGTATAACTGACTTATGACTTTAGTCTCCCTAAGTGGTTACAATTGTTACATTGTCAGGGAAGTTCTCTGCAAGTCTGTGCCTTACAAAAGGGGTAGTAGGAAAAGCAGGAAGTTGTTGTAATATTATGTATCTATGAAGTGGAAGTAAACTGACACATTGATGCATCAAATGGAGACTAAGATGAATGTATATTGCCTTCTAATGATGTGCATGGTAATTCAGAAAACTGGCTTCATAGGTGAAATGTTGAAGACATCTGATGTCTATGGCTGCAAACAGGGAGGTGTGTGACTTTACTGATGTGTTCAGTTCCACATGCTACTGAGTGGTTTTTTTTTGTTTTTTGTTTTTTGTGTTTTTTAAAATAAATAATTAAATAGATCGATAAATAAATAGTAGATCATGGTGTACATCTAAGAGATCTAGTCAGGTGCCTGATAAATCCACCTGTATGAAGCCTTGCAACCATCACATTAAGATGGGGTGGGCAAAATACGGCCCAGGGGCCAGATCTGGCCCACGGGCCCCTAAAAAATTTAGAAAATTAATATTTATTTGCTCCTGGCTGCCTGTCAAAGATGACAGGAGCCAGGGACAGTAGGACCCAAGTGAAGCCGGTAGCAGGACCCAGCAGCAAGACCCACCCAGCCCTGCCCCATCCCCCCAACCAGAAGCCCCTGCCTAGCAGAGAGTTCTGGCCTGGGGCCATCCCTGCTTCCCTGTGCTGGAGAGGGAAATGTGGCCCTCCACAGCTTGCAAAAACTTGATAAGCGGCTCTCCACCCAAAATAATTGCCCACCCCTGCACTAAGACCTTCGATGTATACACCTAGGCAAGAGTATGGAGGAGGGGAGGCTGCCCAGGACTTACCGTTCTCTCTTGAGACCACTGAGAGAGTCCAAAGGCCAGACTGAGCCCAGGTGTTCAGTGTCTCAATGCCAGAGGACAATGGAGAAGAATTGCTGCTGTCTGCCTAATGCCTCAGCAAGGGCACATTTCTGTCAGGGTGATGTCCCTTAGCTTTTCTCCAGCCAAGGAGTATCCAATAGGCAGTGGGAGCTTGGGTTTTATGGTGCCTTGTACTTACCTTACTTTGGAGGTTGCAACACTGTGGTATTTTTATAAGAGCTACCTGCCACAGGTAGCTTCACCATGTTGCCACCAGACCCTCCAGTCAGATGCAGTTGATGGTCATACCCAGAACCAAAATAATAAGTAATTTAGTAGCAAAACCTCCAAACATGAGGTATTTGGGATGAAGGGAGGTATCTGCTTTCAATGTGGGACTGTTCCCTCTTACTGGAGTGACTTGTTCAGGATTAATGTTAGTTGTGTCAGTGGATGTCTTTCTTCACCTGCCAAGTTGGTGGTGTGATGCTGCTAGGGACAGCTCGGTTGGAGGTACCTTGTGGAGACAACATTTCCTCAATGGGACTTCCGTGGGGAGCATGACAAATGGAAAACGTCTTGCTGCTTTGGGTGGCTTGCCTCCTGGCTCTTCTGATTTGCTTTCGGCAGCAGAAGACGGTAAACTTGGCCTCCTGTTAGACAAAGCTGTGCACAAGCCTAGTTGCAGGCTGGCTTGACAAAAGGACAAGGGTGGGCTGAGCTGAAGATGCTTGCTAGTTGCACAATACACAGTTGCTGCTACAGGGTAGGAATTTAAGCACCTACATCCCTTAATAGTTGTACCTAACTCCTACTAATTTCACTGACTTCAATAGCAGTTAGTCACTAAAGCAGTAAAAGTTACTTGAAACCAGTATCATCTCACAGGACAAAACTGATTACTGTTTGAAGATATCTCTTGTGTTTTATGATTTCCTTGTTCTAGCAGCTCACTTTCAGTTTGTGCATGGGCTTGTTACTCCTCACCAAGAACTGACTTCTTCATGTGTCTGCTGATGAAAGGAGTCGAGGGGGGCAATTCTCTTGAGATTAAAAATAAAAACAGGAGCTTTTTCTTTTCGTCAGGTTTTTCTCTTACAAGGAGGTGGGATAGAAAGGAAGCATTTTTGATGCTCATCTGTAGCATACGTGCAAAGCTGCACTGCCAACAGAGACAGCTTTGGATCCTCATGAATAAGCAAGCAGGGGAATTGGTTTCTGCAGGATAAAAGACTGGTTTGTCCCATGTTGGAAATGTACCTAGGAGTCTAGTGGGATCTGGCATTTCTCCAGGACCCTGATCACTCACTACTCCATCAGGAGTGCTTCAGTCCACTCCAGCACTGCCAAGAAGTGAGAACTGCAGACTGAATTTAAGCAGCTGTTTCCTCAGGCGGGACTAGAAGGCTTAATCTTCCACATAGGTCTTTACTACAGTTCACTCAGAAGTGCAATAGCTATCTAGAAAAGGGATCCTCCTTAAATCAAATGCTTGTTTACCTTGTGGTTACAATTTTACTTTTTGGAGGGGGTGAAGGTAACAGGCCAGTGGATATTTCAATCAATCTCTGTGCAAACATGATGCACATGTGCAGTCCTGTACATGTGTGCACTCAGACAAGCAGTGGTTACTTGGAGCCTGTTCCTGGCTGCAGCACCAGGTCATGCAGTATAAGGACCATGCCAGGACCTGTGGGCTTTCCCTGCTTGTGGAGATGTTCCCCAGGCAGGGAAAGCCAGCCAAGTGCTCTGGGGGCTTGAGGAGCTGACTCCTACTTGGGATGCACAAGATTGTCTCCTCTAGGTCCCAGAGCACTTGCCTGGGATAGCAGGAGAGTGTGGACAGCTCAGGGCTGCTGGTGTTCTACTGCTACGTTGCAAATAGATGTCGGCCACAATGAAGTAGCACAGTTTATTAGTACCTTTTTGTTGGTATCCTTTGTTGCGCCATGTATGTGGCTGCCATAAAAAATATTGTGCTGCCATAAAAATATTTATGGCAGCACAAATGTGATGTTGGGTGACGTGTTTTTATCCTAAGATAGGTCATTCTTAGGACAGAATTAGACTCTGAGAAGAAATGGGAAACGTTGCCTCCTATACATGGTCTCCAACTTTTTCTTTCTTTCTTTTTCTTCACAAGTACCTGGTACCTTTCCTTCTGTATTACTAATTTAAAAATAAACAGCTACTTCACAAGAGATCAACTGCTTGGCTATAGCCAGAGAGATGTCAGGCAGAAATATGGTAGTACTGCAACTGAAGATATACTTTACTTCCTAAAGGAAGCAGAAAAATAATCTAGAATGATATGGGCAGCCACAAAAGAAATCTCTGTTTATTTTTACTTCTTTCAAATAAGATACAAATGTAGACTGACCAACCAAATATGCAGCATTACTGATCTCTCTCTCTCTTTCTTTCTTTTTTTTTTTCCTTCCTTTTTTTAAGGTTACTTTAAAGTCTAAATTTGTGGTGCTAGATAAGGCAAGGTACAAGATGTGTCCTGTAGAAGCTAGGAAAAGAGCCACTGCACAAAACAGGCCAATTTGATGCAATCACTGGCTGTGTTTGAACTGCATTGATCTAAATGAAACAGAGATGACCTCTAGCACTACCAAACCTGGGTTCAGAAGTTGTGAGTCATGTCCATAAGAAATATGAGTCAACTAAAAATAGTGAATGTGTTCTGCAGTTGTTTTACTATATTTCTATTTAACTTCATTTGCTGCACAGTTTCTGAACATAGAAGGTACACCTGCTTCACTGTTTTTCTCTGCAACCCTGAGAATTAGGGATTTACTTTGCTTTTTATTTAAGTGGAGAGCTTATAGGACAGTAGCTTGACTGGTTGCTTTGGAAAACAGGAGGTAGCACAAGACTAGTGAATAAATTCCTGAGAATTGGCAACACAGAGTTGTCCAGACAACTGAAGTGAAAGTGGTGGTGCTGCATTTGTACGTGTGTGGAAATTATTTATTAGAATAGTTTTGAGGGGAATCTGTGTAGAAGTGAAGAGTTCTTCCAAAGGAATATTGGGAATTAAATGTGTAACTAATATGCAGACAGTGAGGATAGGTTTTGACTGTAGTTATAAATCCTTTGTTTGTAGTTTTGTTCAGTTGCTTGTAGCCAAACCAACTTGTCTGATAAGAAGTCACAGTGGAATTGATCTATACCAGGGGTGGGCAAAATGCGGCCTGTGGGCTGGATGTGGCCCGCCAGGCTACTCTATCCAGCCCGCAGGGCCCCTAAAAAATCTAGAAAATTAATATTAATCTGCCCCTGGGTGCCTGTCATGTGGCCCTCAATGGCTTGCCAAAACTCAGTGAGCGGCCCTCACCTCAAAATAATTGCCTGCCCCTCATCTATACCATAAGTTAATCTGCCTGTCGCAAAGCCATACTGTACTGGGAGGCCAAGTGGCTTGGCCTCATATGATGATGGGTCCCATTTTTGGTTCAGGACTTTCTGGTATGTTGCCCAGCTAGCAGTTGTCCTAGTTTGGTGACACCATTACAGCTCCATGCCATATGATCACTAGTTTGAGGTGGGGGTAAGCATGATGGGGTGGTTTTTGTCTATTATCTTATCCAAACTGAATATGCCTAAAGATTTATCTTGGCTAGTCATGGGCTATACATTGGACTGGCTTGTTGGAAATTATGGTTGTTCCATGGCTGTTCCATTTAACTAGTATGAGAACACGGCGTGTTAACTATAACCCATATTGTTTTGTTGCAGTTATCTAAGGGTCATTTTGTGCATCCTGCTTATTTGAGAGAGTTGTCTGTTGTGTCAAGAGCTTTTTCATGCATATTCTTGTATTTTTAGTGTCTGACCCTTGCTTGGACCTGTGTCAAGTTATATTGTTGCTTGAATATAAATTGAGATGTTGTCCTGGTCACCACCTACCTCTTACTGAGAATCAGAATTGACATTATGTAGTAATTTATCTTAAATGTAGGTAAAAATTGCATTTTCCTTGTGATAAATCTAGGTCCGATCATGAGACTAATACGGTTCTAGTTTTCCACTTGTGCTACCTTCTCTCGAGTACCCACTGCTACCGTTTCAGTAGATATATTATCTCCCTGGTCTCCCATCAAGCAAATAGCCTGGTAGAGCTGGAAAGCATCCAAGTTTGAGCAATTCTGTTGCATTTGTACCAAGTCCTGGACTGTGCTTTGCATGTATATGCTGGGCTTGTTTTGTTTAAGCTCGTTGACAAATGCCGTGTTCAACTGCTTTGGGAAAGTGAAAACAGTGCTTCCACTAAGAACACTATATGTATGAAAGGGAGGTGGTTTGTGTGATGAACAGCACTGTAACCCTCTCCTCCCAAGGAATAGTTTTCATGATGGACAGAAGTGCGGTCCACCCCTTCTCCAATATGACACTTCATTTCTGTTGCTCTGCTTATCTGCTCCTTTTTCTCCATCTTATTTGCTGGGACACCCAGTCCTATTGATCTGCATAGGAACATTTGCAGTCCTTTTTCTTAGGACGGTTACCTTTCTTACACTACTTCCTCTTAGCCTCTCCAGTGGCCTTCCTTTCCTTTGTGCTGCTCTGCCTCATGCTAAGCAGTATGCTGTAGTGGAGGGCTGTCCAGTGTCTGAGGAAGCAGGAGCCACATGCCCAATGAGCCACACCAGTGGGAGCTACACACCACAGGGGCTGCACTAGTGGGGCCATGCCATGCAGGGGTGTGGGCGCTCCCTGACCATGCTGCATTGTTCACATGGGCACACTCTCACGCCGTAGCACACGCAGCTCCCTGTGGGCTCACCTGTGCTACGTGCTACAGGTGCTCTAGGCTGCTGGCTCACTGAGCACAGCAGGCTGAACCAGGGTGTGTTGTCCTGCCCCCTGAGGTTGGGTCAGGCAGAGAAAGCCAGGGGAGGGAGGAGCAGCCCTGAGTCCCTGGTTGCTGCTGTAGCTGGAGCAAGGGGCAGCAGTGGTCGGGTAGGAGCCAGAGACTGATGTTAACCCCTGTTGGACAGCCCTGGTCTGGTCAGTGGATAGATACAGCAGTGAACTGGGCTTCAGAAGGCCTAACTTCTGTCTGAGCTTGGCCACTAGCTTCATGGGAGACCTTGGGCAAATCATTTCCCCTCTGTGCCATAGGTTCTGCATCCAGTATGGGAGTAAGGATGCAGACCTCCATTGTAAAGTGCTTTGAATGCTACTGCTGGAAAACACTAAATAAAAGCTGGATATTATTGTTACTCAGCCAGGCTTCAGTGTCTAGCACTGTCCTGTTCTGTCAGTCACCTGATACTGATTGCCCTTTGACTTGTCAAAGACTCATGGGTGATAAGACTTTTTTCCAGTTTGTCTGGTTGGGGTAGAGTGATTTTTAAATCGCTAGGTGGAAAGCTTCCATTTAAATAATTAATTTTAATTAACTTTTTCCGCTTGTACTTTGCACTTTTCTTGAGAGAGTGTCTTTCTCACTGATTTATAGTAGTGAATCTACATATATTAAGGATTATATAATAGGGCCTTTACATTAAACTCAAGACATCATTTGTTACTGAGGAAGGTATGCCATAACTGTACATTTTTACTTAAGCAATTATATGAGTTAATGTTTTCAAATTCCTATTAGTTCTGAATTTTTCCTATATTTAAAAACGGCTAGAAAATTATTTACTAGATAATGAACTTTCTAGCTCAGCTCTTTGTTGAGCAGCTGCATTAAGCTGGTAAATGGAATTTAGTCAGATTCATAAAAGGGCACATCAGGTTAAAGGCTTGAACTCCAGAGTTAGATGTCACCCCTTGAAAAATGTGTAGTAACTGCCAGGTGAAACTTTAGTGTGCTCACTCCACTCAGTTTCATGTTGGGGTAGCATTTGTTCAAGACCACTTTCTCCCCCACCCTATCTAGTGATCTGTAGCACCTACTTCTGGCTGCCAGCTTGAGTTGTGTCTGCTTCTTACTGTAGAGTAAAATCCAAGAAAAGTTGCTCCATCAACATTGTCATGCGTCAGCACCTGCAGCTCTCTCCTTTTTTTCCTGACTATCTACTCTCCCTACTGGCTGTTGTGTGTAGACCCCTCTTTCTCCTTGGAATCTGAGCCCCATGTCCTCTGTGAAATAACCAGTTTAACATGGTAGAGGCAGCACTGTAAATGCATGAGGCTACATTTCAGATATGAATGAAGAGGATAGAATAAATTAGTACCATTATACTACTTTTTATGGTGCGCCATTTCATTGGAATGCCCCAAACACAGGAAAGAAGAGTGGGTAGATATAAGCTGTGGCCCTTATTCTTCTTGCAAATGTTGTCACGATCACCATTGGAGATAGCCTCGTTATCTCGAGTCTGGCATTTGGGATCTGCTGAGCTTGCAGAAACAGCCATATAACAGAGCTATAATTATAGCCTGGGGGGCTGAATCTCTTGTCACACAAGTTTTAGGTTAACATAACACTGACCTCGGTGGAGTTGCTCCTGATTTTTATCAATTGAAAGACAAAAAAGAAAAATAATCGTTAATCCAGAGGTGAGGTTTTCTGGTGGCATCTGAGATCCTTCCTGAACTTTGCATTCAGTGACATTCAGACCTCTGAAAACAAGTTTGAAAACTTTAACTTGTCAAATTCCAGCTATCAGGAAATACAGAGCTGAGGCGTACACTAGCTCAGGGGTAGCTAACCTGCAGCATGGGTAGGCAGCTTGTGTGTGTGGCATGCAGCAGGTTGGGCAGGAATTAGTAGCAAATCAGGCAGATCAGAGTGGCACTCGGGGAGGGCACAAGTTTAAACTTGTGGCAGTCCTGCCAAAAAGGTTGGCCCCCACTAAACTAACTCAACTTTAGCTCTGCTCTTTTTGAACAATGACCCAGTATTTCCAAAATGCACAAACTTTGCCCTCTGCCTTTGCAAAAAGAACATCTCTCCTGTCAGGACAGGGCGCACAACCACTGTGACGTGGCACCTAACCCCTTTTCTCTGTTGAGACAAAGTTTGTTTCAGCTGAGCTCCCTACACTGAACCTATGTCCCCGGACACAACCTCACCCTTGCTAAATTCTACTCTTTCTCCAGCTCCTCTTACAGTCCATTCACGACTGCCTGCAGGATTCCTTTTAATACGGGACTTTCTCTACACTTTGTTAACCCCATGCTTCTCCCTGCCTCCTTGCTGACAATCTTTGGCACAAGTTTGCTCCTCTGGGCTGCTACATCCTACAGAACATCCTACAGAACTTGTCATGAGAATGAGACACAATGCATCCCTCCTAATATCCCCCATACTTCTCTTTGCAGCTTTTTTTTGTTTTGTTTTCTGGGGAGGAGTGTAACTTGGATCCCTGCCAAGGGGCAGGATTCACTAGATTTCCTCCAATCATAATCACCACTATATTAAGGTGCTCCAAATAATATCCACACCAAACAATGCAGATGCACTTAATGTAAATGCAACTGCGGTGCACAAAAATAGCCCCAGTGTCTCTTGCCAAGTCCCAGGTTAAGATTGCATGGGTGTGTGCCTTAATGCTTCACTTCCTGGTTTTCAGAGGTTTGAGTGTTGATATTCTGGGAGGATCTGAGATATCGCTGGCAACCTTAGCTGTGTGTTAGTGGTGGCTTGTTGCTGTGAATTCCTAGTGGGTTTTTAAACATAAAAAGAAAAGTTTTTGTTTTGTTTTTTTGCAGGGGTGAGTCCTAATCTTGCCAGTAATAGTAACATGGGGGGTTTGCACTTGACATGCTGCAGTAGCTTCCTGAAGGATGAGGATGCTAGATAGCTCTCAAGTGGGTCCCCCACCCCTTCTGTCCATTATCACACACTTTGTGATAATGGAGTGGGCTGAGGTCATGCTTTGAACTGTGCTGAGTGCTGGCAGGGCTTGTAAAAGAAATCACAGGCATGGTCTGTGTCCCAAAATCTTGACAGTTTCATTGCAAGTGAGTACAGGCTGCACCACTCTCCTTCCTGTCCTGTTTGCCATGAAACATAATTTCCAGCCCCATCCCTGTCCCATTGGCGGTAAGCCAGCAGCTCTCTAGAAATCTGCAAAGTTCCTCCTTGCTGTCAGGCACCCTCTGTTGCTGAGTACTCTTATCACGGGTACCCGCTTGTGTACAGAATGGTCAAACACTTATTCCTTTACTTTTGTAGGCCAAGCTGTCTCCTGAGACAGACCCCCTCCCCCTCTTCTACCAAGGCCTCCCAGCCATGCCTCTGGTCCACTTCCCTCCCAGCTGTTTCCCTCTCCACCTGGAGCTGTCACATGCCTCAAGTTTTTATTCACTGGATTTCAAAGATTTAAATCTGTATTACCTTCAGGGCCCCACAGTTCCCATGGGAGGCAGGGAAACGGGCTGAGCCCCCTACAGAGGGAAGGAGTCTCCCAGATTGCAGAACACGTGGGATGGTGGGAATGCAGGGCTCCTGCCACTGCAGAAGGTCAGCTCCTCGGATTTAGTACGCATAGAGGAAATGGGGTGGGGGAAGTAGAGATGGCAGCCCAGCATGGCTAATCCTGCTCCCCTCCTCCCTCACACACATGCACAAGGCACTAGTGCCTTCCCTTGCCGTTC
>NW_017728993.1:8255082-8261952 GCF_001723915.1 Gavialis gangeticus | reverse complement strand
TGCTCCCCTCCTCCCTCACACACATGCACAAGGCACTAGTGCCTTCCCTTGCCGCTCCTACTAAACTCTTCCCCTGGACCAGAGTCTCGCAATCTCTCAAATGTACCTATATTCCCCTCCCCATAATCCTTCTCTTCTCACCACAGCCCCAAAGCCCTCTCTTTTTATTCCTCCCCTCTGTCCCTCACAACAAGACTTTCTTTATCATTAATTTTCCTTTTGAGTGTACTCGGAGCACTTTGCTGTACTTGAATTACATTTCCTCAAAATAACAAACTCCCCTGTCAGAGGTGGATTTTAGTAACAGACCTTCATTTTTTTTTATTTTTTTTTTTGGGTGCCAAAAGTCAGGTTTATACTTGAATTTGACCACTACTCAGTCGACCTAAGGGCAACAGCTTGTTTCCTTAAGTGACCCGAGTCTTAGGAAAACACAACAGAAGCAGTCTTTGACCAGTCTTTCTGCACATGAGCATTAGGATCGAAATGGTGCATGAATATTTGGCAGGCATCTCTCCCGAGAACTTAACTCTTTTTCTGAACAATGCATCCAAGTATGGCGTCCCTCCAAAACTTTGGTATAATTTGTCAACTTGAAGTGCTGTTTCAGTGTTTGGGCTGAATGAACCTCTTGCTCATGTGAACTCCTTCCTCCCCATTAGGACTGCTAGCCTTACCCACGCAAGAGATGGCAAATTTCAAGGCAACCTTACTAAGCATGAGCTCAGTAACTTTTGGTTGACCTTTTAAACAGAAAGGGCTTGTCAGCCTGAGGTGTAGCAGAACATGGAAGCTGAGACCTAGGCCTATTATCTCTCCAGTCGAGCCAGTTCTGAGAGGTTTTGCCACTAGCTGCAGCAATCCCACAGGATCTAAACCAATACTTATTTGCCCTGGTCAAGTTGCCGCTGTGTCTGCTTTCTGTCATGTCAGACCTCTGCTGCCCATCCCACTTCTTTTCTAATTCTTACCAGACCCCACAGTAAACCTAGTGCACTGGGTCTAAAGTCTGTAGCAAGATGCATGGTCCATCTAGGTAGCACCTAAACCAGGGATGCTCAACTCCCAGCCCATGGGCTGGATCCAGCCTGCAGCCCTGCCATCCAACCCTTGAGGCTCCCTATGGGTTCAGAAATTTAACTGGGAGAACAGTGGTACTGCTCCTCTGCTGCCAAGTTTCTGGACCCATGGGAAGCCCTGGGCCCCGTGTGCTAGATTGGGTGCCTGATCGCAGCACACGGGGCCACAGAGGCAGCACTGGGTCCCACAACCCAATCCTGACGCCAGGGGCTGGGGTGATGCTGGTCCCCAGGGTCCAATGCTGGTGGAGAGTGGGGCTGGGAGAGGGTAGTGCCAGGATCCGGGAACCCAATCCTAGTGCCCCAGGGCAAAAGGGAATGGTGCAGAGATCCTGGGAACCAATACCAGCATGGGGGAGGGAGGGGATGGTGCCAGGTCCTAGAATCCAGTCCTGGCACATGGGGATCTTTCTGGCTTGCAGACTGGACCCACCCCACTACCACTGACCTAAACATTTTGCAACAAAATAAAATTTCTGCAGCAACTTGAAATATGGTACATGGAAGAAGTGAGCTTCAACCAAGAGCTTTGGAAGTTCTTTCAAGTAGCCATCATGGACAGTGTAGCACTTGATAGTGCCCATCTGCATCTGTCACGTTGGATGGAAAGCTAGTGCCTTTTGCAGCTGCAGTGTAGCATCATGTGGAGCTCTGGCACCATCCTGTTATGAAAGGGGTATGTCTACAGCACAGCAGTACATACACCCTGAGGCCACCAACCCAACCTCTCCAACTTGCTTTTGCCAAACCTGGAAATATGCAAGGCTGTTCCCAGGTTGTTTCCAGCATCTGCTCTCAAGCATACCAGAGACCAGTGTCTTGAGACAGCTTAGGTGGGGCTTCCCAGAGCAGCCTCAAGGCTATGATTTCAAATGCAAGCAAGAGTGGGTGGTGGGCTTGTTAAGTTAATGTTTTATGGTTATGCCAGCTCAAGAGTTTGGCTTTTTTCCAGCAACACTGATTGGGAGTGATCAGTGAACTAACAGGCATGTCTGGGTTGGGTGAATGGAGTATCAAGACTCATGGTCATTTGAATAGGTCTATGTGGGAAGCAAAAGAGAGATAAGGAAGGAGACCAGACCAGGAGGGTTGGGTCTGTCCAGTGGAATGGTTACCAGGCAACAAATTGCAAGGCGGGATGAAAGATGAAGGAGGGAGAGGCCACCTCAAGAGGAAGGCAGAAGTCACCTAGTGACTAATTAGGGGTCTGGAAGAAGCGTGGAAGGGAAGGGTCTGTTTCCAGCTGTTACAGGACATGTGGGTAGGAGGTGGGGGAGAGAAAGGGACCACAACATTTGGAGGAGAATCCTTGTGCAGATGCGAGATCTGAGTCTCTTTGGAGAACTCTGACCTAAGCCTAAAGGATGCTCCAGGCTTGAGAAGAAGCATGCAGGGAAATATCCGTAAGTGTTTGTTGTTCTGTCCAGGTCTGTATATCTTATGTCTGTTTTCCAGGTTAATGAGTAATTAACGTAAATGCAGGGCACTGTGACAGATTCAGGTCCAAGGGCAGCAGTGATGCCCCCTGGTGGCCACATAATTCCTGACCTGGCTCCAACTCTAGAGTCCCTCACCTCCTTTACTCCCCTGCCACGACTTTGATGTTAAGATTCATTAGGATGGAGGCTGCTTAAGGGTCTTGGAGTGAACCTGACATTGTTCAAGGGTCAGGCCTCGGCCTTCACAGCCTCTGCCTTATTTGCTGTAGCTGAGCCCTCTAGCTCTAGTCTGCAGACCAGACCGAGCTTCTGGGTCCCCAGCTTCTTGCCCTCTTGGATTCTATTGGGTCATCCCTCTCGGGCTATCTCTGCTTGGGCTCCAGGCCCCGTTTCTGCCCTGCCCAGGTGCTGAGCCCTTTGTCCCCCATAGTCTCTGTCATCCCCTTCTTGGGCTCTGTGCAGCTGACATGCCCCCTGCAGGCACTAGGGGACCTCCTAAATCATCCCTCCGACCCCCCCGCCCCCACAAGCTCCAGGTAAAACTGGGATCAAAACACAAATAGAAGCCCTTCTGGCTCTAACAAAACTGATACCCGAATCCTCAGTACAGATCTGTTGCTAGCCCTTAGGTCTAGTGGACTCGGGGCCTAGTGTACTCAGTCTGCTTCTGCCTCACAGGCGCCTTTGCAGAGATCCTTGCTTTGTTCCCACATCCAGGCTTCAGGCCCAGCCTCTGGGGCTGCCTTATATTTCTCTGGCCCTGCTCCTATTCCGGTCAGTGGACTTCCTCAAGGTTGCCTGCAGGTGTCTCCTAATGAATTTCATCAACTGCTTTCCACAGTGACCCAGTTGCAGCTGTGCACTGCCTGATGGCAGGGATCCCCAGGCTCTTTCTCTCTTAGTGATGGAGCCGACAGGCACTCATGAAATTAGGGCTGTGGAAAATGGTGAGTTTAAGCTAGGGGTGCACTGATAAAGATTTTCTTGGCTGATACTGATAGCCTGTTATTCAGCAGGCATATCAGCCGATAGCAATCCAATAACTGATTTAGGAGCACAGATAGGTAGCATGGAGAGCAGCTCCCTGGAGGTAAGTCTGTGAAGGGGAAGGGAAAGGGCTTGTGGGGAGCAGTGTGAGGCCCCCACAGTGAGGGAGGGGATGGGGCAAGGGCTTGAGGCACTGCCCGGACAGGGTGGTGAATGGGACCCCAGGGCTGGGGCAGTGGGACAGAACCACGGGTGGCTCATCCAGAGGATCAGTGTCCTGGCACGTAAAAATGGTGGCAGGGGTGCTTGAACTAAAGTTTGTCAAATGAGCTTTAGTTCAAGCACCACCAGCACCATTTTTAAGCATGGGGATGCTTTTTGGAGCTGAGCCAAGTGGGGCAAGGGCAAAGCCAGGGTGCCCACTGTGGATTTAGGGCTCTCTGTGCTACTGCCTTTGCTCTGGAAGCCACACATCAGCTGTGTGCCCTCTGCCAATCTAGCAGCAGGAGGCACAACTCGCTGCTGCCACTGCTGTAGGGTGGGCAGGGGCCATGTGACCAGCGCACAACTCCTGGGGCAAAGGCAGCAGGGCAGAGAGACCCAAGGCCACAGCAGGCAGCCCACCTCTGCCCTCACCCTGTGCACAAATTGTGGGGGGGAAGGCACATGCTCCCATGCCTCTCCTGGGCTTATGTGCAGTGGCGGGGAGCCACACCCTCCCCCCCAAGTCCCCTGGACAAGCCACCTGTGGCCCTGTCCCACTCCCTGCCCTGGCTCCAGGGTCCCATTCACCATCCTGGCTGGACAGCACCCCCAGCCTCTGCCCCACTCCTTCCCTCACCATGGGAGCTTCAATATGCCCCCCCCATGCCCCTTCCCTCCCTCATGCCCCTTCTCCTTCACAGACTTGCCTGCAGAGTGCTGATCTCCAAGCTGCCTGGCTGAATTCCTGGTGGCTGTATGCATGCATGTGATGTCCGGGGGCCCTGGCCAGAAGGCATATTATATTTATCGGTGACATTATTGGCTACACCAGCCAAAAAAGGTCAATAGCCAATAATATATTTTTTTTATTGGTGCCGATCTGATATGGCACCAATATATTTGTGCATCTCTAGCTTCAGCTACTGAGAAGTCTACGGGATCAGCACTGAAGCTGGAAGTATAAGGTGGACTTCATGGCTTCCTTTCTAAGCAGGGGATGTAGACAAAAACTGTGCCCAAGAAATATGCCACGGTGGCCAAGGAAAGAAGTAGCGCTGCAGGCTACTCGGACCAAGGGAATCTGAAGGCTATACAGGTTGAGCAACCATACAAGCAACCTAGTGAGTGTGCAGACAGGGGCAGCTTTCTGAGTTCTGTGCAGCACTTTCTCTGGTAAAGTTTACATACTTTGTGAAAACACAAGCTTGCTTGTCTCTATCATTAAAAGAAGTCAACATTTTAGTAGGAAAAAGTTCATAGTCGAGGACATGTTTTTGCATATCCAATTCTTGCTGGTAGCAACTGGAAAACCCCACCCCTGAAGCATTTGGTGATTACTAAATCACCCTGAATCATTTAGTGACCACGTGATCACCAAGTACTAACATTTCTTAGTAAATATCATCCTTGTTAGCTGCTCAACATGAAATGTCAGGACAAGAAACATTAGTCTATTGGTCGTCAGCCTTGCTTAGTGTTTACATCCACATTCGCTGTTCAGGACTATACCAGTGTCTACATCTTTTTTGGACATCTTTCAGGACTATGATAATATCCAGAGGAGCCAGCCTCTCAGTATCATTAGGGCACACTGATGCTGAGCTGGGTTTAATCCAGAGTGAAAGGCTGTTTGATAGTTATGGCAGCGGACTTGGTTTTGTCCAAACTGGTAACCAGACAGCAGCTGCGGTTGATGGTTCATCTGGTCAGTTTACTAGATCAGAGCCAACAAAGCAATGTCATAAGCATATTGGAGGTCCTAAAGCAAAATGGTGTCCAGCTTGCTGCCAGGAACTTGGGCATCGTCCAGCTTATTCATCGTCACCAGTCAATGCTGATATTAAACAAAGATGGAGACAAGACAGAAGGTGGAACGAGGAAAGCGTGCTGTGTATTCATGTGCATCGTGAACTTGGAGGCAGCTCTCAATTGCATTATAGAGCTCTGGCAATAACACCACTTATCACGGGGCCGCCAAGTTGCCACATTGAATTCCATAAGCTAGGTTTTTGGAGATGCCAGCCCTTCTACAGCTACAGGTTATGTACAGCATGGGTGGTGACAGGTGTGCAAGATTTCTCCCTGTCTTCCACTCTGCCAAAATTTATCTCATCACCTGTATGCATGTAATGTGACCTTAATCTATTCTCCACGCCATTTAGACCTTTATTCTTAATAGTGAATTTTGGCACAGATGCCTACCTTGTCAGTTTAGGGTACAATGTTAAACAGCCATCAGATATGGCAAAGATAAAGGCATTGTGTTTCATATCTGTCCCCTTCCAGCCCCTGTTAGCTTGGCATCCAAGTGAAGTAAAGTTGTCCATTCCTCCTAGCTAGAAAACTCCACAGCAGTGTTTCTCAAGCTTTGTAGATGCAAGGTGCCCCTCAACAATCTTGAAGCCATCTTTGAGAGTCTTGAAACACCCCTCCAAAAATGCCAGGTCCTAGTTTGCACTCATTTTTAACTACAGAAAAATAATAGAGCAATTTTTGCAATGAACTGTGACCACAGCAGAAGTCAGAAGGCTTTTAACACTATGGACTCCTTTTTGGAATATCTGAGTTTATCTTGTGGATCATGTTTGCACATCTAAGAGTGCTAACATTGTGTTGCACCCTGCGGCACCCTTGAAAGGATCTCAGGGCACACCACTGTGCTGCAGCACCCTGCCTGAGAATCGCTGCTCTACAGTATCTGCTTTCATTTCAGTGTCACATCTCTGGCAGCAGAGCCCTGTGTACTCCAGAGTCTCCATACCTCTCGCAATAGAAAGTCAAACTAACCAAAAAGAGGAGGAAGGGGGGGCAGGGATATATTGCATACTTAATTAAATAAATACACAAATGTATAGTGTGTTTATAGTTTCTTTTTCCCCTGCCAGTGTTTGAGAGGTTTCATGTAAATCTCCCCTATCTATGCAGCAAAGAGGGAGTTGATTCTAGTGGCTTGTTGCTTTTTGTATGTAATTGAATAATGAGGGATTTCATGGGACAGTAAGCTGATCTCATGGTGCCATCTGGGCGTGAGAAGGGGAAAAAGACTTAGTAAGCAATTTAATACAAGTGGGAGATTCCCATGTGAATCTTATTGCAATGATCAGGAAACAGATGTACTGTGTGAAATGAATACAGGCCATACCCATTCTACTCCAGGTTTT
>NW_017728993.1:8251965-8255071 GCF_001723915.1 Gavialis gangeticus | reverse complement strand
GAAATGAATACAGGCCATACCCATTCTACTCCAGGTTTTTTTTTTCCTCTTCTGTACCACTAGATGGAAACCTCTGCATATGAACAGACTACGTGCCACAGTGCATGTTCACTTCTGGATACCAAAGTAAGGTGTGCAAATCAGTCTTAGTACAAAGCTTTAAAGATGTCAAGTTACATTAAGAGATTAAATTAGATTGTACCACTGGATTACTCTCCAAAATAAAAGGGAGGATTTCTGAGGTTCAAATATTACAGTTAAATCTAAAGTTTTAGTTTTTCACATTTGATGTGTTTTAGTCGAATAGATGCATCATAAGAAAATTTATTTAAGTATATGTAGCTACTTATAACCAAAGTCCGATTTTCTTTACATACTGGGAAGCGTCACTGTCGCAGAACAGAATTCCCCAGTCCTTTCTATAAAGCTGAACAAAATCACTTTTCGGGGGGGAATAGGGAGGGAAGAGGCCTATTTTATTTTTAAATATCCAACTTGATTTAAAATCCCCTTTTTCAAGTATCTTAGTTCCTTGGGCTTCTTTTTCAAAACTAGGTGTTCACAAAAGATAACTAGACCAATGTGTATCTGTCCAAAGCCACCCTTCTTACAGTAGAGTGAGTGGGGTTTCCTCTGCACATCAGCAGACCCTCTCCGCAGAAACTGTCCCCCTCCGGAAAATGAATGCAAACCCTCTATCCCATAGCCTTAGCCTTGCTGCTTCCTGGTCCGATGCTGTGTTCTTTGGTAGGAAACTGAAATATGAAGGAACCACGGGCCATTTTTATGTCTTGCTGGGTGTACCCACTTGTTAGGGGAACAGTAACCCCTTTATGACAGCATATTTGGCTACTGTACTGTTCCAGATTTTTATGATAGCACTTGCCTTCAAATATGTATTTGGGAGGGAACCTGGCTCTAAGAGAATTAGAAGTCTTTTTCCTTCCTCCTCAAGACATGTCTCCATGCTTGGCTGTGGAAATTACTACTGTTTTAGAGCTGTAAGATTGGCGTGCATGCCTACTGTCCCTCCCTTTCTTTCCCTGGAATACTTGGGAAGACGTTGTCACAGTGATTTCATCTTCTCCCCAGAGTGTCCGTTGCCATGTATAGCATTTTGAATTGAAGGCAGTCCCAAATTTCCTTGCAAAATAAGGAAACTAAATTATATGCACAATTTTGACTTTTGCTTTAACATCAGGCAGGCGGGTCCCTAATGAAGTATAGGCTTCCAAATTACTCAACTAATGTTTGTAAAATGCCTAGAGGGAGGGGAGAAAGGAGTGGATAAACAAACATTGGATTCAAACATCCCAGAATTCAGGGGGACGATTCCTCATAAATTATAGGAAAGTTGGCTTTTATTCAGTCCAGATGAAATATAGCTGGGACTAAACATTTTGGCTGCCATTCTTTTCTGTATGCATTTAATCGTGTTGTTTCAGCATTCACAGCTTTAGATGCATGCACTTTTCCAAAATCATCAATAGTAGTTTGCAACGACCCCGTGGAAAAATTCTGCTCTTAATTATTCTTGGTAAACTTAGTTGAAGCCATTGGAGTTGCTCTGGATTTTTTTTCCAGTGTAATAGTGGAATTCAGCTCACTGTGCTCAACATGCCACTTTTTTTTGTGTTTGTTAGAGGAAATCCCGTCCCTTAAGCAGTATAGATTATTGTCAATGGAGAAAGTTATTGGCTGTCAGAATGACAGGGGAACTGTAGGTAACAGATCTTCTTACTTCCATTTTAAGAGTGACCTTTAACTTGCTAGGCTCCATGAAATAACTAGCTGTGTACTACTATGCTTCCTGGAAACCTGCCTCAGTATTAGTGTCCCAGTGAGGACTGTGCAACAGTAAGAACCACCACTGGAGACCTGGCAGTGCTGTAGAAATGTACTCATCTTCCTGAAACCATTTCTGTGCTACATTGGTTTGGAGCAGAGCCTGGCAACAAATCAATACTTCTGACTGAAGGGCTGACTTGTTAACAGCCTCTCTGGCCATCCCCACGCTAAAAGAAAATAGGACAGAATTAACATTGCTGAGATATTGCCCGTAATTATACAGCAGTTGCAAAAGGGCAACTACTGTATCAAACAGAAGACTGCGGAAAAGATAAAAATTTCCCTTTTCCTGTCCAGTTCCAGGAGGGATTGTAGTGTGGAATTATATGTATTCTCTCTGACATTGATCTTCCAGAACAAGTGCAAGAAAACTTCTTCAGTTACAGAAACCGCATGCAGCTCAAGGTTCAAGGAGCTATTTTTGGGTACTTGACTGCTTCACTGAACTTCTAACTAGTAGATGTGCCATTGCTGGTGTCAAGATTTCTTTTAATTTCACCACAATTTATTTTTTAAATGCATTTATATGAAAAAAGACCATGGAAGACAGTCCTCTGCCTGTACTTACTCTGCCAACAACACCTTACCATGACCAGAGACCAGGAACCAGTGGATTACGGAAGAAGACCTTTTATTTTGAGACCAAGATAAACTACCTGCAGAATTTTATCCAGAGCATACTTTTTTCCATAGATCTAAGAGACCGACAAGGATCTACTATGATAATTGGAGGAGATGGGCGATATTTTAATAAATCTGCAACAGAATTGATAGTTCAAATGGCTGCTGCTAATGGGGTTGGTATATATTAAATCTGACTAAATTCCTAATGCTTTAGCACATCTCGGCAGAAATACAGAATCCTAGTAAATGAGGTGGTGTGAGTTTTAGCTAATTTCCTCCTGTCTTTTAATTGATTGCAAGTAGCTAATTGCTCTAATGGAATTGGTTAGCTATTTGCAATCAGCCTTGGTATTAGTGACAGTAGCCAAGGGGTTTTTTTATATATATTTTAAGCTATTTTGCTGTTTGGCATAGAAAGGAAAGGACAACGTGAAAATAAATATATTGTATGTATTCATGTCATTGGGTATATTTCACAGATTTATTGGCACTTGTGAATGTTAACTCTCCTAAACTGTGGCACTGTTTACAATTGATAGGTAGAATGATGGCCCCTGTTCAGTGACAACTCGGTTTAGCTCTGCAAAAGCAGCTTCATTATTGGTCTGAGCTGCTTGACAAATGAAAAAGCAAA
>NW_017728993.1:8243195-8251954 GCF_001723915.1 Gavialis gangeticus | reverse complement strand
CATTATTGGTCTGAGCTGCTTGACAAATGAAAAAGCAAAACACAATGTCTGGAGGTTTCTCAATGGATGTAAATAGCTGTGTCAGGAGTATCAGGATAGTATTCAAAATTGGTATATTCTGCTTGTTACAGAGGGACCTATTTATAGACAGCTCTGCTTATAATGAAATTCTGTTTATTGAAGCTGGAGTTAAAGTCTCGTTGTCTTTCAGTGCAGTGCAGCTTGTACTAGAAATGTGGGTATGTGGTTTTTCAGGGGGAAAAGGAATTTCACAGAAGACTTCATTAAAACAGCTCACTGGGAAGAATTTGGTTTAAAACCATTAATCAGAAAGTACTGTACTTATGGTTAAGAGGTAAAGATGGAAAGGGGACACAGTTGTGGGGGGGTGTTGTTTGTGTGTGTGTGTGTGTTTTTTTTTACAACAAAATATTTTTGGAGTAAAAATTTTAAACAGCACAACATCTGATATTGTAAATCAAGGTAGCTCCATTGGCATCAATACATTGTCCAAGTAGAAGATCTATAGCAATGATTTTTTTTTCTTCTAACCAGGAAGCTGGGTTCCCTGCAGTGTCATGAGATTCTTCTAAGGGCACCATGCAAATATTAACACTGTTAGGTGTGGAAACACCTACATGTGATTTTTTTTTTTTTTTTCAAGACAAACCCAGAGGCTTCAAAGAGAAATCCATAGGGTCAAAACCATTCTGACCTGTAGTGGTCTTTCTGAGTTTTTTGCAACAGAAGAATGACTGTATTATATTTTTGGAGTCAAAAAGTGAGTGAAAGCCAAGAGCTGGCATTTTCCAAGGGGTGCCTTAACTCTCTGAAAAAGTACAGACCCACTGATCTATAAAGTGTAAATTTATACTAGGCGAGGATGAGGCCTGCAAACACTGCAGTTGGGACTGCAAACATTTTATCAAGTGCCTTCTAATTCTACTTTCTTTGCAGAAGGTACTTGTTTGCTATTACAAGAAATGAAGGGTCTCAAAAAAGGTGGGGGGGTAGCTTCTTTTCTAATGTAGAAGATTGAAGTGAATATGGAGCTATGCCAATATATTGAATCTGAAAATTTGTCCCTAATTTATTTTCTAATAATATGCTCCATACGGGTCTGATTTTTTTTTTTAAATGTGAGTTTTCTTTAGTTTGTATGTTGCATTTTTACATTGTCTGTCTGTCCAGTACCTCTGGCTTTTTTGATCAGGTTTATCAACTGCATGATAAGCCCAGTGAGTACAATGTAAAGTATGACTGAGGAAGTTTTCTAATGTAAAATTCGCATGAGGAATGCATATCTTCTCTCAGAAACATGGCAATCAATTTAATCTCTGTGATGTAGACAGTTACCTTTGAATGTGTGATCAGAAGGATTGCCAAATAAGACCAAACATATTTGACATGCCAGTAATGGTCTAATTTATATTTCATACTTTTAATCAGTGGCTTCCAATCTCAGGTTGCAACCCAAATCAGGGTTGTAGGGAGTCTCCCCTTGCTCCACCCCTCCCACCTGCGGGGCTCTCCTGACACAGTCCACATGACTTGCCGCTGCTGCCCCCCACGATCCCAGCCCAGGCCAGGCTCTGCTGGTGCCACTGAGCATGAGTGAGTTGGGGGCAGAGGTGGGGGTCGCAACCCAGATTTAGGGTTGCAGCAAAAAAAAAAGGTTGGGAGCCAAAGCTTTAAATGATCTTCCCCTAATTAAAGGAAATGACTAAGTCAGTAGTCCACATAACCTGGCATATATAAATAGAATTATCTAAACTTAGATGGTGTAATTATGGCATGGTGTAAAGTACTGGTGAGTTTGCACTTGGGATACTGGTGTATGATTCTGGTCTCCTTCTGCAGGGGTGGATTTCTGGTGACAAAATGGTATTGTAGGCACCTATCAGCTTAATGGATGAACCCTGATTTTTGCTGCAGAAAAGTATGCAGAGGCATTTATTTTATTTTTATTTTTGAGCACTCACATTCTTAGGTTTTCTGTGTTGTAAGGGAGATTGTATGCTGCTTTGGGATCTCTTTAAAGTTGTGACACCAAATTGACATCTCAACAAAGTTTAATTTTAAGTCCATATTTTTTTGAATTAAAAAAAAAAAGCCTTGTGGGAAGGGGGTTACTAAATTATGAAGAACTAATTTCCCCTGAAATAAGGAACTCAGTAAATTTTAAAGCTTTAAATGTAAAGTTAACACAATAACCTGCCCCAGAGATAACCTTCACTCGTAGGAAACGCAAAGGATTAATTTGGATTAAAGGTCACTATCTCTACCCAATATGTACAGTGAGTGACCAGAACAATGGGACTCGAGTCTCTGCCAGTCTCTCAGTGTTACTGTAATAGTAATAATAAGGGAGTCAAACTTTTCTCCCAAACTTTGAAGCTGGCTCATTGCCTCTAATTATTCTGATGGTTTTGATACCCGCAGATCATTTTGTGACATATGCTTAGTTTCTGGCACCACTGTGTTGAACTAGTTGATTAGCTGCATGTTGGCATGTACCTCTAGTTGCTCTTGGAAGAGAAACAAATAACTGTTCAGTAATAGTTTAACTGAAAGTTTGCAGAAGTATGAAATTAAATCCTCCCTGCTCCACCTCTTCACAGAGGAAATGCAAGAAGCACGTAAAGGAATTTCAGTGCAATGGAGAGTTGGCATTTTTATTGCCAAAATAGGAGTTGTTTAAGAAATTGGGTGGGGAAAAAGATATTGGATTGGATTCTATTCCAAACAGGCCCCTAGGGCACTTTTACACATGCTCCAGGAGGAGGGTGGGGAGCCCTTTAATAAGAGCAGCTCTGAGAGCTACTTTAATTAAAGTTCCACAGCACATTGTGCATCTGTGTCCCCATGCTTCAAAATGGTGGAGGGGACGCTTGAACTAAAGCTCATTCGAGACGTGGGAAGCTGCTGGAGCATGGTAATTGCCACACTTAATCAAGTCTGCCCCAACACACTGTAATTACAGCACATCAGAGTAGCCTCCACACTCATGTATAGGCACCTCTAAGTTTTTATCTTATTCCACCTTCCTCGAGTCCTTAAAAAGCGATTAATATGTCTATTTTCATAGTGTACCTTTATTTCAGCTTGAAGACTTGTTTTTTCATGACTCAGTGTGGAGAAGACGGTCCACCCACCTTTTGTCTTAAAAGGTGGAATGGTATCTAGCCCACTTTCTGCATTTTGATGGGGGTGAAGGAGAATGTGAAATTAAAAAAAATCTGTTCATACTAATTGTTCAAGAAGAGTTATGTAAAGTCAACTCAAGCTCTTGGGTTGGTCACATCTACAATTTGGTTTTCTGCTGTGACTACTGCCTTGGGCAAAATAGAGCAAAATTGACTTGTATACTCCAAATCTTCCACAATTTCAAAACGATTCTGGGGAAAGGAATAAACACTGTTTCTTCATTTGAAACATCTCCTCTCGGAAGTATACGTTTCTCTACAATCAGATGATGTGCACTGAATTTAGGACACGGTACTGAGTTCTTGGTGTCTTTATAAAGGTCTGCTTCTCACACTATAGATTCTTTAGGTACAGTAGAACCTCATTAATTCAAAATGCAGAGGACCAAAAAAACCACTGACTTTTTAAAATAAATGTACCCATACTGATTTGCATTTATGCATATTGGCACGGGTGTCTACAGCCTTAGTTCACTCGCAGTCAATGCTTGCTTTCTGCAAAATGCTTCAAGTTTCAGCGAAGGTATTCCATAAACACACTTTTGAGCAGCACTTTTGTTCCTGCTTATATATAATACAAACTATGTACGATATTAATCCAAAGCCAAAAGGCACATGATTTGCCTTTGGGCTGGGCCCCAGCAGAGTCGACAGCATTTCAAGCCATAGTGATTCCCACAGCCCAGCACTACTCAGTAGGTGTGTGTGTATTCCAGGTACCTACCGCCACACATCTGCGTGCGTGATCTACATGCCAATTAGCCCCCACTCAGGACTGAAACTGGGTGTGCTTGTCATGAGTCCTGGAACCCTCCAAAAATGTATATGCAGGTGAGATGTGGGGCTACCTGGTCTGGCTGCACACCTTGGTGGGCAGGGCCACACCAGGCACAGGTGATGGACCAAGAGAGGGGACCACAGAGCCTCTCATCTACATAGACATGTAGTGAGTAATGTTTGCTGGATGTTCAAGGCTGGTGAATAAACGGATGTCATTGGAAACGGCACTGCTCATTTGCGGGAAAGAAGAGGAAGTTGAAATGTATTTGATGTGGTGGCTCGCTTGGAAAAGCATTGGCACTAAGGGGGACAGGGTGCGATGGCTATTCTGTCGTATTCAGGTGGGCCATACTAACATAGCCTTGTGTCAGGGTCTACCAGTATGTTTGCCCAGTATGGGTCTCTGCCTTGGGCCCAGTGTTGTATGGGTATGCTCAGTGCAGGCTGCATTCAATCAACTTCATAGTTGGTTTCCATGACTGAGCACATGCTGTAGCAGTTTAATGATAGGTAATGCATTTAACTAGGTTTTCCTGGTCCAAGGGACCAGAAAATGGCTTCAAATTTCAAAGTAGTTGTATTTTGAATTATCAGTATTATAAAGCATACAAAAACCTATCTTTTTGGCTGGGGAATGACAATAGCTTCAGAGTATCTGATACTTTGAGCGATCTAGTGTCAAACTAATGAGATTTTACTGGAACTACTTTGAGCTAAGGTTAAATATAAAAGCCTGGCTGTGTTAAGATAGGCTAAGAATAGAGGAGAAAATAAAGGAACGTATTGGACTACTTTCCAGGATTTTATAGATGGCATAATAAACTGATTTAAAAAAAAAAAGCCAGGAATGTAAATAAATTAAATGCTAGATATCATGAATAATAAAAAGAATAAGATTAATTCCTGTTAAAAATTGTGTTCATTAGTTGTTTGAGGTGGAGGTCTTCCAACTGTATGTTGATTGCTTGGCTGGCTTTTGACAGTTATAAGATTGGATTGTCTGTCTTCATCAACAGTCTTCTTTACACAAAGTGTGGTGTCGTGTAGGAGAGTTTCATTCATCTGTTGCTGATGTAAAAGTACTTGTGCATGTGCTCTGTTGCTCCAGGAACATTAGCTTTAGATTTGTTTTGCTAACTCACTTTCCTTGAATGCACTTTGTTCATGATTTGGCTAAAGGACTGCTTAACGCATTTTTGAGATGCAGGAAATTTTTATTTAAGGGGATGGAAAAAACAAACCTACCTTTGCATGAAGGCATCTTGGAATTTAAGAAGAACATGTGCCTTCTTTTCTGGTGCGTTCTGCTGCAAAGCAGGCACTGACACACATCCTGCTCTCCTTGCATCCTAACGAGCTAGCTTCTAATTCCCTTGCACTTTGCCATGTGTTTGTTCCCATTGAAAATGGCTGGATTACACAAAGGAAATCAGCTCCTTGCTGTGAGGGAAAGAGATCAAATCTGAACCCATTTGAGTAGTCATGTTGATTGATTGCAGAAACAAAGCAAGTAGAATTTGGCCTCTGGTCTAAGATTGCTAAAGGAAGGGGGGAAAAGTTAAATGCTCTTTGTTTTTGTTACACCCCAGTATCTTTGGAAAACAAAATTCTAGATAATAGTTCACAAGTTATTTGTTAGATGCCTCTAGAAAACACAGCTTGCAGTTTATTCTCTCATTTCTAGTTGAACTGCAGGGTTTTTTTATTTAAAGGGAAATGCCAAAGATGCACAACAAATCTGATGTCAAATGCTGTGCTTCACTATGCATATCGAAAGATTGTGCAGCAGAACAAAAATGAAGCCAATTGCTCAAGCAGAGGCCATGCCTGTAAATTTAACACAACCCCATGTGAGAGTTTACTAAACACTGGCACTATGACGCTGATGTTTCTGCTTTTCACAGTCTAGTCACCTTTTAAAATAATTTATTTTGAATGTTTATTTTAGATTGGCCGCTTAGTAATTGGACAGAATGGAATTCTCTCAACCCCTGCTGTGTCGTGTATTATTAGAAAAATCAAAGCTATTGGTGGCATCATTTTGACTGCTAGTCACAACCCTGGTGGGCCCAATGGAGACTTTGGCATTAAATTCAATATTTCCAATGGAGGTAAGATTTCCCCCCCTTCTCTTCCCACTCCCCTTCTTTTGGCCACCATTTCTATAACTGTTCCAGAGAACACACATTAATTACATCCTCTTAAGGATTCAGCGCTGTCAGCAGTACATTTCACTTAAATAAAATTAGAAATCCCCCTCCCCATATAGTTTTTCCTCCCAAGAGATATGCTCATCCCCTGGTTCTGTGATATACCTGTAGAATAGACAGTTATGGCATAACGTCATTGACAATTCTCTTTCCCTCCTCCCACCCGTCTTTTTTTTTTTTTTTACTGTTAGGTCCTGCTCCAGAAGCTATCACTGATAAAATTTTCCAAATTAGTAAGACTATTGAAGAGTATGCTATCTGTCCAGATCTACATGTGGACCTTGGTACTATTGGAAAGCAACAATTTGACTTGGAGAACAAGTTTAAACCATTTACAGGTAAGTGACACTTATTTTTATAATGTTGGCTTTGAGGCAGGCAACTCGATTACCTCCCTTTTAATGAGCAAGACAACCACTGTGATTATTCAGTCTGACATCCTGCATAATACAGACCACAGAACTTTGCCTTGTAATTCTTGCATTTCATCCAGCCACTTGTGGTTGTACTAGAGCAGCAGTGACATTTTCATGAGTTGCTTTTTAAGTGCCTTAGGACCTTTAGTCCTGTCTTCAAAAGTGATTTGGGGACTAAAGTCTGCATTCCATTAACTTGCTTCCAGTGCAGCTCTAAAGGCCAGCAGCCAGCTTCATATTGGGTCATTTGGAATAGGAGCAGACTTCAGCCACCTAATTTCAAAAGAGCAATACAAATTGGTATAAGCAAGCTATGCCTCCATTTTGCACTAAAGTGCAGTAAAGCATCACATGTATGATGACAATTACTGCACATTAAGCTAGTCTAATGTGCTGTTTGCTAGTACCAATACATGCAGGTACTAGAAAAAAGGCACATAAACTAATGGACATATAGACCCTGACCAGGAACAAATGGCTCCTGGTCAGCCCAGGCAGTAGACCAGAGCTGCTGCCTGGCTAAACTCTGATCTCTGTGGGGTAGGGGGAGCTGTCTCGGCTCTGGGGGCAGTTGTCTCCCAGTTGTGAGAAGATCAGATCCCAATGAAGGATCCCAGGATAAAAAGAAAACATGCCAAAAACTGAGGCAGTGCACACGGGGATAGCATGTGCCACCCAAAAATGAAGCCTGGCCAGGCAGGCTTCTTGTCCCACTCGTGTGGATGTGGCCATTAATAGCATGCTAAGTCCCCCCTCCATGAGAAGCAGGACTAGGGATTGTGAATTTCAAGTAAATGGAGATGTTCATGGGCAAGTCTGGGACTGGGGGACAGCACTTTCCCTTCCCAAATTAGTGGTGGGATGGGTAGTGGAGGGACAGCAAGTGATGGTGGTGTTCACCTCCTAGGTTCCAGAGCTGCCATGGCAAGTGGGTTAGCTCAGAGAATGCATTGTGCGCGTGCTGCACAGCTAACGGGACACCAGCTGGAGAGAGCAGGTCCCCGTTGGGGGCACAAAATCTTGATAATGACCCATTTCTCCCAGCCACACAAGTAGAGGGAAAAACAGCTTATTCCTCCGAGAACCAAAGTGCATCAACAGCAGTATCAACAATCATCACTGGAACAACGAGCAACTAACTTGTCAGCCCTACAGAATTAATTCTCTGTGCTCTGCAGAGCATGTATACACACTACTTGCAGCATCAGGACAAGTTTCCTTGGAGTGTCCCACAAGCATGCCTGAACACCAAGTGAAATGTATGCTCTTGTGGCAAGAGACTGCTGACAGTGCGAAGTACAACTAGCTCATTTCAAACAGAGCACCCATTCATAGAGACCAGCAGAGAGAACCCTCAGTCTCTGAATGCAAAGCAGCAACTGTTGTAAAGAACTAGTCCCTGAATTGTCTACTCCCTTCCATCTCTTAACCAAAAAAGAAAGTTCAAATTGGCCCAGTTGGCAGAGAAGCTGTAATGAGAGAAACAGCCACTGGCTCACAGCGTGCAGGAGAGAAGAAATGGACATCAAAACAGCACCAGCTCCAAGAGTTGAAAACACCACCTTTGTGGCTTCTGTGGTCAAAAGTCTATGGCATCTGAAACACTAGTAACCTTCACTGTAACAGAATACAAGTTTGATCTCCCTCCTCCCATTTCCCTTATCCTGCTCACTTCTTACAGCAGGAGTAGTTTGTAATGTAAATGGAGATGTCCATGGGCAACTCCGGGACTGGGGGACAGCATTTTCCCTTCCCAAATTAGTGGTGGGATGGGTAGTGGAATGGCAGCAAGTGATGGTGGTGTTCACTATAGGCCAGTTAGTCTTATCGCGATCCTGGGTAAGCTTTTTGAGAGAATTATTCTGGCATATGTCCACGAGGGGCCAGTGGGGGAGAGTATGCTTAGGGGCACCCAACACAGGTTCATTAGCAGCAGGTCCTATCAGACCAACCTGGTGGCCTTCTACGACCAGGTCACCAAATCCTTAGATGCAGGGGTAGCAGTGGACATAGTCTTTCTGGACTTTTGGAAGGCCTGTCACACTCTCTCACCCCGTTCTCCTTAAGAAACTGGGGGACTGTGGGGTCGACACCTACACAGTCAAATGGGTCGCCAACTGGCTGGAGGGCCGCACCCAGAGAGTGGT
>NW_017728993.1:8237291-8242323 GCF_001723915.1 Gavialis gangeticus | reverse complement strand
AATAATGGTCACAAGCTGGCAGAGGGTAGATTCAGGCCAGATATCAGGAGGTGCTACTTTACTGTCAGGGCAGCTAGGATCTGGAACCAACTTCCAAGAGAAGTGGTGCTGGCTCCTACCCTGGGGGTCTTTAAGAGGAGGCTTGACAATCACCTTGCTGGGCTCATTTGACCCCAGTACTCTTTCCTACCATGGCAGGGGGTCGGACTCAATGATCTGCTCAGGTCCCTTCCGACCCGACCAACTATGAAACCTCCTCGGTTCCGGAGCTGCTCTGGCAAGTTGGTTGTCTCAGAGAACGCATTGTGCACGTGCTGCGCAGCTAACGGGATACACCCCTCCTTGGACCCTTCCTGCATCCACCCCTGTAGATCTGTCATGGATAGAGGCAATGCAGCTCTGGAAAGGAGTGGAAGTCTGGGTGCATTTCTTGACCTCACATTTCCTATACCTAGAAATGTATCTGAGCTTTCTGAATTGCCCTTTAGAAGGCTCATCTACATGTGCAGTTAATGCAACTGGACATACTTTGGCTCAGTTTGAGCCAGAGTAAACTAATCCCAACTTCACTGTCTAAACATGCTGCTGGATACCACTTGTATCTGACAGGAGTACCCAGCAGCACAGTACATTAGTCTACTATGCCCTAATTGCTGCACATGTGTAGACAGTGATGCTTTACTGCAAAACAAGATAATGATATCTTCTTCCTCCTGCTGGGCACCGAGTGCCTAAATTTACTGCTTTCCAGAGGTGCCTAAATCTTTCCGCTGACTGACCAGGCATCCTAAGTGCCTTCCTTGGCAAAGCAAACAGGACAGAGCACTGAGATACTGCTGTGTAGGTGCTACTGAACCAATCTGATCTCAGATTTTTTTTAAAGACATCTTGTTGTTTTAAACAGTATGTGCTTGTATAAAGCACAAAGATACAAGTACTGCCTGGAAGTAACTGAAAGTATTTTACCTTCAGTGAGAGATGGGTACTTTTGAAAATCCCATTACACATCTACATCTTTAGATACCTAACTACATTTATAAATTGGGCCCTTTGTGCTGAAGTCACTTTTGAAAATAATCTTCAAAGGCACTGAGATGCTTCTGAAACCTTGTCCGATACCTTTTTTAGAAAGGGATTAAATCTTGAGTTAAACATTACACACAGGAGAGGCTGCACTGTACCTAGTGGCTAATATACCTTCTGTAATAAAGGTCAGACTTATTTTCACCTTGAACTTTGCTGACTTCAGTGTATTAAGTCTTGTGTTTTTGTTTGATAGGTGACAATGCTCGTTAGTTTTTTTGTGATTAAATCACTGCTTCACCTTTTGACCCAAAATAAACTCTATTGTCACATTGTTTATACTTGGTTGAGTTCATTGGTTCGTACATTTTTTTTTTTTTTAAAGCACACTTAAAATATAGTTTGAGGTTTAAGTTGGGCAGAGTGAAACGCCATGACATTTCATGGATTTTGTGTGAAACCAAAATGTTGTTGCAAGTTGGCAATTTAATTTTTTTTTAAATGTGAGTTTTAATATTTGTTGCACATCTCATTTAACATATGCATGTAGCTATACATATAAAAACAATTTGGTGAAATTCTGTTCTTTTAGCACTAGTTGTGGTGAATCTAGAGACTTTGTCAAGATATTTTCCAGTGTATTGTTTGGTGTGAACCAAAGTGTGCTCTCCACTGTCCAGATGTCATCTTTCCAAAAGCATAAATGGAAGTGAGGTGGCTACCTTGCATTGACTTTCAGTGGACATTGGCAATTTAACTTTGTGCTAAAATTTAATTTTTGAAATCCCATATTTGATTATAACTTGGAAACAGAATTAAGCCCTCTATAGAGAAAGTCAGAGAACTGGAAGATGTATGGGAACTACATATTTGATTTTGTTGGCTAGTTTGTAAATGAATAGGACATAGTAGTATAAAATAATACACTACCTGTAGTCTACTACCTCAGAGCCTTCTCATCTGTTGTTATTTCTAAACTCCATTTCATAAGTCTTTTGAGCTAACGAATGTCATCTTTTGTTCTTGTTTTCCAGTTGAAATCATAGACTCGGTGGAGGCTTATGCAAACATGTTACGGAACATCTTTGATTTCAGCGCACTAAAGGAACTACTTTCAGGACAAAACCACCTGAAGATCCGTATAGATGCTATGCACGGAGGTAAGGAAGAATTACTCTCTGCTTATTTTTTTTAGCTGTGGTTTGGCAGAGAAGCAAGTCCATTTTTAAAGTGGCTCTAGTTTTGGTTTTGGTTTGATACTGCATTTTCCAGTGCAGGGCTGCACATTGTACTTTATTTTGTTATTACAAATCCTAATTTGTAGCAGAAAGCTTTTGCATAACACTTCAAACTACCTGAGGCCCTGTTGGCTTTCCATTTTTTCTCTGTTCCCACCTACTAATTTTCAGGGGAGATTGTTTAATTTAATTTTTTTATATTTATAATATTGGTAAAAAGGGAAAGCAGCTTTAAAGAGAGTCCCTAGGGGTTGTAAGTGAAGCCACTAAGTATTCCATGTGTGAGCTGCACTTCCTTGATCTTATCTTCTCTAACAAATGCAGGAGAGTTGGGGAGGGGGGCAGAATATACTCCAGACAGCCTACCAAAATAAAACACACTACTACTGTTGGGGAGAAGATGAAAGAGAGAGTATTAATTGCATTACTTTGTGTATTACTGGAAGAGGCTTGGGTACTTTGGCCATGAGGGTGGTATAAGAGTCAATATAGAATAGAATGGCCTGCATAAATGTTACTGTTTTTTACTTTTTTAATTATTATTATTTTTCAATGGGGGCTATAATATAGAATAATAGGAATCTTTTCATGGGTTTGTACGTTCTCCCTTCCCCTGCCCCTTGTTTGGCATGCTGCGGTGAGTTATCGAGGAAATCACTGTTTCTGTGGCTGACAGGAAATATCAGAATCAGTGGACAAAAGTATGAGCCACTAAGTGGCAGACAGTGTTCTTTGGGTAAATGTGATATATTTTATTAGACCAACTAGATAGTTGGAAAAATTGTTCTTCACAAGCTTTCAGGCACAGACACCCTTCAAGCATAGGGAGAGTCTGATGGTGCTTTGTATCTCCTGGATGGAATAGAAGCCAATTTGCAAAATAAGGGCCCATATGCAAAATATATACAATAAATAAATAAGGGCCCATATGCCAAATTAGTGGCATATATGCAAAATGTGGGCCACTAAGAAACACAGTTGTGCTCCTAGCAGCATAAGGAGTTGTATTTGCAAGAAACAGTAATTAACATTAGTTTGTTTATATATTTTTTTTGAGATTCATGAGGGAGGGAAAGAGCTATGTAAATTAGACCTCTGTAAGGAGGCTGACGAGTTTCTTCCTGAGAGGGCAAATGGCAGGTTTCAGGAGGTAAAGCAACCAAGAGCAGGAAGAAAAGAAAAAGAAGGCTTCTGATGAGGAGCTTCATTTATGTAACGTGCACCTGTTTTTTCACGGTGTAACTTATACCATCATATCTATACATCACCTGAGAATTTGGCTCTTTTAGGGTAATTTTTAGGTGACTCTTGGTTATTCCTGTTAGCTCACTGCTATACGGGGGATTGCTATTTCCCAATGGTAGAATTTGGCCCGTAGTATGAAGAAAAACATTAAACCTTCTCCTGTTTTAGCACACTGTGTAGGAAGTGCTGGAAGCTAAATGGGGTCTTCGTGGCCTCCCCAGCTGCAGAATCAGCTCCATATTTGCTAGCAGATACGGGTTGATGCAATATTGACTGCTAACAGCTGCTAGTCCGAAGAGGGTGTCATGATACCAGGCACTAACAGGCTTCAAAAGAATCTTGCTCCTAATCTTACAGCAAATAGAATACGTCCCCTTACTGCAAGAGTACTTCCGAACTGCTTTGGAAAAAAATTTTAAAGTAGCAACTGCAGACAGCTTTTATCTTTCAGGTAAACAGTCCATGCTGATATTTCTGATTTTCAAATTTAATGTAATGAAAATATTGTGAACGCAGGAGCTAAGATCATGGGTATAGAAGTTGGTGTCAGGGAAATGCTGTCCCTGCTGAGCTGTGCCTTTCTTACTAATATGCTACATTTTATTTATTAATTGGAGAACTAGTCAAAGGTGTTGTCCAATCCTGCAGTCAGATGCACACAGGCAAGCTTTTAAACCCACACAGTGTCCCACTTGGGTCAGTAGGTCTTTGCACGTGCCTTCCTACCTGTTGTGATGCAAGAATCCACTTTCGGACAACTTACATAGTTAGAGCCTTTGTGACACACATTCATGGTTGTGCACAGTTGGTATGTCCACACATGCAATCGTGTGCACTTCCAGCAGCTCAAATAGAAGTGGTGCAAATTTGAACTGGGGCTTTTTGCCTCAGCGCACATGCCCGGACATGCACTTTAGTGTGGGGCAAATTGTGCCACTTAGGGCAAAATAACCCTGTCTGGCTACTCCTGGATCTGCCACCAGGGGGAGCTAGAGCCTGGGGCCAACACCTGTGCTTTCCCCAGCAGTATAAAAAGGTGCCCTGTCCTGGCCCCAGCAGTATAGAAGCAGCCCTGCCAAGTAGCTCAGGGCTACTTGCTCTCAGGAACTTCTGGGGCCCAGCCAATTGGTACCTGGGGACGCTACCCCTTGTGCCAGCTGGACTGCTGAAGCAGCCCTGAGAGTTCCTTGCACCCTCTACCCACTGCAGCAGTCTGGCAGTGGGGGCTGCTGCCTGGCTGTGACCTGATGTGCACCTGCCAGACCCAGATGGGGACTGCAGAGCCAGTAGAGGCATCTGCCCCTCTGGGCCAGCTGCCAGTGAGCTGTGGCTGCAGAGTCGGCCTTTGTGTGGCACTACTGCCATGTGTGCCCCCTGCCCGGCCATCTGGGCAGCTATCACTGATAAGATGTTCATAGTGTGGTGGCCTGCTTTGAACTGTCAAAGCATGTCCTCCTGGGCCCATTTGTCCAGGAGGTCAGCCACAGCCAGATGGGTCCAAGGTGCCAGCTCTGGGTTCTGCCACT
>NW_017728993.1:8217358-8232291 GCF_001723915.1 Gavialis gangeticus | reverse complement strand
GTGGTGGCCTGCTTTGAACTATCAGAGCATGTCCTCCTGGCTCCAGTTGGCCAGGAGGTCAGCCACAGCCAGCTGGGTCCAAGGTACCAGCTCTGAGCAGGCTTCTCTGCTTGGGTCCTGCCATTTGCCTCCCTAGCAGGAATTCTGGTGTTCCCTATTTGAAAACTGAAAAATCCCTGATAAAATCCCAAAGTCACTCTGTAGAATACCCTGAAACCCATATTCCCCCACGAGTAAAACACAAGACTGGGTGGCCGTGGGGTGTGGGGGGGGCACTGCAGGGGGAACTGCTCAGGAGGGTGGGTCTCCTGCCCCCCCCACAGGGCCCCCCCCCCGCCACAGGGCCCACATGCCCCACCTCTGTTGCTCCCCCACCGCCCCAGATTGCTGCCCTGCCTGGCCCCATTCCCTGCTTGCACCCCCAGTTCCCCCAATGGCTGCCCCCCCACCACCCAGCACTTAAAAATGAATAAATAAATAAAAAAGCCCCACACTCACAAGCAGGCAGGGTCACTGGGGCCTCGTGGCAGAGCCCCAGTCTGCACTGTCCCCCTGGCGCTTGAAGCCCAGTGGAACTCAGCCTGGTGGCAGGAGGTGGAGCGCAGGCCCAGCTCTGCCTGCCTCTGACTACCGGGCTGAGCTCCGTGGGACTGGTGGAGCCGATTGGAGCGCAGTCCGACGTTGGGAGGCAGGCAGAGCCTGCACTGCTCTCTGATTGGCTCCTCCAGCCCCAGGGAGCACAGCCCATTGGCAGGAGGTGGGGAGAGCCAGGGCTGCGCAGAGCTGCTGGGAGTGCAGCCCTGGCTCTCCCCTGCCTCTCACCACCTGGATGGGCTGCTGCTTTGAAACTTGAAATGTTTCAAAACTTTTGAAACAAAATGAGGCCAGTCAAAATGTTTCGAGGCTCTTTCAAAGCCCCGTTTCATTTTGATTTCGCTGTTTTGAGCTTGGAACGAGTCAAAACAGCGTTGAAATGAAACAGCCGGTGAAATTTCACACAGCCCTAATAATCCTGTTCCCTCTGGGTACCTGTATTCAAGCAGCGAGGCTGCTCTGACGGGCTGGAATTCCAGCCCAACGGAGCAGACTCAATTAATGAAGCCTGCTGGAGCATGGCAATCGACTCCCTGTTCTTAAACATGGCGGTGGGGGCACTCCAACTAAAGCTGTTCAACTAAAGCACCCCTCCCTCACCCCCAGAGAATGTGTAAAAGTGACCTCTGATTCTACCTTGTCTTTTTATTACCTGGTCTATTGAATCAGAAAGGCAGAATATCATGCTGTATTGTCTAAATGTTTGAAGTCTGTTAATCCTTCCCATTCTCTGTCCTGTTCCAGGACCAACCTTACAACAGAGTGTAAGCTTTTTGGGGTAGGGACAGTCTTAAGTGAGTTCTGGGGATCTGGACCATGGCTGAGACACCAGTCCTTAGTTCATATTTGATTCTAAACACAGCAATACAAGTATCACTTAAACACAGAGGGCATGCCAGCGAGCTGAGTAGTGTCTTCGTTCAGCCCCAGAATGCTTGGCGGAATCACCCGAGCACCCATACAGTGTCTTGTGCTGCAGTCTATAGTCCACATTTCTGATTAGATGAAACTGAATCATCTTCCCAGTCAACTAGTGTCCTATGTGGCCAAATTGCAATTGAAATGTAATTTAAAAAAAAAAACTTTTGAATGATTCATATTCCTTTCTTTCTTTCAGTTGTGGGTCCTTATGTAAAAAAGATCCTGTGTGAAGAGCTTGGAGCCCCGGCAAATTCTGCGGTGAACTGTGTACCACTGGAGGATTTTGGTGGCCACCACCCCGATCCCAACTTAACCTATGCTGCTGACTTAGTCCAGAGCATGAAGACAGGAGAGTATGACTTTGGAGCTGCCTTTGATGGAGATGGGGTAAACGAACATAGGACTATTCTCTAGGGTTCCCTATATTGTCTAGTCTTCTTAGATTAGAAATACACAGGGGAGTGTTTCCCAAACGTTTTGATAACCAGGGCACCCACCCACCCAGATTTAAAATTGGTGGCACGCTTTAACACATGAAATGGTGCGTTTGTAGGGGGGTGGTATAGTAAGGCTTACAGAGCGATGCCCAAACTTTTGACCCTATGGGCTAGCTGGGTGGTGCGGGAATGGTCAGTGAGCTGGATCCAGTCTGTGGGCCTGTTTCTGGCATGCAGGGCCAGGGTAGCTTGGGCCTAATCCCAGTGTGCAGGGCAATTTCCACTGCTTCCCCACAACCAAATTTTTCTGACCTGTGGGGAGTTTCATGGGCCAGATCTGATACTGTTAAAGTATCATCTTTTGCAGCACACTTGCTACACTACACTCTTTGGGAATCATTGACTTAGGGCACGAGTCTTAATATACTGAAGTCGGAACAATGCTTTTTCAAACTTGGTGATGCCCCCTCTAGGCTGGATTTATCCTAGCTGCCTGCAGATGTAACTTCCATCAAAGCTGATGCTGAATCTCTTTGCTGTCTTGTGATTATTTAGCAGATGGGAGTTCATCCACATTGTACACAAAGATGCCAAGATAAATATCATCCTTACTGATTTAACAGTGTGGTTCCTACTGACGTTAGCAGAAATCTTGCATTCATTTCAGTGGGCATGTCTACCTATGCATTAATGCACCATAGTTACTGCTCATTAAGTTTAGTACCTGTAATTACTGCACATTGAGTTAGTACCTGTTATTGGCATGCTGCTTTAGTGAGGCTAATGTGCAGTAGATTAATTCTACTGCGCATTAGCATGGCTTTTGCCATGATGTCCTAATGTGTAGTAGAATTAGTTTATGGTGAATTTAACATCTCATGTAGACACGCCCAGTGAGAACAGAATTAGGCCCTCATTATTTAATAGCATCACGCTGAGACCTAAGAGGGTAAATTGAATAGTTTTATAATCAGTAAAACTTATATCTGATAGAACTGTTACATTTATTCATTTATATATCGGTATAAGTGGAGCTACACTGCTCTAACTTTAAACCTGACTATCTGATGAAGTGAGCTATGGATCACAATAGCTAATGCATCTCTGATTCAGTTAGTCTAGGTTTTATGTCAACCCTGCCTTCTGACGGACTTCAAACTAACACAGTCTTTAAATGCGACTGAAACAGAAACAGAAACGGCAGTTAATCAAAACTGATGCACACCTCTGAAGGGCACACTACTCCTCCCCTTTTTTAAACATCTTAGATGTAGGTCTGTCCCCAGCCTACATCTGTGTGAGGTCTGATCACCACAGTACAACCCGGAGAAAATGAGATTCCTCTTCATCTTGTTTCTGTAATTGAATGAAACAAAATTGCTCACTGTAGTTTGGCACAAGGGCCATAATTGGGTAATGTATTTTATAAGAAAGATCAGATAAAATGTACAGATATGGAAAACCAGAATGCTGACGAAAAAAACTATAATTCTAATAAAAAGTATGTCTATTGTTCATTTTTAACAGGTTGGTCAAGCCAAATGGTGACTTTACTATGACACTTTTGTGCACATGGTGATAGAACTGAATTTTCTTCCTTCTTGTCTTTTTTGTCTTTAGGATCGTAACATGATTCTTGGGAAGCATGGGTTCTTTGTTAACCCTTCAGACTCTGTTGCAGTCATTGCTGCCAATATTTTCAGTATTCCTTACTTTCAGCATACTGGAGTTCGTGGCTTTGCACGGAGCATGCCTACCAGTGGAGCGATTGATAGGTAGGACTTTGTGTGAGAAGAAAAATCACTCTTTATTATTTTCTCATTTTAATCACGGATAAACTGAGCTTTCTCACTGCAGCAACAGTGTTAACACATGCCTCTTTAGGCACCCTCAGAAACCAGGACAACTGTTCCCTAAGTGCCAGAGGAGATATTCAGCAACTGCACTAAAATCTACAGCTGAAACCAATTAATTGGGGTGTGCAGTATAATCTTGTGATTGGGATCCTGGACTGGAACTTAAAAACAGAACCTGGTTCTCTCAATTGCGCTTGCCTACGTAGGGGTCGGGAGCAAATATTTCGTGCTCTTTGTGCCAGAGCTTCCTCATCTGCCAAATTGGCATAATGGAATACACCCTCTTTGTAAAGTGCTTTGAGATCCACTGATGAAAACAGCTATATAAAAACCAGGGCATGGTAGTGATTCTTCTGCTGCACTTCCTAACTATTTCCACTGAAGTAATGAAAAAAAGTACTGGCCTGATATACAAAGAATTATTTAAAAAATACGGGGTCTGACTTGCCTTCCCAGTTCTGTTAAGTACTTGATAACAACTAAAGTTACTGTTGCAGTATTTCATGTAGGTGCACTAACAATCCAACTGTGATATAACGTAGACTTCTTGTCTTTGAAGGGTGGCCAAAGCTACAAAGATTGCTTTGTATGAAACCCCAACTGGCTGGAAGTTCTTTGGAAACTTGATGGATGCAAACAAACTGTCTCTGTGCGGAGAGGAAAGTTTTGGTACTGGTACGTAAATGTTCCTAACTTCACTAATGCTAATATTATTTCTCTGGTTCAGTTCTTTGTTATACAGTGGAACTGAGGATTTTATTGTTGATGTATAATAGCTGAAGCTTCCTCAATCATGAAAAGAAAACTTGTAGGAATCACTTACGGAAACTTAAACAACTGTAAAAGTCGAGTCAAGGGAAAGCCATCTCTCCTTTCAGATACTTAGGAAGGCCAGTGCAGATATGCAGGAAGTTTAAGGGCCCCTTTACTAGCCCGGTCACCGGGTCTGTGGGGATTAAATGCAGTGCTAAATGTATTTTTTCAGCTCTTGGTGGCCAGGAAAACCTTCTAATGTTTTCAGTCTAGGAAGAAATATGGTTTGGTGTATGCAGTTTTATTAGGGGAGGTTTCAAGTCACTATTAAATCTCTGAGCTTAATAGGACCCTCATTTTTCCTGTTCGAGAAACAAGGTCTGATTTATAAAGTTTAAATTAACACTTGCCTTTGAACAGGCTAACCATGTTATTAGGTTACTTAGAAACAGAATGAACATCTTAGTACATCTATTAGGGGTTGGCCTGTGACTTAGTACTTTTGTTTCTGTAGGGAACTTAAAATGTATAAAAAACCCTTTGTAACAGACACTGTGCTCCAAAGCACAAGCTAGGCCAAGAGAGATTTCAAGCCACCTGTCTCCATTAGGAGTGAGTGGTCTTCCCTGCATGCTCAAGATCAGCATTAGATTCTCTCACAGTCTTTCTCTTTCCCTGATTCAGCGAAATACTAAGCACTTGGACGCTTCACTTGAATGTACTTAATTGTACGCTTGAAATTAAGCAGCTTTGTTTGTTCTTTGCTGAGCTGGGGCATATAACACCAGGGTCTCAACTAGGGTGCTGTCAGTCTTTGGTACAAATGCAGCATACCAGTCCTGTCTGAAGGCTGAACAAGTTACTGTCACAATGGGCTACCGGTTGAAAGACGTTTGCTTCAGTAATGGTAACATCTGCTTTTGGAGGACAAGTGATGCCGCCTTTCCTCTTTTCATAGCAGTAGTTTTTGTAAAGACGTTAGCTTTGCTTCTTGGTGATGATTCCAACAAAATCTTGGAGATGATCCTTAGCAAAGGCATTTGTCTTGGGTGCTTTCTTCTCTGTACACATCTACCCCAATCTGCAGTTAGTGTATGAGAGCCCCAGAATATAACTAAATGATCAAAGCTAGTAATGAAAGAATTGGACAGCTTGCAGAATTGCTGATTGGATGGAGCATACTGGTTTCCAGCTGAGTCTATTTATTATCTATTCATTATTCATTTATTATCTATTTATTTATCCAATCCCCTTTAAAATAGGTCAGTGAGCTATAGCCATCACAATAATTGGCAAGTGCCATTCACGGTGTGTTTGGGGGAGGTTTCAGGGAGGATCAGTATCTCTTGATAGCAGGTTTTAGGAAGAGCAAGTCTTATGACTGAATGGTCATAGAGCCTCTTCTCGTGACAAGTGGACTGGACTGGACTGGCTGCACGGAGAAAGAGAGTAGGGATGAGGCAAACTGTAGGGGCTGGTTGAGAAGTGTGTGATACAGCTGCCTGGGGTTTCTTCTTTCACGGGTTAAAGAAAATTTCAGGGTGCAGGGGGTTCAGGCTGGTGCAGAAATTCTCTTGAAAGTCTGAAAAGGGAAAGGAAATGCTGCTTGATCAGACAACTAACAAAGAGTGATGTGGAGTGTAAGAGAGAATGTACTTTTATAGTACAGTGCTTGAAGGGGTGAGAGGGCATTTTCTTTAGCTACCTAAGACTCCCAGTACAGTTGGCACACACTTATACCTTCTGAAATTAGACTCTAGAAGCAGTTTTAAAAAAGCTGTTTAAGAGAACATGGCAGAATTTCACGCTCCTTTATCACACTTTTATTCCAAGGGTGAGTAGATACATAATATGGGACCTTTTGTTTATGTGTATTTATACAGCTGCTAAAGACGGGCAGTATCCATATGCTCTAGGCACTCTTATGATAACTGCAAAATACCAAGGGAATAATACTAAAGCAGTATTGAAGGGCAGCAGTGCAATTCAGCGTTACCTACTAGTCACAAGCCAGCCAACTAAAAGCTTGGCTGGCCTTCCTTCCCTGAGAGCTTCCTACCTCTGCAATTCTCCCTTCTTTACAAATGTTTGAGGAAACCTTAAGATGTGCAGTGCACTCACAAGCAGTGCAGCTAGATTTAGGACCCCCTAAAGGCTCCATTATAACAGTCTCAGTGGTGCTTTCACTGGGGGATCCTCTCCCAGCCCTTGTATGCTACTCCAGCCCTTTCATCCTGCATAAGTGGACCACAGGGGGTGTGAAGCCCTCACCTGATATCTCCGCAGGAGTGCAACTGTCCCTTATGTATTGCAACTAGTTAGCTCCAAAAAGTAACATCTTCCAAAAGCCACTTTTGTTTTATTATGACATAATTTTTGACTAGTTAGGATTTGGTCTCCTAAGCAAGAGCTGACATTTTCCTTGGTCCTTTGCCAAAATATGTGCTGATCACAGTATGCTGATCTGGCAGAAGCAAAGTGACAGCTGCTTAGAGGAGTTGAATGTAGTTCTCAAGTTGGACTTGTTTGCACTCCTTATGCCTCATGAAAAGGCTATTGAGAAATAAGTGGTTATTTCCCTGGGAACTTAAATGGCCAACGTGAATATTTTGCTTGAGGAAATTAATCTGTGCTTGTGTATTATTTAGATAATAACAAAAAGAGAACTTGTAATACTTGGAAATTTAAGCATGTACACATTTCTAAGGGCTACATTATATTGTGTGTGCAATACGGTGAATCCTTAAAATTTATTATGCCTCTTTGGTCTGTGTAGTTGACAGCTTGAGGGACAGAGAAGAAAGAGTAGAATTTAAACATGAACCTACACATGAAATACACTTTATAAAATTTCTTTCCATTTTTTCCTTTCACAGGCTCTGATCACATCCGTGAAAAGGATGGACTATGGGCAGTCCTAGCATGGCTGTCTATATTAGCTGTGCGTAAGCAGAGCGTAGAGGAGATCCTGAAGGATCACTGGCAGAAATATGGGAGAAATTTCTTCACAAGGTAAAGAGCTAGCGAGGTGATAGCAAACAATTGGAGCTGCACGCCGTGGAGAGCAGGGCGAACTTTATTCTCATGCCTGTGAGAAAATTCAGAGGAGATGCACAGAACTGACCCAAAACCTTGTGGAGAAGGGAACTTCCAGTGAAGAAAGCCATGGCTATTTCCAACTATGGTAGCATTTTGGTATTTATACAAGCATTATAGAGGTCTCAGGGGTTTAGAGTTTCATGTTCTGTTGGTACTAAAACATATGTGGGAAAATTAAAATGGTGGACTCTGAATTTCAACTCTGCTTGATGCCCAGTTTGAATTGCATCCCACATATTGGTTTTTAATGCATTCTTTGTGTGTTTCTCCATATGAATTTTATATATTACATATACGCCATTTTTAAGTGTAGGTTTTTATTCCTTTGACATTGGAACAGTATACATGTTGACAACAAAATTGAAGCAACCACAAGCTAACTTTCAGTGACAGGCATGTCTTTTCCACTGTGTGGGATGTGTAATTGCTAGGACAATCCTGTTGATGCCTCTGGTCAGTACAGAAATAGAAAAAAATCTAATAGAGGTTGGAGGTGTCAGGAGAAGCAGAAACAACTACTTTGCAGATAAGGTCAAGCAGAACCTCTGTGACTGATAAATGGATTGGGCATTAGCCTTTCATCTCTGGAAATCTAGTCAAAAGCTGGGTCAGTTTGGTCAGTGGAAGACTACAGTCTTCCTAGTTCGCCACACCATGTAGCCAAGCGATATGGCTACTGAAAAGAATTCCAGACCCTAGAAGAAAATAGCAAGGTAATTTGTAGCTGCCATAGTTACTCATGCTAGTGAGACTAACCTAGTGCAGATACACTGTCCCACACTACCACTGCACCTTTGACACACAGATACAGCTTGAGATGTCATGGCAAGCTCACTGTAAGGAGCCTGTAGACAGCCTTATGTCTATTGGGGAGAAGCAAAATCGGAGTAACTCCATTGCAGGTGTTCATTTACACCTTTACTGTTTTTACTTTAGGGCAGGAGTCGGCAATGTTTTTGGGAAGAGTGCCAAAAACACCTGCAACCTCAACTTGTAAGATGTTGGTGTGCGAATGGCAAATGGTGGAGGAGCCATGAGGGGCCCAATCCTTGTTGTGGCATGCAGTCTGGCCCCTTCCTGGCTGTCTGCCCGAAGGTGCACATGTGCCCGCTGTCAGCAATGAGCTAGGCCAGGGCCCTGCAGACCTCAGTACAGCCACTTTCAGTCTCCCGACTGCCTGCCACAGCTGGCCTGGGCTCTGTACAGGACCCTGCTGCTCACTGTGGAGCTCAGGCTGCTCACAGCAGGTGGCAGAGAGGCTGTAAGCAGCTGCTCAGGGGTCTGTGTAGCCAGGGTTCAAATTATACTTTGACTCTGCAAGGGGGTGCGGGGTGTCTGCAAAAAAAAAATTAAACCGGTTCATTGATTAACAAGCCCACCTATGTGAAGGAGCAGTTCAATCAGAGATCACCCCTTCCCCTTTATGATTTTCAAATCTTACAGGGGGGCTCTTATGGAGGAGCTCAGTCTCCCCTGCTCCCCCCCTGAGCTCCCCCTTAATTCATACCATGTGTGTAGTCCCAGCCCAACTTGTTGCCGGCAGCAGGTGCATGCCCACCTCAAGGCAGATGGCGGGGAAAGGCTGGAGCTGCACTGCCACAGCAAGTGTCAGGCCCTTTGCTGTCTGCCGCAAGGCGTGCATGCCAAGCAAAATGCCTTTTCGTGCCATGAACTGGTATGTGTTGAGGGTTGCCTACCCCTGCTCTAGAGACCAAATTTGTGGCTTTATATGCTGACTGTTTGTATGCAGTGTTCCTGTTGAAGCCTCAAGTCCCTAACTCAAATCAGTACTGTTTTATCTTTCACCTGATGATTATTTCCTGTAGTATATGTATTGCATTGTTTTGTCTGGAGTTGAAGTAAGCATATTATTTTAAAAAAAGAAATTGCCTCCCCACCCAGAAAAAGACTGTTTATAAGGGACTAAATATATCTTTTAAACCAGACAAGATAGCTCCAATGTGGTGGGTGTCCCAAAGCTGTCACTGGCAAATGCCTCCCTAACTTTCATGATGTGTTTGCCAATTCTAGGTATGACTATGAGGAGGTGGATGCAGACGCAGCTAATAAAATGATGAAGGATCTAGAGACCACAATGTTTGACCGTTCCTTTGTGGGGAAGCAGTTAGCATCTGGTGATAAAGTTTACACAGTTGAAAAAGCTGATAACTTTGAGTACAGCGATCCCGTGGATGGAAGCATCTCCAGAAATCAGGTGAGAATAACCCGCTGTGGATTGAAGCACTGGCTTGAAGGACATGGGGTCTGATTGTACATTTCAAGGTAAAATTTTTTTAGGGTCATCCTTAGCATAGTGCTTGATACTAGGAACTTTTCTATCTGCTAATTTCCTCCCCCGCCTTCATGTATTTTATATTCCAGGCTGAGTCCTGGCCTGCAGCTAGGAACCAGTCTACAGCTGGGGAGGGGTTCAGAAGGCTATTCTAGCCTGTCCTAGCTACTGATGGCCCCAGGAGCTGTTAAGGTACCTGGGGATTATGCAGATGCAGGCATGGCCTGTTTTTGATCTCACCCCTAAGCCACCAGTGAGAAGGAAGATGGTGCAAGAGTTGCAGTAATGGCTGTGCACTACCTAAGAAAATGTCTGTGCAGGAGGGATTCACTGGGAGGTAGAGCTGATGATTTAAGGTGCTTGCCTTGAATAAGGGCTGCAAAACAGCTGGAGCATGGCTGATGATTTTGGAGCTTGTCATCAAATATGCCCTGGTCATACTTTGCCCACATGCACTTATTGATTCACTCCCCAAACACAGAGATGATGCCAGTGAGGCCACTCTGGGCTGGTCACTAGAGTTGTGTGAAGCAGGCAGTATTCAATTCAGATTCGGCCCGATTCTGGGAACAGTGATTTGATTTGCTGATTCGGATCACTGTCCTGATTCAATTCAGCTGAAACTGAATCTAAAGATTCAATTCTCATTCAAAGAATCAGCAATTCGGCCAGACACACAGCTTTTCTATGTTTTTTTTTCTACATACCTTGAGGTGCCAGGCATGGCTCATGAAAGCTGAGATAGTGAGGCGAAGGAAGTGTCCTGTGGGAGTGCGGGGGTGTCCCTCGCACGCGCGGCAGTGGACCTGGTTCCACTTCCCGTTCTGCCACCAAGCATGCGGGGGATCCCCCCATGCCTCTCCAGCTTGGTGATTGACATTGGGGGGGACCCCGAGTGCCCCCCCAGGCCCAGGAGGCTCCAGACACTGAGTCGAGGAGCAGGGGGTCCCCCATGCGCTCCACAGTGGACCCAGAAGTGGACCGAAAGTACTTCTGGTCCACTTCCGGGTCTGCCACCAAGTGTGCAAGGTACTTCCCTCATGCTCCCATGGGACACTCCATCCACCCCACCATCTCAGCGTTCACGAACCACTGCTGGTACTTCAAGGTACATTTAAAAAAAAAAAAACATATAAAGCTGTGTCTATGGCCAAATCGTTGAGTCTCTCTGAATTGAATCAGAGGGTTCAGATTTGACAGGCTCAGGAAATAGGTGGACCAGAACCTGATGGTGTTTAACATTGAAAAATGCAAGGTTCTCCACCTTGGGAAGAAAAACCTGCAGCATCCTTATAGGCTCGGCAGTGCTATGCTGGCTAGCACTATGGACAAAAGGGACTTGGGGGTCATGATTGACCACAAAATGAACATAAGCCTGCAATGTGATACTGCGGCTAGTAAAGCAAGCAAAACACTTGCATCCACAGATGCTTGTCAAGTAAACCCCAGGATGTCATCCTCCCGTTGTACTCAGCCTTGGTGAGGCCGCAGCTGGAGTACTGCATCCAGTTTTGGGCTCCACAATTCAAAAAGGATGTGGAGAAGCTTGAGAAGGTGTAGAGGAGAGCAACGCGCATGATCAGAGGTCAGGAAAGCAGACCTTATGACGAGATGCTGAGAGCCATGGGACTCTTCAGCCTGCAAAAGCGCAGGCTCAGGGGTGATTTGGTGGCCACATATAAGTTCATCAGGGGTGCTCAAGATCTGGGGGAACATCTGTTCACTAGAGCGCCCCAAGAGATGACAAGGTCAAACAGTCACAAACTCCTCCATGACTGTTTCAGGCTGGACATAAGGAAGAACTTCTTTACTGTCCGAACCCCCAAGGTTTGGAATAGATAACCGCCGGAGGTGGTTCAGGCACCTACTCTGAAGACATCTGGATGTTTGTCTTGCTGGGATCCTATGATCCCTGCTGACTTCCTATCCCTGGGCAGGGGGCTGAGCTCTGATCTTCCAAGGTCCCTTCCAGCCCTAATGTCTATAAAATCTATGATTTGGAGAGATTAATAGATCTCCTGATTTGATTCAGATTTAGAGATTTGGCTGCCAAATCAGGTTGAATCTCCTCCGAATGAAATCAGTGACTGAAGCTTCGCGCAGCCCTACTGGTCACTAACACCCATTCTCAGACCTGCTGCAGGCCAAGAACTCAAGAGTGAATATAAAGGAGCTTCAGTGGCATGCTTCCAGATTTGGAGTGTGCCTGCCGGTGACATTGAGTGCTTGAAAGGTCCACATGGGATTGGAAGAGGCAGCTAACAATTGTGGTTTCTCTCTTTTTTTGTTGTTGTTGTTGTTCATTTGTTTGCTCTTACTAGGGTTTGAGGCTCATCTTTGCTGATGGTTCTCGCATAATCTTCAGACTAAGTGGTACAGGCAGTGCTGGAGCAACTGTGCGGCTGTACATAGATAGTTATGAGAAAGATGTTCCCAAAATCTATGAAGATCCTCAGGTAATAGTTGTGTCCAACCTTTTGGATGCGCTCTTTTTCTTTAAAAATTCCTTAGCTTCCTTCACAAATGCATTTGTATGGTACAAGGTATTGCTGTATATTTGGTTACAACAGTGGTCCTCAACCTTTTGGCCCTGAAGACAAAATGGTGGCACAGAGACAGTCTGCAGGCTGGATCAAGCCCTGCATGCTGGGATCTGGCCCTAGGGACATGACATGCCCCCTTCTACCCCTGCATCCTGGGATTGTCCACACCTGGCTTTGTAAACTGGGATTGGGCATGAAATTCAGCATGCATGGCCCAGGGTCCCTATGGATCCAGAAATTTGGCAGCAGGGGACTGGCCCCACTGTTTCCCTGCTGCCAAATTTCTGGACCTATGGGGCACCCCACAGGCTGGATTACATGGGACTGTGGGCTAGATTTGGACTGTGGGCTGGGGTTGGGTACCCCTGGGTTACAAGACTAGTTCAGAATCGATTAGCAACAGTATCACATTTCCAGGGGTCAAGGAAAGGACATTTCTACACTGAATTTGGGGGATGCGTGTTTCTTTAAAACTGAGACCAAACAAAAACCCCAAAACATACGTGGAGTGTTGAAGGCCATGCAACCTTAGGGTAACAGAATCCATGTTCTGCATCAAGTTCAACCTCAACCTCACGCTTTTTAACTGGAACCCTAATCCCTCCAGTGCATGCACTGTAGAAGATGGCACATTCTTAATGCTCTCTGAAACCTTTTCAGCACATGTCCCTGTTCAGCCATCCCAGGTTAAAGAAAGAAAATTTGTCATTATATAGGCGACAGAGTAGCATGATGGCATGAGCATCTTATGCCATTTGTGGAACGTGGCAAAGCCCTGAGTTTAGAACTGAGAATTTATGGAAGTCATCAGTGATAGCTTTTGCTAATTCAAAACTCCCATGTAATTATAACAGGTACCACCTTTTGTGTGGCAGATTTCACCATTTGTCCTGTTGGATAATAGCTCAGGTTTTGTAACTGTGAAAGAATAGCCCAGTTTGGTGTGAATGCTTTCTCAGCATGTTCTGGTAGAGATGAAGAACTGATGCTCCCTGAGCCATTAGAACAGGGGTGCACAATTATTTTGGCTGGAGGGCTGCTTAACAAGTTTTGGAGACCTGTCAAGGGCTGCATGGGTAGCCCCACCTCTTGACAGTTGCCCCACTTCCTGGTCATGATCTCGGGATTAGAAGTCCCGCCCCTAAGCCCTGACCTTTGCCACCACAAGTTCATCCTGGAAGTACTCCTTATGGGAGGAGGTGGATTTGCCATCTTGAAACTGGGGGGAAAAAACAAATCATATACTAAAAAAATATATACTAAAACATCTACTATAACTTACTTTAATTTTACTGAAAAAAAATTTTTTTGTCCTGATTTGTGTGTTTTTTGTATAGTATATTTGGAGGCAATTTGAATAATAGCTCAACATACACTCTTAATCTTGTTTATTGTGTGTGTGTGTGGGGGGGGGATAAGTGTGTGTATGTCAGGGCTTTGTGGTTGGGGCGTGGGTATGGTGAGTGGGGGATGGGGAGTAGGTGCAGGGTACATGATTGGGATGAGGGTGTGGGAGGATGTGGGTATGGTAGGGTTGGGAGGGTAGAAGTGTGTGTGGGGACTGTAGGAGGGTATTGGGGTGGGGTGGATATGATGAGGGGTGTGGGAGTGTGTGTGGGGTTATGTTGGGGGGGAGTATGGAGGGTGGGAGTATGTGGGGGACCTGTGGGTGTGTGCGGGGAGTATGGTGGGAAGTGGAGAGCCAGCCCCACCTGTTCCATCTTGGCTGCAGCTCGCAGTTCCTAGCTGCAAGTCAGGAACCATACGGCATGCCATGAGGCTGGCCTGGCATAATGCGGTTCTGACTGCAAGGCCAGGGACCACACGGCACATCATGGAACCGGCCTGTCCTGGCTCCTCTACTCTGTGTAGTGCCATGTGGGTCCTAGCCTTGCAGCAGCGAACTGTGTGCTACAGCTGGGATGAGCTCGGCCAGGCTGGCTCTGACGCACCACATGGGTCCCGGCTTTGCAGCTGGGGACCATGAAGTGCAGCACGAAGCTGGCCTGTCCTATCCCAGCAGTACGTGATTCCCTGCTGCAAGGCCAGGACCCATTTGGCGCGGCACAGAGCGGGTGGGCCGGCCAAAGCCAGGCTGGTCTTGAGCCATGCCATGTTGTCCCTGGCTTTGCAGCTAGAACTGCATCGTGCCAGGCTGAGCTGCACACTGGCCGGGGCCAGCGTGGCTTTTCTGCTTCCCTCGCCTTTAGCTGCCCCTGCCCTTGCCGCACCACGGCAGGGTGGGCAGGTGGGAAGCTTCAGTGGGAGGCTCCCGCCCAGTACATGAAGCTCTGGCTCCAGCTCCCAGCTGCCTTCCACCCGCTTTGCCCACCCAGCATGATGAGCAGCCCCTGCAGGCAGGTGAAGTGGGTAGAAGGCAGCTGGGAGCCGGAGCTGGATCTCCATGTGCTGGGCAGGTGCGTCCCACAGGAAGCTT
>NW_017728993.1:8197517-8217115 GCF_001723915.1 Gavialis gangeticus | reverse complement strand
CACCCACCCAGAGCAGTGCAGTGGGGCAGGAGCAGGAGCCGCAGCTGGAGTTGAGGGGAGGAGAACAGCCCCACCAGCCTGGACCCTGGCCAGTGCACAGCTTCCCATGGGGCTGTTCCTGGTGTGGCTGCAGCCAGCTGGCTTCTCCCATGTTCCCCTTGCCTCCAGTGGCCACGCTTCCCCCACTCCTGCCCACTGCTGTGGTGCTTCAGGCAGGTGCGGGGAGAGCTTGAACCCAGCTGCTCCTGCTGGAGGTGAAGGAAGCCAAGGAACATCTGGCCACACTGGGAACAGCCCTTCCAGAAGCTGTGCGCTGCCTGGGGCCGGGGCTGGGGGAGTGCAGGTGCGGGCTGCCAAGGTGGGAGCGGGTAGGGCTCAACCCCACGTGGAGCATTGCAGGGGCAGCTACGGGCTGGATCCAGCTAGTTGGCAGGTCAGATCTGGCCTGCGGGCTGTATTTTGTCTACCGCTGCATTTAGAAGATGACAAATGTTGAATGTTCTGTGGTTTTGACCCATCCTTTCCCTTTCTGCAGGTTATGTTGGCTCCTCTCATTTCTATTGCACTGAAGCTTTCACAGCTGCATGAGAGAACTGGCCGCACCGGCCCCACTGTCATCACATAAAGACACAGACCTGCTGATTCTGTTCCTACAGAATCATCTAGCCTTCCTTCGCATTATCAAATTTGCCCTTAAAAGCAGTGTTAACTCTATTTTAAATCCAGCATTAACCTGATGAATGATAGATGTCAATAAACACAAAACCCTACCAATGTTTACACTGTCCGCAAGCTGATGCATTGCCGCCTTCTGTCTGGTAGCGCTATTACAATTTGTATGTAGTCCTCATGAAACATAGCCTTTTGGTTTAGCGTGTGTGTTTCTTATTCCTGCTAAAGTAAAAGGCTGCAGAATTAACAATGAGGCCAAACTCCTGTCTTGGGAACTCAACTAAAGACATTGCAAATACTTTTTATTGGTAATATATATATTTTATTTCCCAGATGTGCAATTACTGTATATTGCAGTGGGGATTTCCCCTCTCCAAATGAATTTATGCAAATTTACCTCTTTGCTGTGTTCTGTCATACAAAAGAAAAAACACCCTCTATACAGAAATTGCCAATAATAAACATTACAGGATATATAATTGATATGGGCTACTGTAACTATTGCGTGGTTTAGTTCTTTTGATTTTAATTGTAACAGGCTTTCTGTGGGAAATATGCATTTGAGTTGTTATACTTAAGGTGAACAGTGGCAAACCAGGTCCTTGAAATAACAAGTCTGTTTTCCTCATAGTTTCAAACTTTAGAAAAGATGAATGGAAAAGCCTTGGGCCTTTGGTTGTTATATGGTTACATAATCTGCGTGTATACAGTGGTGTCCTATTTTTTCCCCTCTGGTGACTGAACTACATGGAGTTTCAAGAGTCTTCTGCAGCCTTGGCTCACAGAGCTGAGGCCTTTTCTGTACATAAACCCATTCTGCTGGCAGAATCAATAGCTGCCATCCACATGCTTTTGGTTGCTCTGTGTGGTTCTTCTGCAGCAGCTATAGCAGCAGAGCACATCCTGGGAAGGCACAGGCTGTGGAAGGGACCACCATAACTGACAGAGGCTCGTGGGAGTGCATGTACCTTTGGCTACATGCAGGAGCCTTGCACTGCTTGGCAGAGGTGGTATAACACCACTAGCAGAAAAGGGGATTTGCTGCAATAGCAGCAGTACTACAGTGATAAAGTTTTACTCTTTTAAAAACTTTCATCCAGCTCTGCACAATAGGCAAAATGTGAGTGGAACAAGAGGTGAGCCATGCTGGTGGTAGAGGCCTCGGGGTTATGCAGCCACAGCTGGGAAGGCACAGGCTGCTGAAGGGATTACCACAACTGGCAGAAGGCTGTGGAAGTGTTTGTATGCACTATGGGCTAGATTCCTGGCCTCTTAAGTGGGCATTATTCTACACTGTTCAGGTCTCTAAAAACCCATTCCTGCATATTCTGTTGTAACACACCACCATCTGACCCTTAAAAGTGAGGTGCAAAAAGCAGTGAGGAAGAAGAGGATCCCTTACCTTTTACACTTGATAGATGAAACAGGACCTGGACCTGTGTTCTAACTCCTCTGCTTTGAAGGGTCATTGCATTTGGTTCAATTTCCTGGTGCATGTGAAACTTCTCCAGGAGGTCTTGCTTTACCATGGTGGGCTCCTGATTGCTAAATAAAATGCGTGTTTTGGGGCCCCCCTGTGCATAGTGATGCTTATGCCAGTGGAAGTCAGAGGAACCTCCAGTTTAAGGGGTGACAGGAGAGGCAAAGCCCAGCCAAACTCAAATGAGGCAAGGGCTCTACTAGGCTACAAAATGTTACCAGCAGAGCTATGATGACTAAGAGCATTAATTAAAACTGAAGTCTCTAGCTGAGCTGGCCGTGCGTGTAAAACCTCCAGGACAGATGCATCTGTGAAGACAGAACAATGGTTTTTCAGCAGTAGTTTGTACCTTTGGGGGAAATGAGATAGCTGTGCTGGAAAAGGACTCTTTGTTGCATTCCCATTATGTAGACAAGCCCTACCCAGCACTTTCTCCCAATAGCAGCATTACATCTACTTCATGTTGAAGGTGAATATAGTTGATTCAGCATCTCTGACCAACATGCATTACCTAATACAGGATTCCTGCGTGAGATGGACCAGTCTCAGGAGCATACATGTTGTTCCTTTTTATTTATTCCTAGAATAAAGTATTATCTATGTTCATGGACACAGGCGAGACTTCTGCTGCAGGGGAGGGGGAAGGCTTTTCAGGAAACAGGTGCTTATTATTGCCCCTAGGATTTATTTTACCAGAGACCCCCAAGGACTGACATGGCCCCTCGTCCAATTTGGTATCAAGTGAATTTTAATAGTAATCACTAGGCTTTATTACAAGTTTCCTCCTTATAATACGACCTGGCAAGCAGTTCCTTTGGACATGACAGCAGCAACGTTTGGCCTCAGATCCTCTGCTGGGCGTGTGGGTTGTTTAGTTTCTGGATTCCTTGTTGTTCAAACAAGAATTCCAAGATTGCTCCCGTCTCCGCAGTGTGGCAACACAACACATGCGTTCCTTTGTCCATCACTTTTGTAACTTTTCACAGCCAAATTGTCCAATCCCCTGGCTCTGAACCAGCCACATTCCATGTAAGGAAACTGCTTTGCCTCACTCACTTAGTGCCCAATAGAGCACTCGCATCTCCCAGAGCCACAGAAGGCTCTCTGTTCAATTTTGTTATTTAGTTCTGGGAAGGCCTGGGCTATGGCTAAAAGTCTTAGCATAACTCAGTTTGCCTGCTACACTTATAGGTAGGCTTTAGAACCCACTTTAACTTTCTCAAAATCACTGAACATCCAGCCATTCCCATTTGAAGACATTGACTGCAGTGCACTACAACCAGGAGCAGAAATTTGCTCATCTGGATCTGTTTGCAGGTGTGAGACATTAGCTTACTAGATGTTTTAGTTCTGGTTTCTTGCCTTGCTTAATTTACTGTATGTTGGGACATTACTAACTTCAGGTAGAACATGCACAATGTGGAGAAGTTCTGCACAGGTACGCTGCAGATGCTAGTGTCAAAACATTGCAGAGATTTTAATACAAGTGTGATCCCTGGGGCCTTACGTGTTGCACGGCCGGTCGGGTATGTAGCCCCTCCCCTCAACTCACCTGCCACGACTTTGATATTAAACTATCAAGAGAGGGGGTTCAGTGGAGATCTTCCTGGGAGGGCCTCCTGACAAACGGCAGTACTCATGATTGCTTGGCACAATGTTCCACAGGGCTCTGCCTCCCCTACACCCTGTCTACTCACCAACCGCATGGGTGTCCGTATAATGGTGATTTTAGCCCTACGGGGTTGCCCATAGCTTGCTTCAAGTGGGGTCCCATGTCTGAGTGGACTCAGTTGACTCTCATCCCTCCAGCCCTGAAGTGCGGCCTGCCTTTCTCTAATATCTTTGATTTTTCCCTTTTTGGGGTTTTTTTTCTTCAAAAGAAATATTCTGCTGAGGAGGAGAGGGCTGCGGAACTGCCTCCTTTACCCCAGCCGCCTCCAGGGGGCTCAAATGCCTCCTCTGCCATGCTCCCTACTGGGAGCTTAAATGCTTCTTTTAGTTTGCCTTCAGTGAGGAGCTGGAGGGCTTCCCCTGCTCTGCCTCCTACAGGGGGCTCAAAGTTTCCACCTGTGCTGCCTGCGGGTGCCGTGCTGGCTGTGCCACTCCTTGCCCACTCCAGAGCCTCAGCATGTCTAGTGTGCTGCCCACCAGCGTGCTCTCTCTCCGGCTCCCCCTCCGCCCTGGTTCCGGCGGGGCTTTTAATCATTCCCACGGTGGCCAGTATGGCTGCTGCAATTGGTCCAGTTATTTCCCACACAGGAAACAGCTGATTAAACAGCCAGCGTAATGCCGGCTCGCAGGGCTGCGACTGTGGTCCCAGCTTCTGCTCTGGCTTCCCGGCAGGAGGTAAGTTATCCCCACTGGGGGTCTGTTTCTGGGTTTTGGGGCCCGCGGGGAATACCTCCCCTCTTTGGGAGCCTGTGGTGGCATCTTGCCACCACAACAAGCACAAAATATAGCCGAGCAAGGAGAACCGTAGAACCCAAGGACAACCTTGAAAGAAGAGTTACTTGCATACGTAGGTCAAAAGAGAGTAATAATTAGCAAATGAATGCAGCTGTTTAGCTTGGACAATTGTTACAGAAACATGCAGATTTCAGCCCCTAAATGCTTCAGCTCTTGCTATGGTTTGTAACAACTGGAACCGATCATCTGATAAGCTGGTCAGTAGTGTACATGAAGTGAGTTCTTGACCTCAGTACAGCTTTTAGGACAAGTTGCCTTAGGGTTGTAATAGCTAACGTAACCTGTGCAAGTAAGTTGGTGGTTTCGGTACAACTCCTAGCAGACAGCAGTCCACAGCAATAAAACAACCATTTCAGCTATATACGATGGTAGCCCAAGACTAAAAACAAAATGCAGTTTCATTTTTTCTATGCGTTTGTCTTTTCCATTCTCTTCTGTCATCCTGCATCCTTATCAGATGGCTCAGCATGAACTAGGCCTGCTCCTCTTCCAGGTTCAACACATCGCCAGGTCAGGTTAATTTCAGCAGTGCTTTTCTTGGTAAATATTAATTAAATGGAACAATGGCCACCCTAATTATATTGGACCATGTATTGTTTAATCATGATAGAAGCGGCTTCTGGTACTGGGACCTCTCCAACCTGCTCTGTGCTGTTGTTCTGTATCATATGTTCCTTTTTCTGTTCTCAGTATCACTTGTACGTGTCTACACATAGATTAATGTGCTTTAGTTAATGCACAGTAACTCCAGTACCTCCACTGTGAGGTACTAAGAAAATGTACATTAGGCTGTCTTAATGCACATTAACTAAAGGGCATGGTTTTAAAGTGATAATTAAAGTGCATTAGCTTATATAAATGCAGATTAATTACACAGAGGTTTTTTTCAGTGACACTTTAATGTGCATTAAACTGCACATGTAGACATGCCCATAAATAAGGATGTTAATCATTTAGGTAGACAAAATGCTTGAAGTGTATTGGCTTCGAGGAAGGACTCAGTTCTACACCATGCTGTGGTATTTTCCTACAAGTGTCAGGAATCATTCACGTAGATGTTGCCGAGACTTTTGGAAAACTTATCGCTGGGTAAGTGCAAGCCATGCTGCCAAAGCAGGCCCAATCAGGTAAGTAATGAAGGCCCCAAATTACTCTTGGGTGTCTCCTGTTTTTCATACGTGAAAGACTAGGCCTAAATTACACTTGACAGTTTCTAACTGCAGAGTCCCTCATGGAAAGGAAATATTTGACCTCTCCCAATGAATTGATAACATGTTTTAACTTTTAATTAAAACACTGAGAATAGGGTCAAGATAAAATGTTACGTTTTACCCTTAGCAATAAGAGTTTAGATTTGCACAATAGAGGTTCAGTCAGATTCGAGGCAAGTAGGTAGGCTGTGTGCTACAGAAAGTTAATTTTGTTTGTAAATTGTCCTGGCATCTTCTGGCACTTATGTGGAGAACTATTGCGCTGGACCTTTCTGGACTCAAGGCACTTTTGTGAATTAAGTGGCCCTCAATTTCAAAAATCAATTTATACATTTCAGCGCTTACCTCTTTGCAGAGGGGCTGGGCAGCGGGGGTCATTCAGACAGGGACGAGCCTAAACTTGTTTTTGTCTGCTTTGCGTACTGGCTTATCTTCTCACAGCTGGAGGCAGTCTTCAAAGGGGCTGGTAGAGCCCTCGAGTGTCCTGGCACCCTGGTTGAGAGTGACTGATTTAGTGTCTGAACGCACAACTATGAATAAAAGTGCCTGGGATCTAGGTCTGCCATTGACTCAATGAATAACCCTGGATGAGTTGCTTAGTTTCTGTGCACCTCAGTTTCTTCTTTGGTAAAAGAGTGGAAATTATCTTCCTGGTGCCTTGGAGCTATTCAGGTGAGAAGTGCTAGTTAAGTGCAAGGCATTGTTTACTGCCCACATTGTTCATTGCAGGACTATGAAAGCACGGGGCAATGTGTTTTGAGCACGTCGCCCCCTTCACGGTGTGCATTGCTGTTACTGTGTCTGCTCACGGCATTCCAGCAACAGCCAGAAATGTCATTCCTGCAACCATTCATTCTCACTTGTGTGTGGCGGCCACTGGCAGTGGCACTAATGGGGCCTAGTAGTGCAGTTCATGATGCTAAAGTTTGTGTGCCATTTGAAATGTGAACAGCTAACCCATGCCTGCTTCTGTTCCATGCCATTTCATCTCTCAAAGTGGGGGTGGTATATGAGATGCATTACAATCCCTGGCACAACAGGTGCAGATCAACAGAAAAATGTAGCAGTTTTAAAAACTAAACAAAACAAAAAAACCTGACAACAGGAAAATCCTGCCCCTTAATGCTGACCTCAGGAAATTTTAAACTGCTGTGTATGTGGCAGTGCCCAGGTTTAGCTGTGCTAACAGCTGATTAGCAGCTGATAACGTGTGTACTCAGCATTGTCATCCAGCTTCCAGGCATGCTGCTGGTAAAGTTCAAGCTTATAGTTAAATTGGGGAGAATAATAATTCCCTGTGCCACAGTTGTGTGTGTGTTATTGGCAAGCCCCGTCCCTTTGTTTCAGCCTTTGGTGCTGGCTCTGGGAGGGACGATCGCAATGTGGAACACAAAACAATAAACTGGGTATGAAGTTACATGGGTGAGACTAGTAAGGAAAACAATCTGACCGCATCTCCGGACTAATCCGTCCTTTACGTCTCTCATGCACAAGTGACCCCGTAGTTTATGGTTGGCTTCTTTTTAAAGCGAGTCAGGCCCGGGTTCCCTTGCATAAAACTGGATCCACTTTGAACACAATGCTATTCTTTAACAGCCACTTTAAGAGACTAATTCTAGTCTCTGGGAACCATGATTGGCTATCAGCAGAGACTTCAGACTTATTCCAACTATATCAAGAACCAGATCCCTGCCTTGCTGTCGCTTTAGTTTCTGCATGGTGATTCTAATGGCTTTTTTCCAATTCACCTGGTATAAAGCAAAAACTGAAATGTTCTCCCCCTCCCCCACAAGGCAAAATAGAAATAATTTGTCATTTGGGCTTCTTTTGAAGAAGATAATTGAGGTTACTTGGTCTGGATGCATGCATGGGATGAGGAAAATAACTGCAGGCAAAAGTGAGTCAATCCCAGTTGCATGTTAGTGGCACATAGGCTTTGTGCCATTCCACATCAGTCACCTTGGGTATGTTTGCTGTCGGTGAGTGCTATTGAGGGCACCCCTTTCTAAACTTGCCTCAGAGAAAGAAATGGGTGTCATTTCCAGAACTTCCCTATGTGCTTAATCAAGGAAATCCCTAGAATACTGGAGCCAGATTATAAGAGTTGGATGAATCAATAGCTATATTGCTAAATCAACCACTCTCACCTATATAGCTATTGATTTATCCAACCACTCTCAGAATAAGGGCCATGTAACACCTTACAGTATAAGAGGAGCAAATATTAATTGGCTTAGTGTTGTTTGGCTTAGAGGAGCAGTCTCACCTTAAGGGAAAAAAATATCTTTGACTCCTTCACCAGCCCAACTGTGATTTGCCATTAGAGGCTCGGTGAGCAGGGGCTGGACTAGGAGCAGAGGAAGTGCTGGAGTGCCCAAAAAGGGTCAGCCCCTCAGAGCTCAGGTGGCACCCAGCTGGCTGGAAGCCCTGCCAGCAGCAGCATGGGAGAGGGGTGAGCTCTGGAGAAAAAAAGGATCAGGCCTCTCAGAGCTCAGATGACAGCTGGCCAGCAGTAACATTGGGGCGGGGGCAGCTGGGTGCTGTCTGAGCTCTAAAAAGCCTGATCCTTTTCTTTCTCTGGGGCTTGCCCCTGCCCATGCTGCTGCCGGCAGGAGCAGCAAGCCAGTCTGAGCAGCAGTAGGAGGTCCTGCAGCCACCAGGCAATCTGCAGTTACTGCACTCACTCTGCCTGGGGGCAAGCCACTGTCCTGCTCCACTCAGGGGGGGCCACTGCATCCCGGGATGCTGGAGGACTTCTAATTGGGTGGACTAGCTGTAAGAAGTGGCCACACCTTAATGAAACAGGAGGAAAATTAGGCAGAGTAGAGCTAATCCTGCTCTGGAGTGGTGTAACTTTGAGCTGCATAATGAGTGCTTTAAAAGTGTTAACATGATGCCAATCCAGGCGTTAAGAGCTCCAGAAGCCACCTAAACTTGCTGTGTAACAAGGCCCTAAGCAGCATTTTCATGTTATGTTCAATTGTTCCGAATTTTTCTGGAAAGAAAAAAGCATCTCAGTTGAAGCTGTCTGGTGTTATCCCAAAAAGCTAGATCTATTCGGTTACTTTTTATTCACGTCCATATGAGGCACGTTATATGGCAAAAAAGTGCCTGTTATTGCAGTATAACTGGCTTGCACGATCTGGCTTATTTGGTCTGTCCCAAAATGAAGAAAAGCAGACAAAGGTACAGGTAGCACAAAGCACAGATCGGCAATTTTGAATAAACTACAGTACAAGAATATTGTAATTCTCATAAATGCAACCATTAAAAATCCAGGAAATTTACAGTTATGGTTAAACTTAAATTTGGCGAGTTGAAAATTAGCCACATAGCTAAACCTCATTGGTGCCTTCTCAAAATGGTTGTGTGTGCGCACACCCACCGTGGGGGGAACTATGTGCATCTGATGATAGTTCTGGTACGTGATCTAAATAAGTGGGCCAACACTGTGCCCTTCTCCAAAGCTTCACCTGTGAGAAGAACTGACCAGTGTCCATAAACCTTGCACTGGAGGGTTGAAGCCCTCATGTGTCACACCTATGGGAACCACTTTGAAATACTTATGTATGTTTTATGCCTGATCCAGGGCCTATGGCAATCAATACAAAGACTCACAATGAATGATTGTTTCCAGGGGCAACAGCCCTGTATCATGTCACTAGTGACTCTTTGGAGGGAACAGCAATAAAACATTGTCTATAGGCAAAAAGAGTGGACTTTGGATAACAAACAACTATCTCCAGCCTGTTTTTAACCTTTAGCCATATTATTATGCTTCCTTTCAGCAGTGTCTGACTGCATAAGAGCAAGGAAATGTAGTCAACTCAGAAGGCAGTTAATAGGCCACCTTTGCCAAGGACATGGCAACAGCAGTGCTCACAGACACCTAACTTCTTTGAGCACAACAGTGTTTGCATGAGAAATGACTTCTGCTCCTTTTCTGCTTCCTCCCCAACTAAAGCTGTAGAGTCGGGTCCTACTGGAATCCAATTAAATCCAGATGTCTTGGCGTTTATATATTTTATGGTTTTAATCTTTATCCCAAGTTTACATAATGTGCTATCTGATTTCTGCATTCAGTTTCCACCATCCAGAAACTAAAATACAAAAAGATCTTACGTGTAAAAACAAACCCAAAGAAATACAAAGACGAAGGCCATTGCAAAGACTGCTCCCACTTCTCTCCCCTCCTTCTCTCCCTACTCCCATCCAGAGGCACTACATCAAATTATTGCCTGAAATACCAAATCATCGACATTGGTAGTCCCTTTCTAGGAAATGTAATGCTCCAGCCAATTGTTTTACCAACATGTATCAGAGACCACGTAACACAGCAAGACAGCTCCGTTCTTGTAGCAGAGGCAGACCAGCACTAAAATCCCATTGCCTCCCAGGACTGTGTGAGCTGTGTCGTATTTGATACTGCTCCGTAGGTGGCAGCATTGGAAAACAGTCTCGGGTAGGCCAGTGGGCTGAGAACAGGTTCTCCCTCCTCTTCACCTCCATATTTTTGTATAATTTAACCTGTAAACAGTGAGTTCATTCAGATTTCAAAATTACCATTCCTTTGAAGTGCCTAAGTGAGTACATAAACTGTAAAGCCAACTATTAGCTTTTCAGATTGGAGTGTGGTCTCTCAGTAACTTTGTTTTCAAGTCTGTTCAGTGTTTGTACAGAACTGAAACCAAGTTCTGTTAAACCAAGGGTCACATTTACGGCTGTTAAAACATTTAAGGAAAATAAAGCGCAGTGCCAGTTGCACAGCATGATGCCGCATGGTAAGCGCAAAATGTCTAACTCGGGGACCGCAGTGTGCCGCATCTTTTTACAAAATTTCCTGTACCGCTGGAAAAATTGCAATCACCCATGTTTGCTGTGAAACATAGAAGGTATGCTCTGGTTCTGTTTCACTCAGAATTATGGGAAATTTCTTTATATTTTGGTTACCATTCAGTTTGCATAGCATCTCTCCTGTATATTAAATTTGACTGCCTCCCAGATCTAAATTTTCAAGCATCTGGGTGGCAAGTTTGATTAGAGGTGGCAACTTAAGAGGTCAGGAAAAAGAAGTATCATAAAAATATCTGCAGTTGTACTGTACTATATTCAGCCTAGTGTAACCTCAAGAGAAATGAACCAAAACAGAAGCAAGATAAGGGCAGATTCATTCACCACCTACAGTAACGTAATCAATATCCATCCTCATGGATGTGTCTATACTTCTTTAACATGTCATAGTTCTTGGTCTCCTTGTGAAATGGACCCCAGATTATTGTTAAATGGACCCCAGGAGTCAAAATTGCTAATTGTTCAGATTCTAGTATAAATCAACTGCAAAGCAGAGAAACAAACAGGCCCTATTGGGCACTGTCTGGACTCTCTGGCAGCTTGTTTCAGGCGTGCTTCCAGAAGGTCTAATTTTGAATGCAGGTCTAGGAAAGGGAGAAGCTATCATGGCATAATGAGATACCACACAATGTAAATGGTTTGTGAAAACTGATCCATTCTCTGCTGGTATCTGTGACATCACCAGAAGAGCTCGCACATGCGGTGACATGCTTGGAGGCACATCCAGTCATTCAGAAACTAAGGCAGGAAAATGTCACTGCTGCTCAGGATCTAATAAGTGCACCTCAGATTGGATAACCAGAGGCACCATCTGTAAAAACACAATCTGGTGACTTAGAAAATATGTGATAGCTCCAATCTTGCCCAATTCTTCTCTGGAGCAAATTGGTTTTAAAAAAAAGCACCTTTTGACTTTAAGGTTCAAATAAATAACCAAATAATGAATCGTAGAAGAAACACATATACAAGGAAAAAGTCATATATCATAGTTAGTGAATATGCAACACTTCAAATCATTTGATTCTGTTTATCTATCATCCCTTTGGGAGTGAGAGTAGATGGAGGGAAGTGGAGGAGTTTAGGAAGTCAGCAAGCAGAGTGCTTGTGTTGTTCCTGGCATAAAATTACTGGTCATCTGTGTCCATTCAAATGCTGTTAACCTCCCATGGTCAGTCTTATAGAATATCAGAATATGACAGATTCAAACATTTCCACTGAGTATTACTTAGTTGATTCTGGCAGTGAAAAAGCAAGGATTCCTGGTCAGGGCAGCGAAAGAGGTGAAATAGAATCCAGTTATTCAGAATAAATCTGATAAATGAAGGTTAAGCTGTGAGCGGCAGCTGCTACTGAGACGAGAAATGGCTCTCTTTCTCAACAATGCCCGAGTTATGGAATTACAAGTCAGTAGCAAGGGCTATCACGCATCCTATTCAATGTAAAAGAATCAAAAGTCAAAGAGCTGGCTTGGATAAAGGAAGCCCTTGTGTAATGAAACAGTAATATGCAAAAACAGAGGGCAGAATGTCTTTAGTGCTACATCTCATGTGTAAGGAGCCACTCTGAGTAGCAACTGCATGGTGATTCGCAGGTGACTCTTCCTGCATTTATTCTGATGACCCTTTACATCCAACTAGATGAAGAGCAGGGATTGTCTCGTCATTTAAATAAGCAGAAGTAGGATATTCATGTGGGTTGGGCTTCAGGTGTCTAAATGTCAGGAGTGGAATCCCAAACCCCAGCTCCTCATACAGGGCATGGAGGTAGTGCGGCACCTCAGCACTGGAGCCTGTGCGCTGAGCTGCCACAGGTCAGCATGCTCAGCAGTGTCTGTAGTGGGGAAATGCTGAGACGGGGTACCCTACAAGTAGCTCACTCGCTTGCTCGCGCTCATTCTCTCTCTCTAGTATATGGCAGTGGTCCCAACTTCCTTAGACCAAAGGCCCACCCCCGTGGGAAAATGCCAGCTCTTAGTTTGCACTCATTTTTTGACTACAGAAAAACACTAGGGCAAGCCTTTTGGCAGAGAACTCGGAAAGCCCACAACAGGTCAGAATGTTTTTGAGATCATGGATTCCTATGTGAGATCTCTGGGTTTATCTTGTGAATATTATATCTTATAAAAATCATGTTTGCACACTTAACAGTGTTAACCCTGCATGTCACACTGCAACACCCTTGAAAGGAGCTCTAGATACCCCAGGGTGCTACATCAACCTGGCTGAGAATCACTGGTGCATGGCCTCACGATTAGGAGGAGGTGGGAGATAAAGGTTTGAACCCCTCAAGCCAAAGAGAAAATTGAACCCAGTTCTGACAGCCTGGGGAAGTGCTCTAACCACTAGGCTTTTACACAAGAATGGGAAAGCACCTCATCTTCCACACCCTTTTTTAAAATCCAAACTGGCAGCTGCAAGTACATTTTAATGGGGGCCCAATGCTGTGTGGCCAACATGTGAGCCGTGCTCTTGGGGACCCCAAGGGGAAAGATGCTTCATTTCTAGATTCCAGCTGGGCTTAGGTATGAGCTAGGCACTACACTGGTCGGTCTTCTCGAAAGTGGAGCAATTCTGGGCAGGTATGGAGGGGGTGTTCCTAGGCAGTGACCTTCAAGTGTAATACTGAGGCACCTTCAGGGATAAGCAGGAGCTCAGCCAGGCTCATTAGTATTGCATGTTTAGATGTAGGTGCCTAAAGTTCAACTAGACCCTACTTCTGGAAGCTAAATGCCTTTTTTTTTTTTTTTTGGACCCAGCCCTAGTAAAGCAAACACTTTAGTAATGCAATAAGAAAGCAAGCGAGAATGCTGCTATTTAGACCCAGGACCAAAGTTGCCAATATAAGTCTTTTGCAAATAGGGAATTTGCTGTTTGATGCGTAAAATCAGGCAAGTATAAGAATGTGACAAGATGATGAACCAAAAGGTTTATTTTCTGCAGAACAGACCAAAAATGAAATGCCTTCCTTTTTTGTTTTAGTCTTCAGCGTATGAGAAAGTAAGTTACTGCCTGCCTCTCCCGCAGCTGGGGGGTGAGCTGACAGATGCACTGCATTGTTGCAAACTAAACTACATGCAGATATAGTTTAGTTTGCAACAATGCAAAGTTATTTTAACTGCCCCCAACTCTTGACTGTGTACAGTGTGACACCATTAAACCACACAAAGTGACATTGTCATTATGTGTACATGTTAATGGTGTCACGTGTACAAGCGCCCAAAGGTACCACTCCGCCCGGCTTTCTGTGCTTTCTTAGTTGGTCTGTTGTCCCCCTCTCACTGCTTTGCAGCTCCTCTCCCAGCTCTGCTAAGCTATTTGCCAAAATAACTTTCAAAATTGCCTCTCCTCCAGTTGCCCTTTGCACTTCCTAGCTGTTTAAACTCTCCTGAGCTAAATTCTGCTTTTTATCTGTTTCTCTCCCTCTTTTATATGCAATTTTTACCCTTTTTGTCCTCAGCATTCCCTTCCTCTCCCCACAACTGAGGAAGGCTTATAGTTTTCTTGATGGGCCAAGGCTGATTGCTCTGTGCTTACATTACAAGTAGGCCTGTCCTGCTAAGCCAAACTTTTCTTTTGCATCCTCTTCCCTGCCCTAATATTTCTTGCCCCCTTATTTTAGGATGTGTGTGGTTCTTATCTTCTCTCTCCCCTCTTTTTTGGCCCTTTTAACTGTTTTTTTCTCTACTTCCAATTTTGCCTGATCCCCCTTCACACACTGGCCCACATGACCCCTCCCCTGAAACAGCAGCAGAGAGCTCTTTGGTTTAACCCTTTCCATCCCTGAACAGCTAAATTTAACAGTCCGAGATCTTTGAATCTCTTAAAAGCCCACAGCCTGTGGCTCCTTGCCTGGCACTCTGTCCCAGTGGAGGAATGAAGCCTGGCAGCCGGAAAGCTGGTGGGCTACAACGTCAGGTATCTCTCCTGGGTTAACAGCGTACCCATGATTTTCCTGAGCTCCCTGAAACTTGTCTCATGATCATTTGTGTAAAATTTTACTTGGCTGCAAAGGTCTTTATGATCCTGAAGGATGGGGGGGATATCTTTGAAACCCAGCCTGCAATACACACTGGGGGGCAACAGTATACCTCTCCACCAAAGAGACCACGTGTTTTTACTGTGGCAGCCCCGCTCACCCAGCTGGTCAGTGCCTGGTGAAGAAAAAGACTGTAGCAAGGACAGCCATACCCCTGCTGGGGGAGGACAACCCCCAGGAATAGACTGGAGGACCTCACTGGGGGCTGGACCCGATGACGGGGGCTGGACCTAATGATCTGCAAGGTCCCTTCTAGCACCTAACAATCTATGACCTGAGGTTCCCATCTACTACAGCCCTGCTTCTTCCGGGGTGCAGAAGCTGGACTCTTCATCCAACCCACCCAACCAATTCAGGAGAAATCCTAATTCCTACTGTTGGGACTGAAACCTGAGAGCAAGAAACACCTGCCCCAGTTGGTCCAAAACTGTCCCAGGAATTTACCCCCACCCCAGAAGAGGTAGCTGGTGCTGGGAAGCCAAACTCCCACAGTCCAGCCCCCAAGGGTAATGAAACACTGGAAATGAAACCAAGACTTGAAAGTGTGACCCCTAGGAGAGCTGGGGTTGAGAGAAACCTGAGAACTCACTGAGAGCGAAGTGTCCTCAGGATGATGCTGATGACCCAGGTGAGGTTTGGGGCCTAACCCCTTCCTGCGGCCCCAACCCCTTCCTGCTCTGAGCTGGACACTAACTCAGAGTCCAAGGGTGAGTTGAAAGGAGAGCAGCCTGCGGGCTCTGATGAGCTCGATGTGTCCGAAAGCCCTCCCCACAAAGAGAGAAATAATCATCTCTCAGTGGGGGATGGTGCTTTCTTCCTGGACAACCACTCGCCCTCAAATGCTTCCTCTGTGGCTCACAAGTTCAAATAAGAGCTGTCCTTGGCAGAGCTCTTGGCAGTGACCACTGCCACTGAGGGCCTCACCCCAGAAATTATTCTGGACTCTGAAGCCTTTGGTTTGGGCCTCTCTCCACTTTGGCTATGCAACTCCCCCACCCCAGGACTCAGAAGAAACTTCTGCTGGCATCTTGGACTCCATAATCAGGAGCAGTTTGGATAACGCTGACTCGGCCAAAACTCCTATTGACTTCAGCTGCCTAATGTGGAATACAGTGGACACTTGCCTGAGCAAGGATTGTGAAATGTAGCCTTATGGCTCTGATCCTGTAACTGGATCCTCTAGCCTTTGATTCAGGGAAGCATCCCTCTGAAGAACATCCTTAAAACCTTCTCAAGTGTTTTCCTGAGGAGAGCCCAAAGTGGCCCTCTGTTTTACCTGCATAGGTGCATCCAGTTCCACAGAAGGGCCTACAAGAGGGAGAGACAAAGCCCTGTTTCAAATCCCGTAGATCCAGAAAGGAAAGTTCGACTTTAACGTTACAAGTGTTTTATAAATCCTTCTTTTCTGACGAGATGAAATTGGATGGAACAGGAGACAATGACTACAAAGTTACCCTCTCCCAGGGCGCTCTAAAGATAAAAGCATTAAACTGCTCTGTAATTATAGACGGCCTCAAAGAAGAAAGTATATGATGGCAATATTCATAGGCTCAGCTTTTAAGATCCATGGCACAAAATGAAAGAATGCGATTCTAAACAACTCGAGGCTTTTAATTTGCTCAGCAACTGTATAAAAGTTATACTCCATTTGGTAGAAATTTCAAGTAGTTGAAAGATCCCAATCACTTGGGTGACAGCTAAAATACATAGTTGAGTTGGTGGTCTTGGTCTAGTTCCAATTTACACAGGGTCCACATCACGTGAGTGAAATTCACCCATGTCCAAAAAAAGCCAGCATGAAGCTAATACACCAATTAACTCCAATGACACCTTCAAAAGCACCGTGCTGAAAAAGGGTCGGCTTTCCCCTTTGTTTACTAAAGCTACCGTACAAGACTTATCCAAGCAGGTCTGTAGATGTGAAGCATGTGGGCGCTCCTTGACTTCAGTGGGATTTGTGTGTGCTCAGCATCTTGGAATTGTTCACAAACTGTTTTTCAATACAGAGATTGTCTTCGTTATGGTGGTGCTAGCTGGGAGGTTGGAATAATGAATTATTAAACAAATAAAACGGTAAACCCACTTTCATCCAGTGAGTTGATAGCAGTTAATTGTAGGTTTCCATTTATACAAAATGGTGGCATTCAGCATGTATTAATTATGGCTAACTTCTTTTGTGTTCTATCTACTTAGCAATTTTCAAAGCGAATGAACAAACAAAACCCATAATCACTGATTAACTGATAACACTGTGTTACTTTGACTCAGCTAAACCAGCAAGGAACTCAGGGACTTGCAGTGTTTTGTTCATAACTAAACACTGTATTTAAAGTTTAAATTGAGAAGATTTATTTTCAGGTGCATGGACTTCTGGTTCATACTAGTGCTCTACTTACCAATAGTTACATAGAGAGAGAGAGAGATTATATATAAAGCCTAGAAATAGAAAGTAGCAGAATCTGAATGGGATATTTTTCTAGGTTTATTTTCTAAAGCCACTAAACTGGCGAACCATATACCTTTTCAGACATCAAATCATCAACGTTTTGACTTCTTTATAAACCAATGAAAAAGTGTAATGGCTTTAATGCTACCCTCCTAATGGCTGCATTGCACTTTAGAGCAGTCATCGAGGAGTTTCAAATCATATTGTTTGCAGTAAGATTTTTCAGCATGTGATTATGAAGGCTGTATTGCACGGTGTCCAAAGAGCTGCTTCTACTTTCCATGATGTTAGTAGTGAAGCATATATCATTCTAAAAGTCTGGCTTCTTCCTGTTGCCTATTGGCACAATTCAGTATGAAGTGCATTTTTCATTGTCTCAGATACTGCAAGATTTCTCCCAAGTTCAATATTTATATATTAAATATGTAAATAAAAAAGAATATTATTAGCTGGCATGTCAGACTCTTTGGCACAATTTCTGGCTCATTTTCTACTGTGCTCTGCGATTGGAAAAAGCCAGTCTTAAAAACACAAATATGTCCATCACCTCAGATACTAGAATCCACAATCAAGACAGCTCAGCTTTTAACGTCCATGTATCAAATAGGGAAGAAAGAGAGGTGCGGGACAGCAAAAAACTGGCAGAATAGAGTGGCACAAGGCTCCAAAGTGACGGTCAAACAAAAGGGCATCTTCCCATGATATCCAATGAGGAGCTGTGATCACGTCCCCAAAGTACTACAGGCTCGTTTCTAAATCACTTACATTACAGTAACCACATGATTATAGATACAAGGTGTCTACTTTGCAGATGATCCTTTGTAAATAAAGCCCTTTGTCATCAAGATTCACGGCAACAGACCTTTGAAATGTTGACAGCTTGTATGCATGGGCTGATCCAGGGTATTGGAAACGGGAGTGTGGGAACAGTGACTAGTACTGCAGGGGGCCTATACCCCATTCCCAGTTTCTCTCACTCCCTCACCCCAGCCAGGGTGAGTTAGACCATAGTGAGGGAACGGCAGCAAAAGACTTTTATTAAGTCCCCCTATCAAATAAGAATCACACCCCCTTCCCCTCTATGCACACCAGCATGCTCTCTCCCCGCCCCTGACCAACTCCTTCCTTCTCCCACCTGCCACTGCTGCTACTTTGGCTGTCCCAGGAATAGGGGAGCTCCAGAGCGGCTCCTGACCCACTCCAACTAAGCTCCTGAGCTGGGCCCAGGACAATTGCAGCAGCAGTGGCTGGTGGGTTTCCCCTCCATGCATCTTCTCCTGGACTGATGGAGACCACCTGGGGGGACTGGGCATGGAGGGGAAACCTGCCTGCCGCTGCCACTGCTGCTCTTCTGGGTGGAGCCTGGTCTCGGCAGCCTGGCTGGAGCAGGGCAGAAGAAGCTCTGGAGCTTCCCCTTCCCTGGGGCAGCCAGAGACAGTGGGGACAGTGGCAGCAGTGGGCAGCAGGAGGGGAAGGGAAGGGGAGGGATGGGACGGGCTGCTGAGCATGGAGAGAAATGGAGGGTGTGCAGAAAGTGGGTGGGGTGGGGGTACTTACCTGATTCAGGGGCTTAAAAAAGGGGTGCAGAAAGTGGGTGGGGTGGGGGTACTTACCTGATTCAGAGACTTAAAAAAAGTCTGTAGCATGGACTGAAAAGGGGGTGTGCTGCACTACTGCACACCCCCAATCCCCCCTCCCCAGATCTGCCCGTTTCTCAGTTTCCCATGCAATGCTATGTTTACTTGCAGGATATTATTCACCGTGTTGCCCAGAGTACCTGGTAAACAAGGGAACCCCGGCTGTGTGGAGAACTCCTGGATTAGGCAGAGTTGCATCTATTTTCTTCCAGAAGTGTGTCTCTTCAAGGACTGGTATCCAGGTTGTTTAAGGACTGTGATTCCAGACATCATGAGACTTCAGCTTCAGATCTTTAAAGACAAATCTATTCTCATCATTTTTCTTTCAGGTGGGAGGCTGGTCCAAACAGGTGCTTCAAGTCCTTTAGCCCCATGAGTTGAATGAAAAATATTAATTAGATTTTTTTTAAGTGCCTTGAAGACAGGAATGAGTTGAATAACCTAAGCCCTGAATAAGATGTGTAAATATGAAAGCCCTTGTGTAGAAGAGTACAGTCGTGCAAACATCTGCTGATCAGGTGGCATTTACTGCTACAAAAATCACTGACTAGCGGTGTTTTCAGGATCCAGGGCTTAACTAGCTGAACCGGGCACACTATTTTCGGACTTTTTTTTTCACAAAAAATACAGATTTAATTCAATCAAAACGTTTTAGCAAGTTCATGTTTATTTTGCTAAATTGTTTTGGTTGGGGAAAAAATAATTTAGAAAAAGTCCAAACTTTCTGTATATGTATGTGTGTACACACACACACACACACACACACACACACACACACACACACACACACACACACACAC
>NW_017728993.1:8190152-8197446 GCF_001723915.1 Gavialis gangeticus | reverse complement strand
GTGCACACACACACACACACACACACACACACACACACACACACACACACACACACACACTTGTGGTGGTAGTTCATAGCAACATTGACGTTGATTTTATTAGCTATTTTAAAGTTTAAAAAACATGAGCAATGAAATGTTTAATTTTGGTTCAAACTAAATGCCTCCAAGACGTGCGTTTTTTAATGTGTTTAGAATGCCAGCACATTTAAAAATTAATTGTTTGCACAGTCATAATAATTGTAACATCTGAGCTCACTGCAAGAATCATGTAACAGAGTTGTAAAGTCTTGTTTTAATGCTTCAATTGTTTCCAAACAGATAGAGCTGACAACTTTTATCCCACATCTCAGGCAAAGTAAGACTTTTATTTATTTACTTTTATAAAAACCAGTGGAGATGGATTAAATCATTGCGAACTAAAGAGCAGCAAAAACAAAACTAGATATTAGTGGTTTCAAATACCTAAACTATGCTGGGGAAAGCTCTCCATCCTAAATGGAATCAAAGTCAATTCTTAGGCCGTTATTGTGACTTCTACCTCAAATTTATTGTTGTAAAAATCTTATACAAAGCAGCTGAGCTGCATTTTTCTCGTCTATATTGTGGCTTTGAAAGCCACTAAACTAGCTGAAGGTCCGTGTATGTGTGTTAAACTTACTGACTGGTAGATAGAAGGGAAGGAATATAGTTTTCTACTCATCTGTAAATCGCATAAAGTATTAGTCTTCTTACTTTCTCCCAACGTTACAAAACAAGAGGTCTGGGGTGGTAGTGGGCATGGGCTAATGGACACTGTAGACTACCTGCCTTTTTGGCTGGAGTGAAGTTTCACAGATTTCTCTGTCTCTACTTGCTGATTCATACAGAATTATGGGCAGTGGTTTTACAGCACAATAGTTACACGCTGGATATTTTTTCCATTCTCTTCTCCTTTCAGGCTCCTTTTTCCTATCTCTTTTTGCTTCCTTTGTTTCCAGACATCCCTCCTCTCCATTTAAAATATTTCTTCTCTATAGATTTTCCATTTCTTTCCTCTTCTGTGACAGAAATCACATGGAGCACAGAACTGATATGCTACAACTGCGACAGTGCTGTGAACCTAGTTATGCTTTGCTGAATGCAACAGCTCTTGCTGAATGTAAGTGCAGCACTAACTAAATTCCCAAACTGGACCAACGTTTGTAAAACTTGAGCTGGATTATTGAGGACAGGGAGGAGTCGGTACACAGCTGTTATAGTCTTTCACTGTCAAAAAAACAAAATGAAACAAAAACCAGTAGGGCAAAAGTGCTATTCAGATATCAGCTGTAGTTCTAGAAGTCACTTTTGAGCCAGGAATACAGGAGAGGTCTGGTTAAACACTCTGATATATATATATATATCATAGTCCTAAACACAGACACATCTGTAGCTACCTATGTGTTAAATGAAAAGCATGTTCTTCAGGACTGATAAGGTTAGCAGGGCCAACAGCATATGATGATGTATTTGACTGTGGTACAGTATTATACAGCATCATACCCGTAAGCCTGCATGGGCCTCCTAGAAGAGGAATGGAAGCAAACACACGTGAATGATTAGAATTAAAAACATGTGGAGCCAAATTTTCAAAAGCATTTGAGTGACTTAAAAGCTTAAGTCTTGCAGAAGGTGAAAGGGGCTTTGGCTTTTTTTGTCTGTCTCAGCGGAGAGCTGCTGCCCCCACAGAGCCAACAGAATCCATTCACGTCCACGCACACCTGATGGGTCCGCACATTTCTGCTTCCAGAGTGTCCTGAAATGGTACTAACTGCCGAAGAGACAATCGCAGAAGGTGAGGGAATCTCTATTAGGGCTGTGCAAAATTTCGTTGGCTGTTTCATTTTGATACTGTTTTGACTCATTATAAGGTCGAAACAGCAAAATCAAAATGAAACAAAGGGCCTTGAAACAGCCTCTAAACAAAATGGGGCTAGTAGAAATGTTTCAAAAGTCAAAACATTTCGACCATAGTGCTGGGGAAGAGTCAGTCCAGCTGGGCTGACTTCCCATCCCCGGTGCAAGATACAGTAGGGGGGGATGGGGAGTCAGCTCAGCTGGGATGACTCTTCATCCCCCATGCTAGATCGGGGGCTGACTCCCTGTCCCTGGCAGATCTAGCGAAACATTGAAACAGAGTTGAAACAGCCTTACTGTTTCGATGAAGCAAAATGGAACAGCTGTTTTGAATCGAAATGAAATTCGATATGACACGCTGTTCCATCCAAACCTTGAAACCCAAGGCGAAACGGAACGGTGCTGTTTCGCACAGCCCTAATGTCTATGTGTGTCTCCTATCTGCTGGACAGCAGCAGAAATCTTACTTTGTTCACAGAAGTGTTATAACTGTGCTCTACAGAAGGGATGTGACCTTGCTGGCAGAAAGGAGAGTCTTGCTACCATGGAGGAACTTTGTGTATGGACAGTCAACAGAGCTGGAGTTCTTCTAGCAAAGCTTTATATCATAACTGGGCCTGAGGTTCATACATCACTTGTAGTCCTGGAAGCGGTGCCCATGAACACTTTAAATATTTTATTTCAAGGTACCTATGCTCAGCTCTAAAACAAGATCCAATTTTGAGCTGCCTTTTCCTCCCTCAGGCCACTGTCTTGGTGTAAAGAAGTTACTGAACTGATAGATTTGATGTTATCTTCCCTCCCTGACATGATCCCTACACTGGGATCATGATTGCCCTCAAGACTTGGAGATTCCTTTACGGAGACTCCAAGGAAGACCTCAAAGAACTAGTCCATGCTGGCCAGACAAACTCCATCACATTGTTGTAGCATATATAACTGAGAGGGGATAAAATGGTATGGCTCCAAGATCATTATGTGATTGTAACTCCTTCCAAACCCAGTCAGAACCAGTGTTAGGCTCAGAAGGACCATGGGAGAAGTCTACAGCATGCCCTCTCCCTCCTTCCATATGTATGTTTGGTATTTGATTTTAACTTAACCTATGGGGGTCCCCCCCGGTCTGGGAACCTGAGCAACTTCTCTTATTGCTTGCCCTTGCAGCTGGTTCTGAAACCAGCACATGGGACGTAGGGTAAAGCCAAATGCCTAAGTTCTGCCAATAATATGCTGTTACCCTTGGATGTATTTGTGGACTTAATTTTCATGAAACAATAATGAAAAGTACATTAAGTCCCTGAGAGTATCCCTGAACAGCAGACCCCCTTCACTTCAACTCTCTTCCTTCCATTTTTCCTTTTAATTCATTATTTAGTATAATTTTATGCAGAGAGCATATGACTTACAACCAAACTAAAATATAACAGTTTCATGCAAAGAGGACATGAGTATGGACACGAAAATCAAAGAGGAAAAATTTAGCATGGAAGGAGATAGGATGAAGAAGAATGAATGATAATGAGAAAATGTTAAGCCAACTGTTAGGATGAACTTCCCAGTATTGAGAACTCTTACTGTTGTTTGTGGAATATTCTCCTTACAGAAGTGTTTGAAGTTTCGTTGCCTAGTACCTGAAAAAATAGACTGCACACAGCACTAAGAAAATGTACTGTAGAGAACACAGTTGTCAAAGAGATGGACAGTAGCCCTGATTCAAAGTCTATTCAGTCAGTGGAAAGACTCCCAAAGTTTACTGAAGTCACCAGATCAGGCCCTCTATAACACTAGTTTTAAACATTTCTCATTTCCTTGAGGCATAAGCTCACTGGATTTTCAACCTGATTCATGTTTTAGGGACTAATTATTCAAAAATGTAAAGAATGTTTTTAACCAACACCTTTTAGCATTAATAATATGGTAGGAACATGACAAAAATGCTAAGTGAGCTATTGCTTCCTGATGTTTTTTATTGTTTCTGTTCCACATACTGTCTGATGTATGAGAGCCTTGAAGCAGATTGAAATGCATTTGTTAATTTAAAGGTAAATTATGGGTATGAGTTCAGCATGTTAAGACTCTAAGGAACTGTCAAGCACTTCATCCCCCTTTTTAAATGAGAAGCTTGTCAATGTGTGTTGCTGAGATTTGTGAGTTTTGCCTGAGAACTGAAAGGGAGAGGGAACAGGAATGAGATGAACTGGAGAGGATACGGAGAAGAAACTAATTGTAGTTTATAAAACTAATTGATTTTCTTATTCCTTTAGGTATTGCAGTTTCTCTCAGTGGAGACAGACTGAGTTTCTCAACAGCAAAGCCAGCTTCCCAGGTTGACAAATGGTCATGTAAATTACCAAAAATCCAAGACCTCGAGATTAAACTTCTTCAATTGTTTTCACATGATGCAACTTCAAATCTCTCTTTAGAACAGTATTAAATTTCCTTTCATTCCCATAAACTTCAGAAAAAGTTGACTGCTCTCACATTTCACACTGTGACCCAGCTAGCTTGCACTTTTCGCCTCTGCTAGTCTGGAGAGCAGAATAATGAAATTCAGACAACAGTGACCGAACATGCTCTGTAGAACTTTCCTTTTACAAAACAGATGAATACTCCTGGGCTCCAAAACACTGCAGGGAACAAAACTTTCAAACCTTATGGAAATAAAATAGAAAGCCTATGCAGTGACTTCATCTCTGTTATCAGATCAGAGACGTTTTGACTGGAATTGAAATGGAAACCATTTTCTTAAATTATAAATAAGGAAAATGTATTAACATCCCATTAAAACAAGTCATTACTAAAATAGAGTATGACTTCCAAAAACACTTCGAGGAGAGTGATACATGAATTTATTCGTGCTGTAGAGGAGAAAACTGTTATCGTCATTGTATTTAGAGACCTAGGTGATGCAAAGTATAGAAGGTTTTATGGCCAGAAAAAATAAATATTTTTACTTTTTAACTATTTGAGTTAAAAAGCAGATGAATGTGTACTGTGGATCCTGGTCCTGATCCTGGCAGGGGGCAATAGAAAATGACTACAGATGCATCAGTTGAGGGGCTCCTCTCAAAGTCTGGAGCACCTCTTGTGAAGTGCCGACTGATCTCAATTCCCATGGAAGTCTATACGAGTTAATGCACTCAGTACCTTGCTGAACTAGACCATATGTTTATATAGCAGGAAATACCCACTTTGCTCCAAATTCACTGCTAGTTCAAGTGGGATTTCATTCACTTAAGTCCAAGGCAAATTTAGCCACTTGAGTCAAAACTAAAGGAGCCAAAATATATAAATCCAGCTGACAAAGTTTATGGGGGAACTAAAGCAAACATTCAACATCAGGATTTAGCGTAGCCAAATTGTTATAACTAAACAGAGTACCTTACATCATTTTGTTTCCTTGGGGCCTATTCTCCATTCAAGTGGTATAGTGAGCTCACATTGATATCAACAAGAGCTGTGCATGCAAAATTAGTGGAAAATGTGAGATGTTAGATAGCAGGCTACAGCTCTATAAATCCTGTACCTAAAACTGCCATCATGTTTTTGCTAACCCCCTACCAACTTCCATGCTAAATCCATTGGTGGCTCTATAGCAAAGTTTGCCTTACTTTAATGTCTTAAAGGTGAATTGAAATGCTGTTGGAATAAATACCTGGTTGAGATGCCAAATCCTTAAGAGGATCCTTGTGTAGACATACAAATAAATAAAGTATAAAGGTGAATGTACAGGCTTATTTATTAACCTGCCGAAACAGGAATTCAGAAATCTGTATTTTTCCTGCGAGGGTTGTGGCACTCTCGCTCCTCTAGTTGCTGAAGCACTGTATTGCTTTCTGTTCCACACAGTGGAGTTGCTATTGTTTAAGAAATTAGTGAGAACATCCCCCATTCGCTTTAACATCTGCAGGACCCGCTGCCAATAACTGTATTTTGTGAATTGGAGAGCAAAGGCCAGATGCTGCAGCCCTTCTCGCGGTCCTGATGACTTCAAAATTGTCTACCAGTGTCACTTCAAAAATTGAGGTTTTTGACAGTAACATGAATCCAATCTCACAAAAGATTATCTTGATGACAACCTCTTTTTATGGTGTCCTGTTGAGAGTTTGGATACATGTATCTGTTTATAAATAAGGCAAACTCTAGCAGAGTTTGGTCTTGCTGCAGCCAAAGGCAATTTTGACTTTAATGGGACTAGGATTTGACCCAAGGTATTTTGTAACAAGTCTGGTTTGGGTCCTTCCTGAACACTGGAGAGCCATTATCCTTGCCTCCAGAATCATTCCGGTTGATACATGGGTAGGTTTGAATGCATATAGGTAACCTATGCAAATATTTGGTAGTACTGCCGTTACTCTCTTCCTTCTCCCTTCCATTTGCATTTCCTGTCATACTTACTTACCAAGTCTGGTTTTCCGTAAGTGTTTGTAAAGTGTGCAGCACAGTGGGACCCCAGACTTGACTGAAGTCTTTGGAAATTGCCACAATACAACAAAAATGACTGTACCTATGTTATGGGAGTAGAACATTGTTGATAGGGGACAGCTATCTTCTAGGGCTGTGCAAAGTTCAGTAGCCAGTTTGATTCGGAGGAGATTCGGCTTGACTCAGGGACCAAATCTCTGAATCTGAATCGAATTGGGAAACCAGTTAAAAGCTCCAAATCAATTAGAAGCATCTAAATTGATTCAGAAAAAGGTTCAGAAAAGATTCGGCCATAGATTAAACAGATAGCTGACACAGCTGCTGGGCCTGTGCAAAGCAGCCAGCTTCAGATTTGAATTTGGCCAATTTGGGGGACAATGCTTCAATTCAGTGATTCAAATCACTGTCCCGAATCAAATTGGCCAAATCGCTGAATCACCCAGGCCCATCCCCCACCCGCTTTCCCAGCCCCAGCCCCAGCCCCAGCAATGGCTGCCCCACCTGCCCCAGCTCCTGGCACTTTGAAAAAAAAAGCCCCGACTAATTGGGTGCTGCCAGGAGAGGGACAACCCCTGCTGCCCCTCACTACCCCATGCTGCATGGGGGGCTCTGCATAAGCCCCCAACCCTGCCCCGCTGTCCCAGCCCCCCCCATGGCTGCTCCACCTGTCCCATCTCCAGTCCTTTAAAAAAAACAAACCCAACTCACCGTTCCTGCCAGTGAGGGGCAATCCCTGCTGCCCTCCACTGCCCTGTGCCACATGGGAGGCTCTTCCACGCCCCCCCCAAGCCCTGAGGCCACTGCAGAAGCTGGTGAGTCTAGGGGTTTTCTTGGGTTTTTTTTTTCTTAAAGGGCTGGAGCTCGGCTGGGTGGGGCAGCCATTGTGGGGACTGGAGGAGGGATGGGTCGGGGGGCTTGTGCAGATTGCCCCCCCTGCCAGGCAGCACCCAGTGAGTCAGGGCTTTTTTTTAAAGCACCATGAGCTGGGGTG
>NW_017728993.1:8182266-8189770 GCF_001723915.1 Gavialis gangeticus | reverse complement strand
GGAAGGGACTGGGGCTGGGAAAAGCTGCCCAGCCAGGGTAGTGGCGCAGGATTCGGGGAGAGGGGCATGGGAAGCGGGCGCAGCAGTGTCAGAGTGGGGGCTATGCCTTTCTGCCGCTTGCCCACTGGGGCAGGGGAACAGGAAGGATGCGGGCACAGCTCGCCCTGGGTGAAAGGGGGCAAGTGCCAGCAGGGCACAGCCCCCACTCCTAGTGGTGCCACGCTTGCATCCTGCATCCCCCTGCACCAGCTGGCAAGTGACAGCAGCACCCGCATCCTGCACCCCCCACCCCTGCTGGCAAGTCGCAGCAGCACCCACCCGCTCCGTGCCCCCTTGCTCTGGCTGGGCAAGTGGCGGCAGTGCCCGCTCCCCGCACCGGCTGGCAAATGGCAGCAGTGTGGAGTCCTAGCTCCCAGCACTGATGTGCCCAGCCAGCGCAGGGGGTGGGGCGCAATGCAGGAATGGCTTGCCCCAGGAAGAAGGGGCCAAGTGGCACACAGGGCATATCCCTTGTTCCCAGAGCTGTTGAGCTTACATCAGTGCTGGAAGTGGGGGCTTTGCCCTCCCTCTGCTTGCCAGCCAGTGTGGAAGGTGCAGGATGCAGATGCAGCAGCACTGGGAGTGGGGGCTATGCCCTGCTGCCCCTTGCTTCCTTCCACCCAGAATGAGCTGTGCCTGCATCCTGCTCCCGCTGCCCCGGCTGGGCAAACGGCAGCAGGGCAGAGCCCCCACACTGAGCGCCGCTGTGTCTGCATCCCACACCCTCCCCCGTCCCCCTCCCTGAGTCCTATGTCCCCCACCCTGGGTGGGCATCTTGTCCCAGCTCCAATCCCTCCCTCCCCCACACCCCTTCCCTCCCCCAAGCCCAACAGACTTACCAGCTGGAGGCATCTGTGTCAGCTGCCTGTTTCGTCTATGGCCGAATCTCTGAAGAAGTGCCAAATCTTTCAGATCTGATTTGGCTGAATCAAATTGGGACAGTGATTCAAATCTCCAAATCGAATCACTGTCCTCTGAATCAGCTGAATCTGAAACAAATACTTCCCACTTTGCATAGACTACTATCTTTCATTTCTTGACCCTCTTTTTTCCCCCAATACTAATGGCATCTATTTTGAGGTATGGAATTTAGAGGTGTTGAGAATAGGACCCTAGCCCTTATACACAAAATTCCATTATAACACATATGAAAGAAAGAGAGATGTGGTATTTTGTTAAGGCATTTCCTTTCATCTTTTCCATAGACTTGTGCCAATTTTCAAAGTATTCCCAGATCCTAGAATGAAATTATGTAAAGACACCCCTAAATATGCTCTGTTCTATCATTCTTAGTGGTACTTTCTGCCCTCTCCTTCCTTTTTTAGTGTGAGGCAAGGTTTCAATTCAAGTAAAAAGGAAGTGTTAAGGACAGGAATCAGCTACTGGGCCAGTTGACACAAATGTGGCTCCAAAGTGGCATGGCCTGCCATTTTCAAAACATGATCAACTCCTACCAGAGTAAGCATATACACACATACTTCTCACAACATGGCATCCAGAACTGCATAATGATTCAGGCACTGGAGGATGCATCAGCCAGCACCTTTGCCCAGAATGGAGCCATATTTAGCCCTCAAACTCAACATTAAACCTAGCACAATCCACTGTATGTCTGTTTAGCTGCCTGATTCTGCTCCTACTGAAAACTCAAAAACTGGCAGGATTGTTCTGCATCGTAACAGCCAAATTGATAAACCATTTTTCTCAGCAATTTCAACAGAAACAAACTGTAAAAATGCAGTCTTGGTACAGAAAATGTTTTACTCTAAAAACCTGGGTATTCTCATTTTGTTATATTGGCCAATGTATATGTGTGTGTGTGTGTGTGTATGTATGTATATATATTTGTTAAGCACTGTATACGTCCAGCTCTTACAAGAAATAACACCAGATTGAAAAAAAAAGAAACCGTAGCAATGGATAGGCTATTGTTGTATGAACTTAATACTCAGGCTGTTGATATTTTCAAAATAGTCCAAAAGATTTAGACTTGTATAGTTAATTAAAATGAATGGAAGGCATTATGTTGTATTGGCACTGGGAAGTCAGGGATCAAGGGTCTATCATTCTAGACACTATATAGGAATACTGTAGAAGTTAGTGCCGGTTCCAAGGAGTTTAGAGTCAAAACAAAAAGAGGTGTTTAAATCCCCAGGCTGCTTTGAACATGTCAAGCACTGTTCTGTGTCTTATGTTGGCATTTAAAGATCAAGTAAAGACTTGGATTAAATACTCTACATGTTTCTCAAAATGTATCTATGGCATTTTCAGAAGCAGAATGAACATTCTAACTTCATCCTGCATTTATGATAAAATTAAATTAATTTTAGCTTATGTTAATGGGAATTTTGAATAAGGAAACGATAGGTTGGGCCTTACATGGCTGAAATGCATCGATAAAAATGTGATTTATTGTAAGATAATGAAATATGAAGTGGACGGTTGTTTATAGGAAAGGAAAGCAAAGTAATGTGACACGATGCCTAAGAAACCATTTTTGCCAGTAACTACAAATTTGTAAAGTTGCTCTGTTAGTTTGTTGTACGCTTGTGACTGCTCAGTTACAATATTTTTCTTAGCATCCTCCCTTGTTAGCTTTATTATACTTACAAATCATTACCAGACATTGGGATTCTTAGCTATCTTTTCAATAAAAAGAGAAGTTTGTGTAATACGTTTTCTCTGCGGGAACTAATTCCACAAAGATATTGACTACAAGCTTTTTGTTGTTTTAAAAATATGTAGACATGCATAAGACAGTTGCTTCTGCTCCCCAGAGCTACCCTTCTTAAGTTTATCTGAGCATTATATCTCCGTGGAATCCAGTGGATTATGTAGGAGAAATTTAATCTAATCCCTACACCCAAGCCTGTGTTTATTTTTGCCTTGGTTATTTTTTGCTTATGTAGTTCTGAATAGTGTGCTATTCATTTTGAATATTAAAGTCTTTGTCTTGCTTATCTAGTCTAGTTTTTGTGTTTAGGATAGTTTTTAGTTCTTCCACCATGGCGCACGATCGGCTTCTTGACTGGAGAGTGTTAAGCAAAAAATAGCAAAAATATTTGTATTGATTTCAGAATGCTGCAGATTAAGAGCAGATGTATCCTGTATTCCCAAAACGTCCATTTTAACTTTCACTTATGTGCTGTGCTAAACTGTCTTCAGGCCAGGAAATGATTTGTATTTGCTAATTGCCTGCAGTTCAGTAGACGTGCAGCTAAAAACAAATGGTTTGTTTTATCGTTAGAGATTATTTGTTCTTTCAGACTAAATGCATCTAATATTTGGATATAGATCTCTCTTGTATTAAATGTGCTTAGTGGCTGGCTGAGAGGAAGGATTGTCTAATGCTCGGGAAACCTGGGTTCTGTCACAAAACTCATGTGCGTGATTGAGCTCATCAGTGCCTCTGTGCCTCAGCTCCCTGTCTGTACAACGGCAATGATAGTATTGGACATGGTGCTAGATGTTACGGTAATCTGAGAAAGATGGCTTGTGGTCATCTATGCTTATGTAGCCTCAGTACTGCCTTCCTTCTTAAGGCAAAGATGATTTGTTATAGCCTTTAAATACCCACTGTAGAAACACGTACACATTACTGTTTCCTTTTTGACCTATGTGGATAGTGAATATTTGAAATTTTGCAAGTAGTCTTTGAAAAAGAGGAGAAAGGAATATTGGAGTCAGATATTTCTTAGACGCAGTCCTGTTTCTTATAAATGACGCACACCAGCCTGCTTCCCCGAGCACAGTAACATTTCTGTTCAATATTTTGAGCCTCTTTTTGGAGCTTGCCAAAACATCTCATTTCGTTTTCTTTCAGGGTCATGCCACAAGTGATTTTCTGCTGTCTCTGATGTTTCATTACTTCCTTCTTCATTTGCTTCTGTGGGGTATTTGACTGTGCCTTGTCCACTCATATATGCACATGGCTGTACCAAAATGATACTCTGCCCTCTGTGTTTGCAGTTGGCCACAGTGAAACTCCTCCACCTACCAAGCTCAGCTCACAATACCTTTGAATGTGGCCTATGCTTGGGTGATGGCTTCTATTGTTTTCAGGTACCTTACTCAAAAAAGGAGCTTAACTACTTTGAATGCAAATCCTGAATTAAGCACTGCTGTCATTTTGATAGCTTCAAGGCAGTTTCACCTAACCCAACCTTCCCCTCCCTGTTTCATTAAGTGTTGTGTTGTGATTGCAGCCAGCTTCCTAGTTCTAACTATGATGACAATTGTGGCCATCCAAAATTGGTGGTAGGAACAAAACTCCAATTCTCTTTCTCTGAAAATGCGAACTCTCAGCTACCTGAAATAAAGGAGTATCCTGATTAGTGTGGTTGTGGGCACAATCCTGCATTCTGATCTGGACTTTTCTGGATGTCACAGGTAAGCACAGACTTCCAATAGAGCAGAAGGGGGAACTCATCACTAAGAAAGCCCTTGTTCTTTTAAGCTCTGTTAAGTATGTGTGTGTTGAGTGATAGCGGAAGCAAAGGAGAGAGATGGTGGGAAGGAGAAAAAACATTACAATGCTGGTTCTCCACACCCAGTATGTGAGACAGCTGTTTGGGTCCCCTTCTGTTGCACTCAGTTCATTTTCAGTATGAATGCTACATTGGAAGATATTGAGTGTACACCATATTTTCATAACATTTCTTTAAACTGAGAAAGCAGTTGGTCTTCCAGGGACCTGAGAAGGGAACCAGATAGTCCTGGAAGTCTAAATAAAGAGTAACAGAGTAATAGAAAAGAAGAACAAATAGTATACATGCCCTGAACGATCAAGAACAAATATCTAATGTTTCTCCTACTACTCATTCTGCTTTTCATTTTTCTTAGCCATTTTAAGAGTAGGAAAATATATCCCACAGGACTGGCTTTTAAAACACGTAAAATGAACTAGTTCTGACTTAGCGCACAGCCACCGCAGCCGAGTAGTAACTGGTTCACTTCTCAGGTGTAGGCAGGTAGTCAGCTTTCTGCCTTTTTTCCTCACAGCACAACAAAGATGCCCTAAATAGCTTCCTGGCATACATGATATCATAATTTATTGCTATATTATCTACTAGCTATATAGAATAAATTGCAGATGAAAAACCCTAGCCCAAAGGCAATACTCTGCAATGCACACTAGCCAGCTCATCATAGTGCACCAAAACCTGTGCTACCACTATAGAGCCAAATAATTTCTAGACAATGTATTATCAGTAGTCTTTTGATGCATGGTTTTGGGGAGTCTTAAAAAAAATCCAAAAGGTGGTAGACAACTTATTTTTAATGTTGGTTTGCAGTTGTGGGTCAACTAAGAGATGAGAGTGATAGATCCAGAGGACCTGCAGGGGACGCAGGCAGGGTAGATACTGCTCAAATTGCTTAGAGGCAGATTCAAGATGACCAGTACCTGAACTGGTTTAGAGAACAACTGTATGGTCATTTTTGCCTACCAGCTTTCAGATAACAGCTTCCAGGGGATCCAGACTCAGTCTTATTTAATATTTTACTTAATTGGAAAGGGGGAATAAAACAGGTGCCTGGATGAAATTTGCAGATGACAATATGGGAAACTGATAGGTAATTCCATACTGCAAAGGACAGAAAAAGGGGCTTTGAAAGGTAAGGATTCTTGGCTGCATATAAAACAAATCCAACTAGGAAATGGACTAACAACTGAGGGGAAATACTCTGGAATATGCATATTTGGTAACAGAGAAATATGGCAAGAGATTGAGGAATGAGACTGAATAACAAAAGCAGCACAAGCTTGCAAGGAGAGGTAACAACAGAAACAACTAATGCATTTGCAGCCCAGATTTGCAGAATCCTTGTTCTGCAAATAGAGGGGTGATTGTGTCCCTCAGCTGGGCTCCTGAGATCTGTCATACTGCACTTGGGTCTGGGCAGTCACCAGAACTATGATCACAAGTGTGAGGTGAATTAAAAAAAAAAAAGCAGCCAGTAAAGATGGGCCTGGAGCAGAGGTGAAAAGAGCATGTACCCTTTTACGAAATAACAAAGAGGTGCTGTGATGACCCTCTAGAACGGCGGTGGCCCACCAGCCGCATTCATACCACATGCGGCACAGGAAGCTGGTGTGTTTGGCACGCAAGTGTGGACACCAAGTTACAGGGGTACTGGAGGCAGGAGGTAGGGCATCCCTCACAGAGGGGCAGGTGTCAGGGATCAGTGCTGGCTGGAGGGTTTGTCGCTGTGGGCATAAGTGCCACTGAATGCAGCGTTGCCACGTCCTGGTGACGATGTGATTCAGCTGCACTGGGGGACGGCGCCGGCTGATTATTAGGGGCACTCTCTCATTCTCTGGAATGAGGCTGAAGATCAACCTTTTTTAAAATTTAATTTGTATCCGAGGCCAAATTAGCCCAAACAAATTCCAATTCCAGAACCGTAAGTGGCCCTACTATCAGCAAACACCCTCTGCCCGCACCTGGGGCTTCGGATGTTTCCAAAACCTTTGGCAGGCAGCTTACTTGCAGGCCCAAGGCTGGAGGCTTGGGGTTCAGATGCCCCCGAGTTTTGCTTGCCCTTAGCTATGAGGCCCTTGGAGCAAGCAAGGGAGGAGACTCCCATTTCCATAAACTGGGCTTAAAGTCACTGCACCTCGGCGGGTACCGAACCACGCCAGAAGAGCAGTTCTCCTGCAAAGCAGGCTGGGAAAACTGCCTTTTTGGACCCAGATACACGGTATTTCCCCTGCCAGGTTAAGAAGCCACGGTGCTTGATCCGAGCCTTCAAGATTTTTTTTTAAATTAAAATATATTTATCTGTACATATATTTAGGTGTGTATATATACACACATCCTCTATCATAGACTTCCATTGCACCTTTTCTTTTCGAAACCACTTAATAAACCCGCGCACCCGTTCCAACCACCGCACCCGCTCCCCTGCGCCCACCCTCTGCCTTTCCCTAACACAAGCCCCGGTTTGGGGTTTCCTTTCTCAGTTCCTTCGCAGTCCTTGTCGCGGTTGCTTCCGCTGCTGCTGACCCTGTCGTCTTCGGGTCCAGGGGGGTCACTGCCCCCTTCGGCCGCCCTGCCCGCTTCTTTGAACAGCCTGTGCCACGTGGCCCGTTTCCAGGTGGAGCTGGCTGCGTCCTCCCCCACCGGCTCCCGGTTGTAGGACTGGAGTTAGCTCAGAAACATTTTAAGGCCGGCCCTTTGCTCAGCCTGACTGGACATCAGGAGGCTCCTGCATTGCCTGACGCGGGTTGTCCGGGCCCCGCCATGTTTTGCCAGGTGTCCCTCCCTTGTCATCGGCCTGACTCCTGTCACTTCCCTTGCCCAGGGGCGGTGGTGACGGTCTGGCAGCTTTCCCTGCGTCAGAGGGACCGGCCTCAGCCTCATCTCTGCCCTCGCGGCAGGCTTGTGCCGGGAAGCCGGCCCCCCGCAGGGCTGCTGAGGGGCTCGGGGAGGTGGCGCCTCCCGCCCAGGTGCGCGGCAGCCGG
>NW_017728993.1:8179422-8181990 GCF_001723915.1 Gavialis gangeticus | reverse complement strand
GACGGGCGCAGGGTGGTGGATGCCCCGGTGCGGGGCCCGGCCGAGAGCACCCGCGGCTGCTCCGCGCTGCCCCGCCGGCCTCCTGGGCGCGCGGAGGCACCGAAGGAAATGCCGCGCTGCTGTCGAGTCCGTCTCCCGCGACGTGCTGCGCCCTCTCGCACCCGCCTTCCCGCTGCAAAATGGGAGAAACCCAGCCGGGTCGGTTCCCTTTGCTCCCAAGCGTCCCGGGAGTCCGGGGAATGAATTGGCGGTTTCTATCCGATCTGCTTTGAATCGCTTTCTATTTAAAAAAAACCTCCCCCCACCCCAAACCTTATTAGCGAAATGCCGCCGTCGCATTCCGCGCTGGAGATGTGGGGCGCGGGCCCCACGGTAATACTGGCACGGGGGGTAATATTGGCCTTTTAGATCGCCTCCCCCATCTTCTTGCACGTGTATTGATCCAGGACGGGTTGGTTTGTTTTTTTTCACGGTGACTTTTAAAGCCAGTCTCTTTTGATTTAGTTTTAATAAGTAATATTTATCTTGTGATCTTTCCATTTGCCAACGGTTTTTATTGCGGCCTTTTCAAGCGTTTCAGATACGCGGTGTAATATCACAAATGCGTGGAACAAAGTAGCTCGATAACTAGAACTGGCATGAGGCAGCACGTGCATTTTTTGGCCAAGCTACACAAAAATGATGAATGATTTTGGATGCTTTCGTTCCTTGTTACCCAAATTGAGATGGCATAAAGGTCCTGGTTTTCAGCAAAATGCTGAGCGTGCACAGCCCAACCTCAGTGAATTAACTAACGACATGTTATGTTTGCAAGCTTAAACACTCTGTCATGAAATTAAAAAGTTACAGTTTAAGTAACACTGGGCGTGTCTACATGAGACACTGAACGCCCATCAGACTAATTCTACTGCATGGCTGGCAAGCTGTATTAATGTGCAGTAGTTTAGTCCAATGAGCATTAAGCGTCACTTAAAAAGCGTTCATCTGCGCTAACGTGCAGTAGACTTAGTCCAATGAAGATTAAACATCACCCGAAAAGCATTCATTTATGCTAATGTGCGGTAGCACTGATTACAGCACATTAATTACAGGTACTAACTTAAAGCACGGTAATTATGGTGCATTAATGAGCATGAAGATGCACCCATTGAGGCTCAGTCTGTGCTACAGAGTTTTGCTGGTAGAACTGTATCAATTAGGGCCGTAAAAAGATCACACCTTCAGATGACACAGGTACAGCGGCAAAACCCCCGGTGCAGAGACCGTCATGCTGACAGAAGAGTGCTTTTGTCACCATTGGTGGTGGTGGTCTAGAGCAAGGTGGGATAGCTGTGGCATCAGAAAATCTTCAGTCTGCCCACGTTGCATCTCTTAGCAAAAGTGTCTATTTCTATTTTGATTTTGCTCCCAGAGAAACAAGCAAAAAAACCCCCCTTGTGCTTTGGTTGAGACCCAAGAAGGAAAATTTCAGCTGTAAGGGAAAATTTTTGTCAGATGCATGAAAACGATGGCTGTCATGAAAGTCCTTTACATTTAGGAACCTTAACTTGCTCTGTTAAGAAAGCTTTAATACCAGCTGATTGATTGGGGTCTGAGGTCAGTCCCAGAGGCACCCGTGAGGTTGAGGGTGCCCTTTTGCTATGTGCTCTTCCAGTGTCTCTGAAGACATGATTTCTGTCCCTGTGGCCACGTCCAGACAAGCAGGAATGTGTGCTTTCCCGGGGACAAGTAGCAGCGGCATACCTTGTGCCACTGCTGCTTGTCCCCAGGGAACACCTGTGCCACGTGTGCTCTGGCATGTGGCAGGTTACCCTGGATGCGGTAGAGGAGGCTGGGGTCAGCAACAGCGCTGGCCTCAGCAGCCTTACCTGGGGTCCTGGGGCCCTTGGGGAGCTGCAGGCATGGTGTTCCTACAGCAGCAAGCCAGGCTAGCAGCCAGAGTGTGGCTGCAGCCAGCCAGGCTCCTGTTGTGAGTGATGCCTGCTGCTGCCACATGTGCTGCCTTGCTTTTTTTTGGCATAGTTTTTTTTGACCCAGGGTCAACCGCCCCACCCCATACTACAAAGTAGCAGTGCCAGGCATACCTGCATGTGCAGTGTCTGGCACCGCAGACAGGTCTGTGCTGCCGCATACCATACCGTATGTCTTCTCTTGTCTGGACGCAGCCAAAGAGTTGACAGTCTAAGCAGGGGCGGGCAGGTATTTCAGGCGGAGGGCCGCTTACTGAGTGTTGGCAAACCATTGAGGGCTGCATGACAGTCAGCCAGGGGCAGATAAATATTAATTTTCTAAATTTTTTAGGGGCCCCGTGGGCTAGATAGAATGGCCTGGCGGGCCGCATCCGACCTGCGGGCCGCATTTTGCCCGCCCTGGTCTAAGGCAAACCCTTAAAGAAGTTTAATGGGATTACTCCTATAAATACATTTAGATATAGTGCTTGAATTTACATTTGCATTCCCATTGAGTTACCAAGATTATGGCACCTAAATAAGTATGTATTCTTGTTTTCCAGATTCCTTTGCTCATCTATTGGGGGGGGGGGGGGGGGGGGGGGGGGGGGGGGGGGGG
>NW_017728993.1:8164592-8179323 GCF_001723915.1 Gavialis gangeticus | reverse complement strand
TTGTTTTTGGGGGGGGGGGGGGGGTGTGTGTGTGTGTGTGTGTGTGTGTGTGTGTGTGTGGGTAACTGCAATATAGAAAACAAAAATAAACCAAAAGCGGCATGAGAATAAAAGTAAATATATTTTTAAATGCTCTTCCCGGGGCACTGAGAGCTTGGCCTGACAATGTTCTGAATAAAACCACAAGGTTAGCATGGATGTGAGGAACAGGAACTCTTTAACTAACGTGGTATTTTTTCCACTCCCTCTTTACAGCATTTAAGATGGCTATTGATATCACCAATGTAGATTTATTATTGTTCAGGATCATGTACGTCTGTGAGTCAAAAGTAACGACTCAGAGCAGAAGAATAATGAAAAGCACAATAACATTTTAAAACATACAGTAGAAGTTAGATCCATGGACTACATATTTTAGATAACAGGGATAACTTTTGCACTTCTTGAAACTTTCCTCCAATTGTATAGGATTTCTCAGCCTTTGTAATACCCAGTCATTGTTTCTGGCACAGGGCAGAAGTTTTCTATTTCAGTCAGTATGAACTATATGTTTACAAAAAAAAAAAAATCTTGCGTTCAGGAGGCATTTCAATGACTGATTCTGGTACTGGGCATTTTTAATAAAAGGTGCTATGACTGCAAATAAAATGGTGTCAGGTCAATTTTTTGTCTATTACTTTAATGTCTGGAGAGTGGTGTGCTGGATATATACATGGGAAATTTTAGTTCGGTTAAAGCTTTGCAAATGCGGTGTGGGCAGGAGAGTACTTAAAAGCTTTCTTATATCTTAAATACAAATATGTAAAGCTGGTCAAAAACCTTCCCTGAGGTGTGACACTAGATACCGTTCTTCAGACATGCCCAGAAATGCAATAGTCTTCTGAGACTCTAAAAAGCACCTCTGAGTTGAAAATCCTTCAAAAATCCCTAACTAAATGCAGCTGCTCTCTTCATAGAGGCTATCTTGCATGCCAGAAATATCTACAAAGCTAACAAACACACGATAAAAAATATATATCCTTCTCCTGTCGTTTTTCCATATTAAGCTAAATTATGATTTTAATGTTGTTTAAGAAATTAGTACATTTTGGGAACATAAGTAAATCTGCAGATTTACAAACATTGTTTGAAATCTGATAAAGAATGGCATGCTTTTAAGCTAGCTATTTGGGGATCCAAACATTTTGTATTTTTCTGCTCTTATAAGTACCCAAGTAAAGTGAAGCAGAAAACACATGCCACTGTTCATAGGTGAAGCTGTTAAATAAACCACAGAGAAATTAGGTAGATTGTTTCATGGGTTGAGGTTGGCAAAGGCAGAAGATTTCACACTCTGCCTTTCATTATTAGAAGGGTGTACTTCAGCAATAATTCGTACTTGTGGTAATTTTCTTAAATTAAAGAAATCAAGTAGAAAGATGTCCATTTTTTTAAGTTAGATACTATTGCTGATTAAAATAAAAAAGCTAGCGAGTCAGGTTTTACTTTTCTTTTTTTTCCAAGTTGTGGTCTCTTGTATTGAAGGCAGTGGGAATATTCATGTGATTAAGTACAACTCCTCCATATAAGGGTTTGAAAGACTGAGTTTATGCTTAAGTGCTACATAAACTGGCTCCCGGAGCTTGATTAGGGTTCCTAATGATAGCAATACAGAACTGCATAGATGAGCTCTGTTTTCATTGGCTTTATGTAAATGTTCACAGTGTATTTCTGTAAACTGAAGATTATGTCTCTATATGTTCTGGTGAGGACAGTTTTAAATATTTTATGATAAAAAGGAAGCATTTCAAAGTTCTAATATTCTGACCTCTTGGTATCTAGAGGATAATCCAGGAAAAGGTTGCAACTTTTACTACCTAGGTATTAAAATAACGTTACTTTTGTTCTGAATACTCCTGTGTATGGCTTCATTGAGTTTCTTTTATATGTCTGTTTTGAACTTTTGCATCATTTCAAACCGACTGAAACGCACAGGAAAGCGAGGTAGCTTGCTCAGCTGTAAAGTGGAAATATTTTAAACTTAAATGGATAGTGTGTTTGTGAAGTTCTTTGAGATTCTTTTGTGGAAAGCATGGTGGTAGATGTAAATGTATTTGGAATCTAAGATGTTAGAAACTTACAACTCTGGCTGTATATAATGGGAAAGCTTTGAAACCATAGTGATTTCAGAAACCTAAGTTCTTTAGTTAGAGAAAGTAGACTCTTTGATGTAATTCCAGGCCAGGATCCTGGCCAGGATACTGTAGTGAGAAACATTACATTCCAAGATCCCATCCTGAAATAGAGGCATTTAAACTCCACTCTATTCAAATAATTTTGCAGAGTAGCATTTCAAAGGAAATTGCTAGCGACTTGGGGGGAAAAAATCCCAAGATATGTTTTGCTGTGCTGGACACAGACCTGGAGAATGATTAGAATACTGACTTTTATTAGTAAATGTTTAGGATTGTGAATCCAAAAAAGATGACAAAGCCGGTAGGGAAATACATATTGCCTGAGCGAGGGACTAACATTAGAGGGATGGGGGTGAGGAGGGGAACACAACTAGGTTACAGGAGACACAATGTTAGCTAACTAACCCCAGGGGTGAGGGGAGAGGGAGAAGGAGAGGGAGGGGGTTCGCGGTGCTGAGAGAGAAAGGAGATGGGTACACACAAACCCGTTAAAATGGTCTGCAATGGTGGAGGAAGTGGTTTGGGGAAAGTGTCTTAGTTCATATAGAGTCTCATCATGGGGGTCTTCTTTGGGTGGAGCAGGGTCGTTCATTGCTGAAGAATATTCGCAAAGTGAAGGTCCATCTGGTGCAGAGGGGGGTTCAGGCCGTCCTCTCTGGGTCCGGTCCAGCGGTGGTTCGTCTGGTTGGGTCGGAGTACTGGCGGTGGCCCGTGATGTATTCCACGTAGGTGTCACGGGACCAACGGATGGTGTCGGACACCATGAGGCAGCGCATCAGCTTGGCGTAGCAGCAGGAGATGCGGCAGGCATGCAGAACGCTCTCGTTGCTGGGGTCCCAGGCTCCAAGCATTCCCACGAAAACTACTTGGAACGCTATTACCAATTGGAAACTATCAATTGTATATAATGTATAAGGACCAACAGTGATGTACGATGATGTCACTGTCAGTCTTGAAGAATTGCAGTCTATCTGGCTCATGAGACGAGTAGAAATTAATTCCAGTTGGAGTTATCACTTTTCATCTGTGACAATTGCACTAATTGTTAAATTTGGGCAAATAATGGGGAAAAATAATGAGGGTTCAGTTTTTAAAATATTGGAAAAACCTTTTGTAAATTCATGGCTGGCTTAGTTCTGTATACTTAGCATAGTATCTTTGGACAATAGGGCTGGAAGGGGCCTTATGAAGTTATCTAGTCTGGCCCCCTGTTCATGCAGTCTTCTCCTGAGCTGAGCTAGGAGAACAAGAATGAAATGCCATCTAGTCACTAGAGGCCCTTTGTGAGCAGGGCTAAATCTTGTGTGAGCTGAATGTAAGAGCAAGCATACATTAATTGTTGAGGTAATTACTTATAAATACATTTTGTGTTATAATTATTATACATTTGTATATTATTTGAGCATACTCAAATAATTCTAATTGATGCATTTTAGCTATGTTCAAAGGGCTTTATACCTATGATGTATGTTTTGTATAAAATATACTCTTTGAATCAATATGCCTTATAAATTGTGGGTTGTATTTTTCCCTTAGTCCTGTAATTTCAACCACCTCTAATTGGGGTTGGGGGTCTGCAAGCATTAAGAGTAGTACTGACCCTTGGCATACTAGAATTCCTACCAAGTCCTAGAAATTGATTTTGGCTGCTGAAGTTCTGTTGTGGTGTATGTTGCTGTTAAGGTAACAGAAAAGGACTAAAATAATATATTTTAGGGATGCACTGATACAGATCTTTGGGGCTGATACCAACAGCTGATTTTTAAGGAGGCATAGTAGCCGATACTGGTCCGATTTCCAATACCAGGCTGGCAGTTTGGAGAGCTGTGTGCAGCTGGTAAGACCGGTGTGGTGGTAGGGGAGGGAAGGGGTGTTGGGGGGCAGATCAAGGCCCCCACAGTGAGGGAGGGCTGGAGCAGGGGCTGGGGCAAGTGCTGCCTGGCTGGGGCGGGGCAGGCATAGGACAGAACTGTAGCTCATCCGGGGGACACGTGGGGGGGAGGGGGGAGTGGCTTCTGCCACTGTGTACCACTTGTCTGGGAGCTGCTAATCCGGTGCTTGCCTGCTGACCTGGCGGCTCCCGTCACTCATCCAGGAGGGCATCTGTGGGGGGGGCATGTGCCCCCAGATCTGTGTGGGGCAGGCCAGGCCAGGAAGAGCCCTGTGCAGCCCCAGCCCACTCCAGTGCAGATCCAGGGGCACATGCCCCCCCATGCCATCCCAGACGAGTGGCTTAAAAACAAGCCCCACGCAGTGGTAGGAGCCGCCTCCCCACTCCCCATGCCCCCTGGATGAGCTGTGGCTCTGTCCACCACCCACCCTGCCTCAGTTGGGTAGCACTTGCCCCAGCCCCAGTCGCACTCCTCCCTCATCATGGGGCCCTTGTTCTGCCCCCCCATTCCCCTTCCTTCCCCCCTCCCCTTCCACCACACCAGACTTACCAGCTGCACACAGCTCTCCAACCTGCTGGGGTGTGCTCCTCGCTGCCTGTGTGCTGCACTGTGGCTGTGCGCATGCATGAGCATTGATCGGCCTCATCACGCAAATTTTTGATACGATCAATTTTCTTTGCATCGGTGCCGATCTGATATCGGACCAATGTATTGGTGCACCTCTAATGTATTTGCTCTGGTGCTGACTCCGTTGTAAGGGTCCCAGCAATTGGAGTGCTCACCAGTAGGGCTTCTTAACTGCATCCACACCTCTCATGGAGTAAATTCATATGCCGGTTACTGGACGCTTTTCCATCAGGCTGCGTTTTATTATAATGGTTTCTCAAGCCTGTCAGGTTGTATGTTGAAAGTGATACTCCACCCCAACTTCCGGCTACCTACTGTTCTGTTTCTCTATGGGGTGTCAATGGACTATATTTCTGTCCTCTTTCCCAGATGCTCTCCTTTTTTTGGCATCTGAGGCCCAAACATCTGCTGGGGAGCTGGGAAAGGGACAGAATGGTGAAGTCCCCATCAGAGCACAGCAGCAGGCCATGGGAATTTAGAAGTTCAGAGATAAGAGAGGAAAAATGTTAAGCAACTTTATAACCTCATTGCATATTTCCCTCAGAGGAGATGCTTCTGTAGCCTTAGATTTTGGAGGGATTTTCATAGTGATAGCATGGGAATTCCTCCCCAGAGATAAGCATCTAGAAAGGGGCAGCCCACTTTTAAGTGCTGCTAGGACCTATCCTAAAGGGCTGGGTGTAATGTAAGGTATGTCCCTATGACACCATGTATTGCTGTGCACAGAAACTTGAGCTAACTCATTTGGAGGGAGCTCAGGAACTGGCAGCAGGATACCAGCATTAGCACAGCACTCTGGGTGGGCTAATTAGCCTTCCCAGAAACACTGTGGTATGTAAACACACCCGTGCTGGCAAAATGTGCTGGGTAGTCGGTCACGTATTTAGTCTATGTTAGGTATTAGGGTTGCTCACTGAAGAGACTCACATAAGGTGCAGAGAGGTTTGTGCTTCTGGGGGGCTGAAAGTCTCAGATGCAGTGACCCATTAGTGACCCATTGTGGTGGCGATCATATTAGCTGTTGGACAAACCTCAATGGTCTGATCTTTAGATGTGCTGATCATCTCTAGCTCCATCTGGCTCTACTTGCAGTAGTGGGTGCTAAGCACTTCTAAAAATCTGACTTCAATTGTGCTTGAGACTTGGCTCAGTCCTGTGAGTTCAGGTGACATATCAGACAGCTTGACACGTTAACTTGAAGTCGACAATCTCACAAGAAAAACATTTCTAAATGAGATAACTGGTACTTCCTCTCATCTGGTTGGATAAATATTAATCTGCCAAAAACCTCTTTGCGTTTCCATGCTTCTGGCCATTCTCAGATCCACATCTGAAAAAGTGTGAGAAGCAGGCGTTTGTTTGGTAATAACTTTTACTGGACCAGAAAATGTCCTTCCTCAGACAAAGGAGGGGATGCAATTTAAGCTAAGTACCAGGTAAAACAAATAATAGCACTTTCAGTAGGAAATATCCCAATTTGAGTTCAGACTGTGTTTTGGGCAAATGTCAGGTTATCTTTTTCCATCTGAATCACTCTCCACGCCTTAGCTGCTGTGAAGTTTATTGTGACTGGTTTAACACAGTAAGGATCTCCAGTTACAGTATCCTCATCGAGGCAATTTTGATACAGAGGTCAGGGTTGGGGAGGGATTCCTAGAAAACTGGAAGCCACATGAATCTTGCCTTTGTTTTGTTTCTTGCTACATACTTGAAACTCAGACCATGTTTGTTGAAACATTGCTAAGATATGGCCCGTGGGCCAGATCCAGCCCAGCAAGGAAGTCTATCAGGCCCGCAGTGGTGCGGGGGCGGCACAGTAGCCAGACTCAGCTTCTTGGCAGCCCTGTGGCATGCTCAATCAGGCAGATGTGGTTGAGCCGTGGGTGGGTGGGAAGTGGTGTCTGGGAGTGGGGTTGGGGCTGGGATCTTGGGGCTTTGACAGCATGGGGCCAGGGCCTGGGCCAGAGCTGCAATCCAATTCCTGCACGTCCCTGCCCGTGGAACTGGCACCCATTACAGGGATGTGTGGGGAGCAGATTGTGGCTTTTCTCCAGGCCCAGCCCCATGCTGCCCATGCCCGCCTGCAGCCCCATCCCATCTGTCCTGCTAAGTGCACTCCACCCATGGGGGTCCCAGATTGGTCTCCATGGGAACCCTGTCCACCCACCCACTCCATCAAGTGCCCTCAGTAGTGGGTGCGGGGCAGGGCAGATGGGCCTGGGGCTGGATAGGATCAATTGCCCCCCCCGCTCCCCCCATTGGGCAGGAGTAGCATCTTTCCCCTGCCACCCCAGCCTGCAGCAGCTCATTAAAACTCCTTAAGTGGCCCTCCAACCCAAATAATTGCCCACCCCTGGGTTAGAGTTTAGTGCAGTGATTTTTAAGCAGTGCCATTAGCACTCCCTAGGTACTGTGACAGTCTTTGAAAAGCGGGGCAGAGAGAGGAAATAAGCAAGATAAGCTTGAGAATATAAGTACAGGCTCTTCCCTGCCAGCTGCTACTTGTTCTTTCTAACTCGTCTTCAAGCAGATAAGCACTATAATAAATAAATTTAGTTTTTGAAATGGGGTGCTGCTTAATTTACAAACGTTATGGAGGTGTGATTGAAGTGTAAGGAGGTTGAGAACCACTGGTTTAGTGTTACAGCTATGCACAGCCTGCTATTTTTGTTGTTGGTTCAGCTGTATTTCTCTTTGAGTTATCGGGTAGGTTTGAATCTAGAACATGGAGGAAGTGCAAACCCAAGCTTATTGGTAACCATACCAAATAGTCTACTACTAAGAGAGATGCAAGCGTTTCACGCTGCCATAAAAGCTTTTATACAGCAGAGTCGCTCTTTTAATCACAGTAGCATCTGTAGGTTCTGCCAAGATCAGGACCTCGTCGTGCTGGCTGCTGTGCACAGTTTGAGACGGTCCGTGTCGACAGGCCCTCGGCAGTCTAGAGTGACAAGGCAAACAAGGGAAGCATTGCTATTAGATCTCAATACCATATACTTGGCCAAACCTTTATTAACTGGATAATGAAAGTTCGGGTTGACCAAAGCATTTTGGGAATCCATGTTTTGGCAGGAGCGGTGATGGTGGGAAATCTGAAAGAATATTTATTTATAAGGTAAAATGTTTTATTTTTTTATTTTGAAATAATGTTCCACTATAAAATTTACTTCTTCAGGTATAATAAACATGTCAGCAAACCCAGCAATGAAGTATTTCACTTGTGAATTATTTTTCTTTTTCATCTTTTCATTTTGCCAGAAAAAAATATTTTTCGGATTAAGACACCTTTTCAGAGAGCCCACCTCTAAGGTTCTGTATTCTGCTGTTGGGAGTTTAGTCGTAAGGTCATCACGTGACTTGTCCATGTTCCTAGAGGTAGTTTTGGAAGTTGAGCCCAGTTTTACCGACTTTTACTTCAGTGCCTGTAACCCAAGATCATCCTTCTGTCTGTTTTGATAAAAAGCACCCGCAGCAAAAGTAAGAGTGCTGGATATTTGAGCAATGAGACTGGACTTCTGTTGGATTCCTAAAAGACATTGGAAGCACCGTATCGTGGGGGCCTTGGGTCCTAGCATTGTACTGGCAGATCCTTGGTGTTATTAAACAGATTGTTTTTATTCTTTCTTAGTTTTGGTCCCAGCTTTTGTTACGAAACATTATACAGGGGATATATTTGGATAATCTAAACCAGTTCACCAAAAGCATTTTTATGCAAATATTAACATGTTATGGGATTGCTAATCATTGAAATCTTTCAGATATCTAGACATCTGGAAAAACCCAGGATGGATTAGCCAGGGCTGAGCATGCCCCTCGGGGTTAAGTGGGTGGCATTCCAGTCTTCTGTTACTGAAAATTGAAACAATTTGAATTTTTGGGTGGATTTTTGTATTTGATAAAGCTTCTAACTTTTTTGTTCCTCCATGAGAAGAAAAAAAAATCTATATCAGTGCTCTGTATATGCAGCCTGTTAGTTATCTTTGTGAAAAACAGTAACCTCCTTTGTCTTTTAGCATGATCGTAGGAGAAAATACTGTAAAGAGATGTCCTGACTGCAGCAGAATTCTGGAAATGTGTAAGGGTATGCAGGCTATTCTAACTACCTCGCTCCCTCATCCTTTGAACGCCTTTTCAAAGTACTCTTAAACTTACATATTCTAAATATTTGTCAGTTTGGTTGTTACAGCCCCTGTAAAAATGTGATTTTTGTATCTACAGTGGTCACTCAGCCTGATGCAACTCATATTTTCAAGGCATTGTGCAAATGTTAAATCCTTACAATATCACCAGGTTCAGACGACTTAACCATAGAAGGAATCAGTGTCAGAGCTAGTGTTAGATTCATGCTTGTTTAAGCCTGACCTTTTCTCTGTATTATCTAATGATATACAACACAGCTATTATGTTTATCACTATTGGCTTTCTTTTCATGGGAAGTTATCTCTGTGATGCAGTGAATATATTTCTGATTTGTAGCACTTACACAATGTGACTAATTTCTCAACTGCTCATGGTCCTCAGTAAATATATTTATTTCCATTTATTGACTATATTTTTTCCATCTTAAAATAACTTATTTTTTTTACAAGCTGTACTTCATGGCTGAGCATCTCCCCTTCATTTACTTATTTGACATTATGCATACATTTTGCCTGAACTGACTACAAATCTTTTATACCGGTAATTTTCGGTACTTGCACTGTTATGAGAAAAATCAAATCTGTGAGGTTTGCAGAAGTTTTCTTTAAGTTTTCTTTATTTTTTGCTTTCATTTTCTTTTGAAAATTACTTTTCAAGTGAACTTTGGCCAAGTTGACAGACCAGGGAAGAATTAAGACCTCTGTTTATCCACAGACTGAGTTCAGGCTGGGTGGAAGCAGTCTTTCCCAGGTCTTCTCCCCCTTTTTCTTTTTCACTCCTGTGCCCACCAGTGATTGGCTATGGGGCTGAATCGCATGGCAATTTAGTTCCCCATGCTTCTTCAGTAATTTAGCCCAGTACAGGGATTATTCAGGCATGTACGTGCTCTTCAAGAAATGTAACCTAGACTTGGCAAGTAGTGACATGGCCTAGTAGTAACTGGACAGAAGTGATCAGGCCATTTCATGTCAGCCGCAGAATGGTGCTAGCTACCCCTCGATTCCCTCTCAGTTATGAGTTGGAAGCCTTGTTCTGTAATCCAGTGCCTGAGCCATCTTTTCCATCCTTTTCTATAAACATTTTCCCTAATTTTGGTTTGCTTTCAATAATAAACCAAAGACAACTCAGAAGCACAGCATCTCCTCGAGGTTGTTTAGAGGTCTGGCACCCTAGTAGTATCCATCAGGGGGAGGGACCCATAATCAAAGGTTTGAAAAATAGCTTAGAAGCTGCTACTAGTTATTTTCAACAAACGGTTTATATATAGCTTTGCAATGGCAGCTGTCCTTCTCTGTTGTGGGTCTTGCTACAAGTCACCCACATCTGCTACTTGCAAGCCTGCTGCGTGTGATGTGCTGTAAGCAGGGCAGTGTTGGAAATCCACCCAGGAGCTCCAGCTCCAGCTGAACGCCACTGCCCACCTAAGTGGTGTGGACTGATATGACGCTCGGTCTCTTTAGTAGCTTCCTGCTAACAGTAGGGGTGACTCATGGTGTTGCTGATGCTCTTTATAGCCTTGAATGGTCTGGTATCTGTATTTCTGAGAGCGAGAGTGCCTTTTGCCCTATATACCATCAAGGCAGTTATGATCAGCTGGGAAATGCTTTCTGCTGGCACTGCTAAGTCTGAAACACTTCACATCCAGGGATAGGGCTTTCTGAATTGTGGGCCCCCCTTTCTTTGAAATCTGCTTCTCTTGGCAGCCTGTCAGAGCCCGTGCTCAGCAGCCTTCATGAGCAAGAAGCAAAACTCGCTTATTTTGCTCTAACATGTGATTAACTGTAGGCCCCTGTCATTGTGTGTTAATTTACTGTAATTTAATTTAGTAACGGACACGATAGTGGAATAAGTAAGTATGTTGTGAACAGTCTGATAGGCACTGGAAGTTCAGCCCAGAGCAAGCTCAGCCTTTAATTAGCACCCTCCATGAGATTTATTGTTAGAATTGCATCTTTTAAAATGTAAATCTGAAGCTGAATGAGATAGGGAATAAAACTTGGTGTGGGATTACTAATGTGCAGTATGGTTTGCGCTGGAAGAATACAGGCTGTCATAACGTTGAGTTCTGCCTGTCATAAGTGATGGGTCATTTAGCTACTACCATAAATTGAATATTATTATTGTTTATGTTGTCCCTTCATTTTTCCTACATGTAGTATGTTGTAACGTGTTCCTACATGTAGGATAGTGAGAAAAACATGGGCTCTTTTCCACATTAGGAATGGCAGTATGTTACATGTATGTGACCCAGATTTTAGAGCATCAGAGAGCCCTGGCCAGGGCTTAAGTGGCCCATATGAAAGGAATTGTAAGACGCCGTTCCTTTTTATCTCTTCTGTTAGGTGAGGTCTTATAAGAGAGGCCCCTGGCAAGGGAAATGTCCACAGAGGCCCATTTTCATTATAGAAAAACTTGTTCATTAGAGAACTCCAGTTTATATCAGGATCCCAAACATGATGTTTTTCTGTAAAGAACGTTTTTCTTATGTCCAGGCTAAATTGGCCTTCCTGGAGTTTGCGGCCATTAGATCTTGTTATCCCTTGGGGAGCTCTGGTGAACAGCTGTTCTCCCAGGTCCGGACGTGCCCCTTCTGTACAACTGTAGGCTGCCATCAATCCCCCTTGAGCCTTCCCTTCTCCAGACTGAAGAGTCCCAAGTCCCTCAGCCTCTCCTGATATGTATGTGCAGATTTATATCTATTTTGCCTTTGGTACTGGTGATTCTTTTCTTGTAGTTTGATTTAGACTTGGACACTCTGTGTACATATTTTCCTCAGCATGCTCCAAATCCAAAAGTAATACTTCTGACCGGTTATTAGCATGGAAACCTCCAACTGAGAATAGGGAGGACGAGCGAATCCACAAAATTCTGTTATCCAAATGCAAGTAACTAAATCAAGTTTCCACACACAGGTTCCTAAATTTTAGGAAGGCTGCTATCTCAACACCTGCCAAGCGACTTACGTTTCAAACCCGGGCAGCCTTCTGGTTTGACCTTTGTTTGCTACTCTGAACACCAGCAAAGGAAAATTTTTTTTTGTCATGTCGATAAGCTTCAGTGACTGCCCTTTTCCACTTCTGCTTGGTAGGCAGTGCTCTGAAGGAAGCCAGCCAGGTGGAAATATCACAGCCAGTCTTGAATCCTAGAGTGGAAGGTGATAAAGACAGAAGTAGTAATCAATAGCTTGCTTTGGGTTGTCCGGTTGGTAGTGCCATCTAAGATGCATCGATTACTGTTTCTTTCTGCCTGATCTGGTGTCAAAAGTGAGCATTTCACAAGAAGTCACGTTTGGTCATAATGGTTTTTTCTGACTTAGATATCTTGGATGGGCAAAATGTTTCTGGGAAAAACTTACTTCGACCTCTTGAAAATTAAAGGGAATAGGGGATTAGCAGATTCTCCCTCCGATGCTAGTTTTCTTTGTCCAGAGATGTGGTAGCCTTGGTGGTGGATTCTTGTGGGTCAGTGGTATAAAAGCAGATGAGAACAGCCACAGGAGCATTTAAAGGCCTGACAAAAGCCTTAAGGAACCTCTTTTCACCGGAGTAGTTCATGGGGTATCTTTCTTACTTTGATAATTCTTTTATTGTGATCTCAGTGAAACGGCCTTTGGCTTAAGGAGTTCTGCACTTGGTCCTGTAGGGCTGAGTAAAATTCTCTGGCTTGGTTTATGCAGTAGGTATCACTACCCATAATCATAGCTGACCTTGGAGGTGGGTGACTGTGTAGGATGCTGTGGTCAGGAGGGTGCCATATGCATGCATGCTGCGCTGCCCCACTGCTTGTGCTGGGTTGGGAGTTGTTGGCACTTCAGTGGCAACTAATCCCAGGGGCTGGATAGCAGGGACTGGTCCCCCAGCTGTGCCTGGAACTGATTGGAGCAGGCCTGCTTGGTTTTTTTTTCTGGAGTTTTTATCAGGTTTGCCAGCTCTATAGCAATTGTCTTTCCAAACTATTTAATGGTTCGTTGTTCTATATAGCTTTCCCCTCCACACTAATTATTATCTCTTAAGATTATCTGGGGTAGCCTCACTGGAAAGGCCTAAGGGGAAGAATTATGTCTCTACCCTACAAACAGGGGATTAAGGGCGTATATATTCAAAGTAATTTGCTAAGAGGTGCTTACATATGTATCTGTCAAAGAAGCTGTAAAATAGAGAGTTATATGGTGATCGGGAAGCTCCTGCTTTTCTCTTTGGTACTCTGTGGATAATTACCTTGGAAATATTTTTGTATAGGAACCTTTCTTTCTCTTCCAAAGGTATACAGTTAGCTTGGGCTCTATAAGTAAGTGCTTATGTTCTTCAAAGATTGTCACGGTTAACTCTGTCTCTGATTTCCTCAGCTATCAAAGTTATTTTATAATCTAATTATTTTTTGTTGTAAACTGTTGACTACAGAAATCCTTAATGATAAAACACAAGTCATACTGATAAAGTGCGTGATATTACTTTCCAAGTACTTCTTGGATTTTTTTAAAGTTTGCTTGAAACTTGGATTTCCATCTAAATCTGGCAAGTTGACAGGTAGGGCCCAAAGGTCCTATAATAAAGGTTGCTCTTACAGATGGTTTTAACAGGATGGATTGGCTGACTGAATCCATTCATAGATCTCCAAAACAGGTCCTTAAGGAAGTTTGTTTGATGGCTTTTATATGGGAAATACTGATTGCATTTTAAGAGCACCTCACTGTGCTGAACTCATTTGGAGGGTTGCTTTTGTGCAGGGAAGATCATGGATGACAGACTGCATTTTCACAGCTATTCTTCATTAAGGCTATATATTCTGTTGTCTTGTGTGGGTTTTGCAAATAGAGGCCTGAAATAATTAACATTAGCAAGTTATAAAAACTATTTATTAAATGATATAAATAAAGAATAAAAATTAATAATTAAAGTTTAAAAATATCTAGCCTTTCAAGGTAAAACCTTCCAAAGTGTTTGAGTGATGTGGCCATGGTAAGCAGCAGGCACACTGTGCTGCTCTGGGTGAGTGGCCTTTTAAGGGCCTTGTTACACAGTAATTTTGGGTGGCTCCTGGATTGTCCACACTTTTAACATCTAAAATTTTAGTTTTAAGCACTCATTATCCAGCTCAAACTAATGTCACTCTAGGACAGAATTATCTCTGACTCTAGGCTACACCTTAATGTAAACACTCCACTTGCCTCTCCTCTCCCAATGGTCCAGATCAGGTTCACTGTTGTCCCTGTTCCTCCCCTGATCCCCCTGGCCCCTCTCCCCCACTTACTGGTGCTTGCCTGTGCTGTTTCTTCTGGGGGAGCAGACAGGAAAGGGTTAATCTGCCTACCTGGCCACCACTACTGCTCTCTGGGCCAGGCTCTGCCCAGACAAGAGCAACAGCCAGCAGGAGCAGTGGTGGGGCTGGGCAGGCAGGTTAACCCTTCCCAGCCTGTTGAAGCAGCAGCCTGTGCGGAGCAGTGCAGAGTGGTTGAGCAAACCACTTCTGGGACCGACTTAGCCACCATGCAGACTAAGCCACTGGACCCAAGTCTAGTTGGACTTAAGACTCCAAAGTCATTTACACTGGTTTAGAAAACTTATGCATCGTTTGTCCTGTCTAACCCTAGGTATTCTAAAATTTGGAATCCTACTACCTAGCTGAACTTGACTTTAGATTTGGGTGAGCTGGTGGAATAAATGGTAGTTAATAATAAACCTACAGACATTGGAGTACTTGCTTGATAAAGGTATATTATTCGAAGTCTTAAGTACATTGCTAGCTTCTGAGCAGGCCCAATTTTTCTAATAGAACGTACTTGTTAAAAATTAATCTTCACTGTTATGAAGCAGTATAACTGTTCTGTTTGAACCAGAACCTTGGATGTGCTACAGAGGTATGAAACTATTCAGAAAGTCTTTTTTTTTTTTTTTTTTT
>NW_017728993.1:8146438-8164464 GCF_001723915.1 Gavialis gangeticus | reverse complement strand
TTGCTACAGAGGTATGAAACTATTCAAAAAGTCTTTTTTTTTTTTTTTTTGTACTGCTAAGAGCCAAAGGAAGCGTGATTGAAACACTTAAAAAGACTTAATGGCCCAAATCTTGCCCTTGTTCCTTGTATACCCCTGTTGCTTCAGTGAAATTAGTCTCCAAACTCATTTGATGGGGTTTCATGAAAGTATTTGAGAAGAATATGTTATTTAGTATCTGACAAAAATTCATGCTCTGCAGCAGAAACCTACAACTTAACCACATTAATAATGTCTTGACAAAAGCTACTTCTTTGGACACTTGACATACATTGATTTGAATTAGTGACAATATTTTCAATGTGCTTTCCAAACACAAGAGTAGAAAAAATCAGTTTGCTGGTCATATTGTGTGCTTCTAAAATAATGTACTTGTATTCATTTTTGCTTGCAGAATAACCTTAATTTTTCACTGGGACTTAAGTACTTGCTTACCTGCTTTATTGAAGTGAAACTCAGAAGTGTAAGAACGCTTTGGCCAAACGCTGCTTTTAGTGATACTGGCATAATATAGAGTAATTCCATTACTTTCAGTGATTATACTCTGACTAAAAATGGTGTAATTAAGAGCAGAAGTGGGTCATTTATCTGTGAATCTTTAATTTTTTGTATAAGAGATTACAGAAGTTATGGAAAAAGGGAGATTGGCAAGTTGTACAGAGGTCCAAAGACAACTACCATCTGAACTATCATCTATTGTCTGTAGAAAATGTGAGCGTGTTGCATCTTTTTCTTTGAACAGCTAGAATAAATTGCTCTTTTTGCTTACTCCAGTGAGTACTGAGAGAGCAAACATGGTTTTAATCAAGACCATGATATACAACTTTCTTGTTTCATACATAAAAGATGGATCTCACATGAAGCACTTAATATACTAGAAAGTAGCTTCTATTCTTGCACAGAAGCATTGAAACATGATTTTTGTCTGCAAAAATACTTATGCATAGGATCTGTCTAATTTCTTTTAATTAAAACTATTATCTGTTCTTGTGTTGTAGCTTTTCATCTCAATGCCTATAAAATGAAGAAAAGGCATCACTTCATGTATTCCACAGGTGTTTGGGGCCAAGTGTAGTATTCTACTGATTCTCTTACAGAAGTTAAATGAAACTTCATTTTATTGGTTGGACTAGGTGATGTCCTGAGGTCAATTCTAGCCCTACTTTTATCTGACTTTGAAGATGAAGTGGTACATTCAAAATACTTTGAGGTGTCATAGAAAAGCTTGCTAAAAAGCTGCTAACTAAGACTAGTTCAAAATCTCATCCAGGCTGAATGCAGCTACCCTTTTATTCAATGGTACTTGTAAAAGAAGCACATTGCACTATGGGTCTGCACCACAACCTACCATGTCTCCCACTGCATTTCTGCCTGCAACTCAAATCACTGAGCTTTTGACTAAGGGACATGGGATGGTCTTGTGACAACTGGCAGCTGCTGAGCTGTGTTGCATTGACAGCCGTCTAACTTTAGAATAAGACTGGGATAAGACTGAGATGTTCACATGATTTAGAAACCAAATTCCTTTGGTTTGTGTGCTGGCCTTCAGAGCATGACACAACTTCTCTCGTCTCTTTCTGATAATCAAGGGATGGGCTTGAAAGAAGGATACTTGTTACAAATAATACTAGTCCACTATATATTTTCATGAAATAATTGTTTGTACATGTGCTGAAAGAAAGGGGGTAGGCATAGGAACTGGACTAGTGTTAGAAACTTGATACTTTTCAGTTCTCAGGCACACATGAGCTAGGGACGGAAGATGCACACAAACCGGTTTAAGTGATCAGAAACTGGTTTAAATCTATAACAGAACATAAGGTCAGTGCCCATAAACTAGTTTAAAAATGGCCAAAACTGGTTTAAGATAAACCTGGTTGAATGTAGTATCAGACTTAACTGCTTTGGGTCAAACTGGTTAATGCTACTTCTATCTCAGACCCCTTTCTGATTTAAGTTAAACCAGTCCCCCAGCATTCCAGCATGCTCTGCAGCCCTTGGGTGGGCAGTGCTCTCTGCTCCAGAGAGCAGGGCTGGCCCTGCCTCTGCTCCCTACCTGGGGGCGTGGGCGTGGCCAGACATCAGCTGGCATGGCCCCCTGGGGTGAAGGGAGCAGGAAAGGGAGTTATTCCCCTCCTTCCCTCTCCTACCATTGGACCGCAGCTGAGGTCTGGTGTAACAGCCTGGCAGGCCTTTGTCCTCCTCCCCACTCCAGTGGCAGGAGCGAGGGCATGGCCAGAGCTGGCCACCACGGCCTGGCCACCCACCTGCCTCACCCACAGCTGCGGGGCTGAGCCGGGCCGGCCCACAGGGGCTGCTGAGGGCAGATGCCTTGGCTTCAGCTTTTTAAATGTCTGTCTCTAGACATGATGAACAACAGAGAAACACTTGCTTCTCAGTTGTTTTGTAATGATAAACGTATAATTATTTTTATTTCAGGAAAATGTTTGATATATTATTCACAGGATAACTGATTTACCAAAAGATGACATCATTTTGCTTCCAAGCAGAGAGACATTTGGCATAATGCAACAAAGATGCTCTGGCAATAAAAGGATTGCCAATTTTTTTCTTATTTTCCAATTTTTAGGCATTAGGGTTAAAGATATTTAAAAAAAATCCATCTATACTGACTAATTTCAGAAGAGATTTTAGCAAAATACAGTGAGAAACAAATATACATGTTCACACAGTCTCATTTTATGATGATTTTAGCAAATACTGTAGATTAAGGCTATAGCTTAATTTTGGCTTTTATCAGTTACCTGAATGTCTGAAAACTCTATCTGATCTGTCTAGCCATGTGTTTTCAAGACTTCATGTTTTTCTATCCCTTTTAAGAATGTTTAATTATACTTTGACAGCAATTAGGTTTGTCATAACCCACTTTTGAGAAGTGACGATTGATTCACAAAGGATTTCTAACCACAAATTTTGTCCAAAGGAAGTCATTGTTGGAGACTGGATAATGTCTCATTGTGACTGTTTTGTTGCAGCACACTGAAATGTTTTGATGGCTTCCATGGCAATAATATCTAACTTATGTTTCACTATATGAGTAACAACATGAGCTTTCCAGAAATTCCCTGTTTTTAAAGTGCTTAGTTTGAAAATATGCTGTGGCCAGATGAATGTAAATCAATTAGCATTTTGGAGAACAGGCTTTTGTTCCCAGATAGTAGGGATGAACAGTTAAGTTTACTTAATTTAGCCAGAGTTGTTGTTGTTTTGCCTCCTTCCAGGGGCTGAAGTTTATACAGTACATGATGCGTCTTTCTTTGCTTTCCCTTTCCCTTTCCCTTCCTCCTTAGCATTCCCTTTCTTTAGCTTTCTGTCTCTGTCCTTGTGTTCCCATTTCCAGAATGGTTGCCTTTTTGGGGCTGTTTTGAGGTCTGTTTGAGAACCTCCTTTGTCCATGACTTCAGAACAGACATGCTTTTTGATCTTGGACGTGGAAGGTTTCAAGAAACTGTGACCTGGCGGTATAAATATCATTTATCCATAATCAGTTGCATTTTAACAGTGAACCTCATTGAACTTGAAGTACATAGAGTTTGTTTCAGCTGTTGGGTTTGAGCTGTTGGATTTCAAGAAACTGTGATCTGGAAAGGCTGGAAATTCTTTGAAACCTTCATACTGCTGTAGTGCCGCCACAGCAGTCTACGTTTTGTGCGTCTTTACTGTGTCAACTACACTGAACAATCAATGAGAGTCGAGGAACTAACTGGCAAAGGGAGCTGCTAACGGTTGCATAATTCTGTTCTGTTTGGTACGTCAGATGTAGCTACTTCTGCCTCTGGCTAATGTGTCAAATGAGAAGTTCAGGCTTTATATGCTAGCATGAGAAATAAGGCACGCGTCACTTATATGCATGCTGAATAAGTGCATATTTGCCTTCACTGCCTAACACAATGTAGGCAGTGTAGGCACAATTTATTGCCCACTGTGTACATTATAACAAATATTGGTTAAGTGCATAACATTTCGTAGTCCCACTGCCTAATTTATAACCTAACAGTCCTCTGGTTAACTGCATAGGAATTGCAAAAGGGAAGCAGCTGTCAACAAACTGCTATTAAAAGCCCTGATTAATAGGTTTAGGGGCTACTAATACAGCAGCATAAACAGTACTGTGTCCTTAATAAGCATTGTCTACATTAAGTTTGCATAAGTGCATACTCTTTTTCCATTCTCAGGCTATGTACTTCAGTGGACCATGCTCTTGTTCCATTAACCACCATTTCCTCCTACATACCATTTTACTCGAATACAAAATAAGGTTTTTACCCCAATCAGCACAGGGGAAAAAGTCCCTCATTTTATATTGGAAACCTTATTAAATACATCATCTGTAATAAAACTTCTGCCAAAAGCAACATGTGCTCAATAATAGAAACCAACTATAAAATTGATTTAATGCAGCCAACACTGAGCATGACTATAAAACACATGGCCTATATCGGACAAATATGGAACCTACCACAAGGATAGATTATTGCAGTCCATCTGAATAAGATTTATGGTAGTGCCAGGGTGTGCAGCCTCCCATAGTGCAGACTCTTTTCCAAGTCATAGTGAGCCACTACATTGAATATGTTTCAACTTCCTTTCCACTCTGACAGCTGAGCTGTGCCTTTCCTTCCCATTTTCAGCCCTCTGTAAGTATCTGAAGCCCCAGGCTGGGGTGGAAGATACTTGCCGGTAGCAGGGCCGCATATGGTTCTTGAATGATTCAAACGGATTTGGATTTGATCTGGCTAATTTGACCTGGAAAACAAAAAAAATTCCAAAGCAAAAAAAAAAGTTTCTTATATAAGTCAGTACAAAAGTACTGCCTAAAAGTGTGTTTATGGAGAACCTGTGCTAAAACTTGCAAAAAAGGTCAACTGCATCAATTCTGTATGAACTAAATCTATGGGTGCCTGTAATAATTTATCTCTATGCAAATTTCTACAGGTTTGTTTATTTCAAGGCCAATGTTTTCAAATTTGCCCCTCACCTCCATGTACTCAGAGGGAGCAGGGAGTGAAAATAAGGAGAAGGGAAGAATTTGGGGGGGAGCAGAGGGCACCTGACCCCTTATTTATTTTCCCTGCTGTAGCACTGGGAGGCAGACAAATTCAAGGCAAACCTCCAATAATTGAATTCAGTACCTGGAACGTTATAACAAATTTATAAATTTTCCATATATAGAATCTAATTATTGGGGGTCATCTTATATTTGAGTAAATATGGTAGTTGTAACTACTGGGGTAAGAAGCAGTGCTTCTCTGTTTTTGCTTCTTTGTGACTTTCTCCTTTAATACAGCTCTAGGCCTTTTGCACTGCTCTTCATCTGTCTCGTTTCCTTGCATCTCTCACTCTCTGTGGCTGTGCCTCTGTTTCTGTTGAAGTCATCACTTAGTTATTCTTAAGAAAAAAAGCTATTCTTAAGAGAATTTATTGAAAATAATCTTTTCCTAGACTGAGATCCTAAATTACTATAGGTGGAGAATCTGAGATGTTCAGACATTGATGGCAACTGGGGACATCTGTGTTTGCTCAAGAAGTAGTGCAACACATAGAAATGGAAATAGAAAAGAAACATTCCTGATCTAAAGAGACATGTTAGTTTCTGATGTGCTGGGAATGTGTTCAGCAATAGCTAAATGCTGCCTAAGGCCCCAATCCAGGAAAGCACTTATGCACGTGTTTTAACTATAAGCACTTGAGTCATCTAGTTGATATAAATGGGACTACTCATGTGTTTAAAATTAGGCATATGCCTGAGTGCCTTTCTGGATTAGGGCCTAAGTGAGTGAGATCTTGAGTTGTTTTTCACTTAAAAGCTAGACTGGCAAGTGAGACTTGACCAGCGGTTAGTAGTTAGACTCAAATGTTAGAATTTTGAAAAGACTTTTTGAGCTCTGAGCCTGAATCCAACATTTCTTGATCACTAGATATCTTATTTTTTTCCTTATGTATTTTGTTCTTTTGCCCACAGGCTGAATGACTTCTGCCGAATACATGTAAAAGTGGCACAGATATGATTTATCCATAATCAGTTGGATTTTAAAAAGGATTCTCGTTGAAGTTTAAGTATGTAGAGTCTGTTTAAGCTTTTAGTATAGATTAACATGCAAAACTAACGGTTCTCGTTTCATACACTTAGGGATGCTACGTGGACAGCTTTCCCCCTGGCATTCTCATTAATGTATTTGTGAGCATGCAGGTTGAAAGTGCAGATTTCCCCGCAAGGTCAGTCATTTTGCAGCTGCAAAAATTGTGCCCCCACTTTTTGTACCCTGAGACAACTAAGCTTCCTGTTCTTGGACCATAATTGGGTGCATAGTCATTGTGTTGTGCCCCGCATTACTGCAGGGCATGAGCAAAAAGGTGGAAGACTGGGCACTCAGTGCTGCTATGACCCAGCTGAGTATCCAGTTTCTGAAAGAGACTTGAAGTGAGAAATCATTAGAACCAGAACAGGAGCTCTGGGGTGCTATCGGAAAATGAGTCTAAGCTAAGAAGAATCTCTTAAAATATGCAAGATATTCCATTGGAAACAGTCTCCTTTTCAGCTCAGAATTACTGCACTGGATTTCATTTACTCCTTTTACCCAATGTGTAGGATGGATTCACTAAATTTCTTCAAGAGATCAGGAGGTTTTTGTAAGCAGTTTTCCCCATATGACACTCATTATTGGGAGGAACTCTGTTGAGCAACTTGGTCCTGCAAACTTTTATTCTGGAGTTGACTGTCAGCTTCAAAGGAGACTAGAAGCTGTGAAAATGTCTTTCTGCTTCAAGTTCTACCACTAGCTTATGCTGGGGCTGTGAGATGAGGTAATCGCTTATTGGACCAGCTTTACATTTGGGAGAGATGCTCAATGAACTTTTGAGCACCAGATGCCTTTCCTCTGGTCACAGAGTGGCGTCTGTATTAGTTAGCTGAATCCACACTATTTACCGTCTCCTTTATGAGCACCATGACTTCTTCCAAGGTCTTGCACTCTTGGAGTTTTCTTTTTTTTAAGACCTTTGATTTTTTTCATTGTTTTACATTCAGTGTTTTTGTTTGAGTGCTTGTCTAACATCACTCTCAACCATATATGATGAAAGAGCAATAACCTAACCTCACGCATCTTGCCGCTTGCATATCTCCTGGATCATCATGACTACAATACCATTGCATGACTAAGTGACTGAGAGTAAATTACTAATTTTTGCCTGCTTCCCAAATTGTAAAAAGTAGCACGAGCATGTTTATCCACCTGGTTAATGCTCTTGAAGGTCGCAAATGAAAGGTGCCACTGTAGAAATACAAGGTGGCATTATTAAAAAAAACAGCAACCCATGCAGTTGAAACTTTTGACTATTTAAAGTGGGTGTTGTTAGGTTCTCTTTTACAAATAGCTAAGATGTTACTGGGTTGAGCAGGTATGCAGTATTGATGCAACAAGAAATAACACTGGAGTTGGCAGCATTTTAGCTTCCAGTAAAAAGGTAAAATAGACCTTTGTAACTATGGTAGCTGTAGGAAGTTAAGCTCCCTTCTGTTCATGATAACTGGACCAGTCTATTTCAGTTAAAGCCACTATCAAAACCCACTATTCATCTCTGTGATGCATGTTTAATTTTTTTCCTTATAATGACTTGCTGCTTTTTAAGGAGAAAACAGACTATATCTACTCTTTTTCTCACAACACTTGTGAAATGTGCTGAATGGAAAGAGCTGCAAATGATTGCACTAACACTGAAAAAAGAAAAAGCAGCAGGCATGATGGAAAGGAGCAAAGCAGATGTCAAGGCTAGAATCAGTATTGATAACCTATGAATCTGAATTATGATAGCACCTACCCTAACTAGGATTTGGTCTCCAGCAAAGGTCCTGAACAGCCACAGACTCGTTTCTTTAGGAACTGAAAAGATATACATCTTGGTGCTGCTTAAGTCCATGGCAAATTTTTTGTTTGCTTCTGTGGGTTTGCCTTAATTATGAAAGATGGACAAAATGTGGGAGGAGCAATGGAGATCCAGAAGCAGCTGCCTGCAAAGTCATGTGTGACAGGTTAACTGAAGAGCCGGGACTTCAACCAGTTCCATTGGGTCTTTGCTCTCCAGTTGTTTCAGTGGGCCACAGAGCTTCTCCAAAAGTGATCAGACAACAGACTTGTAATGAAATAAGTGAGTCTCCCCTCTCTAATGCTGACTGCGTAACAGTCTCTGTAAAGGAGTATATACATGTGGAGCAGTTCATGAAATACACCTGTCAACCCTACAACAGCAGTATCAGAATACCGTGTTTAAAAGGTTTTGTTGCATATTAATTTGAATTTGATTAAATCTTGCACATTTTTCTAGCGCTTCATGGGCAAAAACTGTCATTGTTTTGGAAAATTCAGGTTTGACCACTGTAAATTGATTTATGTTTCCAACAGGGCAGTTATTTAATTTCCTGTTGGAAGTCTACAAATGTTGGCACTGTTCTCTATTTGGCAGGAAGTCAAAAGCGTACGTATCACACGTGCTATATTCTGTTGGAGATTTCACTTAATAAGGGGTCCATCCATACATAGGCCTCGAACTCATGAGATTTAATTAGAAAGATATGTTTTTATTAAATGTAGTTAATGTAAATGAGACAGAGATGGAAAGGTTAGCCTAAGGACAAGTGGGTTTTTTGTTGCATTTTTCTTCTCTTTTCTCTCTCTCTTTTTTTTTTTTAAATTCTTCCTAGCCCTAACTTTATTATTGTTAACAACAACAACAATAATTGTAATAATTTGCTATGGACTTTGGGAGACCTTTGAAACTGGAAACAGTAAAATACACCTCCTGAGAATGAAGGTCCTAATCCTAAAATTGAATTCAGGAGAACACGTGTGTTCTCTTATGCCTCTGGCTTTTGGAGTCTGTTTGGATGGGTTTGGCTGAAGGACTGGTGCCATGAGGATGTCTGGCTTATGCTTGGGTTAAAAAAGTGGAAGTCCTAGTCCGAGGAGGGCCCAGAACCTGAGAAGATTCAACCCCATGTCTCCAAGGGGACTGCCCTAACTAACCACTTGATCTCTAGTTTGGGGTGGGGAGACCCCCAACCCTCCTGGTGCAGCTGGGCCAATGTCTAGTGTCTCACACTATGGGGTTTGCATGACTTTCAAGTGATAAACAATGAGTTTCTTTGGCACCTAAGGAAAGGCTGAAAAGCAGTAATCAGCATCTGAGGAGAGTGTGTTTACTCAGGGAGAGACCCTCCCAGGCAATGACTAATTTACATTTTAAAAGGGAAAACTTTAGCACCTAGAAACAAGGAGAGCATTTCCCACTGAGGGGAGACTAGGAGAGAGACAGGCAGTATATCGGATTAGTGAATCTCCATGTCTGAAAGGATGCAATTCCAGGTCTTAATTAGATCAGGCAAGATTTCGGCTCTAGCAAATATGCACCTATGCATATCACTTCCTGCTCCTGCAAAGTGTTGGTCCCCCAGCAGTGCATGAGATGACACATGTGAATAGCCAGAGAAAACTGTAACTCAGCCTGATTAGAGAGGTGACGGGACTTTGTCTTTAGTCTCCCTGGGTGCAGGGGCAGGTCGATGTCCCTCAGCTGGGAGACCCGGTGAGGAAGCTGCGGGGAGACCCCACTGATTGCAGCAGGCTCTGGCAGGGGAATCCGAGACAGAAGCTGCTTTTTAACCTGTTGAAGCTGGCTAGGGACTGCGCCCTTTGATTTAAGGTGCAGGGTAAGAACGGGTTATTGTTCAGATTTGTTCTTGTATCTCTGTCTGTATCTCAGCAGATGGTTACTGACTTCTGATGCTTGTTCTTGCTTTTATAACGAATCCTTTTTGTTCCCTTTCTTACAAGCCACTTGTCAGCGATGCTTGTGATTCCAGCGTATTTTACCAGATAGATAAATCTGCCAGATACAAAAATCATGGACTAAATATAGACGTTGAATTTGATGGCACATTATAACCAGCTGCATCTTATCAGCAGGTCAGCATTCCCCACTCCCCTCCCACCTACCTTTCTCACACCTATTATTGCCCATAAACTCTGATTTTCCCTGCCATGGGTTTGCATTTTCACAGACCTGCATTTTGCATATTGGCTTACACTTGTAGGAGAGCAAACACCAGCAGACTCCCTCTATACCTGAAAGCTTGCAAAGAACAATTTTTCCAACTGTATAGTTGGCCTAATGAAAGATATCACATTTATGCAAAGAACCTTGCCTGCCCACTGGATAGAAATTTATCTTTTACAAGCATATGACCAGTCAAGGGTGTGATCCTTTTTAGCAAGCAAAATCCCCTCTTCTGAGGGCTGGCAAGGCCTGAGGGAAACAAGTGAGGCTGAGGCAGCACAAGCCAAGGAATTGGCCTCTGGCACATCTCAGCTGGCTCTTAGTGGTCAAGCAGCAGATAGCAGAGAGGGCCTTGGGGCAGAAGGGCACCAAAGGTACATCCTGGGAACATAGGCAGTAGAAAGTTGGGGCTTGAGGGGGCTTAGCCCCCCAAACTAATTTCACAGCAGCCAGTGACAGCAGCAGCACCACGGCGCTGCTTGGCATGCAACCAGCTCAGCGCCTTATGTCCGCTCAGCTCCGTGCGGCTGAGACAGAAGAGGCTAACCACACACGCATCGCACCGCGCAGAGCACATAGGAGTCGTAATTGTCATGCTGACGCATGCACGTAGCACCTCCCAATAATATTTTCTCCCTCTGTCTATGCCTGGGAGCATGTTTCAAAGGCTTACCTAGGCTGCACCCAAGGCTGTGGCATGTCATATATAGAAAGAAATTAAAAATTCTTAGGTCCAAGGAAGGAAAAGAGAGAGAGAGAGAGTGACTTCATAGTCATAATGGTGTGGGTGCAGAGCCGTCCCTAGGGGTGTGTGGGGCCTGAGGCATATCAGCCCGTGCAGGGCTGGGGGATGGCCAGTGGCCGGAGTGTGGAGCCGGTGGTGCGCGGCGGCCACAGTGGGGCCTGCACGGCACTGTCCGCAAGGTCCCCCGAAAGCGCAGGGCCCAGAGTAGTCACCCTGATTTGCGCCACCCCCCACAAGAATGGCCCTGTGTGGGTGTTACCCTGAGCTGGGATGATGCCCGAGTGTATATTAGTGTGTATATTTATTTCTTGGCAATATGCAGCATCATCATAGGTGCAGTTGGACAGGTGTGATGCTGAGCAGGGGCAATATTGAGGGGAATCATTTTGGACACTTGTCATGTTCCTATGTCACATGTTTCAAGGCTACTTCTTGGCTGATGGCAATATTCAGATTAGGTCAGTGGTATGGATTGTGTCTGAACTCTTATGTTTTTTAAAAACCTTTGCATGTTAAACAATCAGGTTATTTCTCTTTGGCCCCTGAAGGAAATACAAAATTCAGTTGCACAGAAAATGTACATAAAAATCCACATAAGGTCTATGAAATGTGATGTACCTGACAACATTTTTAAAGGATATAGAAATAGTCAGCATTTATTGCATCCCTGCAACTTTTCATTGTTAACATTTTTAAATAAATTTTGCAACTTTTATACGGCATTTAGATCAGACTGCTGCAGGCATTTACTTCTAGGGAGATGCAAGACTGTTCTTTCCATACACCTACAGTGTCCCTAGCATTAATAGCAACTACGTGTGGATAGGGACAGGAGAACTTTTGTCCTTTATAGGTCAATTTTAGTTTTATATTTTACATAAACCACATAGGATATGGTTATTACTGCAGTTTTAGGAAGGGTGTGTTCAGGGGAGGGTGGGACACTTTTGGATATTCCACTTAAAGCAGCTGTAGTTCTGACAGCTTTTCTACTTATATCTTCAGTAATAATATTGAGGAGTTTTGAATATCAACTGTAGGTATAAAGTACTATCATAATACTCTTTTGCCGATAGTGAAAGAGAGTAACAGATGGGTTGAGGGAGTTGGTCAAGGTCACACAAGTAGCAGAACTGGGGATGATACTGGCTGATTCTGACTTTGAGCTTTGCTTGTTACCATTAGACCATGGCGCACTTTCACTGTAAATGAAGAAATGTACCGTAAAACAATATTATTTTTGTCTCGTACAATGCACTCAATACAGTTATGAAGGCTGGAAGAAACCCATACAAGATCACATGGACCATAAGACTATAATAGGCCCTTGTCAAGGCATGATTCAAAGCTTTCAAGAGTTGTTGAGGTCATAGCTTCACTTGCAAGTTGGTATTTTTCATTTTTAAACCAGTGGTACTCAAGCTAACATAGCATGAGATGAACTGCTGTAATTTGTGACATTAGAACAGAATTCCAGTTAAAGTGTTGTTCCTTGTTGGACAATATAGGAATTGTTAAGCCGTGGGTAGGTAATGTACTGTCACTCTCCGGTAGTTTAGAGTCCCATCCATGCTATTATGAAAAAGATTGTTTCTGTGCGGTGCTGAATTTGCACGCCACGATCCAAATCTGTCAGAAATGCGGCACCTGAAAAAGACCTGCATGGATAAATGGGGCAGGGGGAGGAACCCTGGAAACTGATCAGTGGAATATGAAACAGTGATATTCCATCTACATGTGCTCGTTTACGACTCAAAAAATAAACCCAACTACTTCCTATGGATTCGTAATACTTTCCTACTGCTGCAAGCAAAGAGCAAGGAGCAATATAAGAGTCACTAGGCAGTTACGTACAGTAAACAATTTGATCTAGGTCTTGATTCTAGACAGGATTTTTCCTGTAATTATTTTAGCATATTTTATAACTTAACTATAATAATGTGCAAAACCCTCTAGTTCTACAGCTATCAAATATATGAAATGACAAGGTACCATTGTTTATTTTGCTCACATTTTAAAAAGCATTTTGATTAGAAGGTTCGTCCTTCTCCCCCTGAAATGCAAAAGTGGAAAAGAATAACTACCAATTCTGTTTTACCTTTATATACTGTACCCTGCAATCACACAGCAGACTGTTAGTCACTTTTCTTATGTTTGGAGTGAGTGAGTGCTCAGTATGAAAGTCATGAAATACATATTCACCATAAAAAAGCATACCCATGTGTTGGTAAAAGGCACTCACTCAGATGGAGCCCGTTGAGTTCTGTTTAAACGTTAAATGATTTAACAAATGCCGCCTTGGTTGTGCTGTTCCACCCTTCCTTGGTGTAGAATAGTTTGACCTATTTTTTCCTATATGGAATCTAGGAGGTAATTTCTCTTAGCCCAGTTTGGCAGATCCAAGAATTATGGTCATCTGTGACTCTGCCACCCCTCTACCCGTTTGCAAGGAGACAAAAAAAAATCAAATGTCAGAACTAAGAATAATAAACCTTGTTATAATCTTGAAATCCATGTATATTTTAGTTATATGTGATATTGCAGTTAGATTCTGTGAAGATTCACATCTGTTGTAACAAGTTATGGCATGAAGATACTGTTCTCCAGTTGGAGGATTGAATATTAAAAATTGTACACAAAATGCTCCTTAATAATGAATGTATATGTTCTTCATTCAAAACACCATAGCTTTGCTCTGTAGGTAATCACAAGGAAACCCGGGTTTTCTGTTTCCTACAGAAAAATGAAAAAACCCATGGATTTCTCCTTTTACCCAAGAAAAACCATGGATTTTTCATTTTAACAGAGAAACACGCAGGTTTGGCACTGTTGCAGACACCTGTCTGAAGGCTGGTAGAGTTCCAGCCTGCAAGGGGTTGTGGGGAATGGGAGGAGGGCGACCAGGCAGGGGGTGCCATGTGCATGTATGGGGCAGCCTGGAGAGCAGCTCCAGCAGGTAAGTCTGGGAGATGAGGGAGAGGGGATTGAGGCTCCCATAGGGAGGGAGTTGGGCAGGGCTGGGTCTGCTGTTCAGCCCAGGCAAGGGGCAGGTGGGGTGGGGCAGGCCAGTTCCCCACTGCAGTGGATACTCCCAGGGCGGAGCAGGGGAGGCCCCTGGCCCCCAGATCTGTGTGCGGGGCAGGGGTAGACTGCCCGCTGTTGGCTTGGGCTCCCTTCCCTGCTGCCTTCCCTGGAGCCTCTGCAGCCCAGTGGGTGGGACCTGGTGCAGCAGGGCAGAACGGGGCCAGGTGGGGAAGCTCCTTGCTGCTGTGAGGCCCGTGTCACCTTGGCGAGGTGCTCCCTGCCCACTTGGCTGCTGCAGGGGTGGCAGCATGGGGTTATACCTTCCACTGCTGCCAGGTGGGCAAGGGACGCATTGCCAGGGTGGCAGCAGTAAGGAGCTTCCCTGCCCGGACCCACTTTGCCCTGTTGTACTGGGTCCTAGCCACTGGCCTGAGGCGGCCCCGGGGGAGGGCAGCAGGGTGGGGAGCCCAAGTCTGCAGTAGGAAGCCTGCATTTACCCCTGCTCCGCTTGCAGATCTGGGGGACATGGGTGTCCCCATGCCCTTCTTTGGGAGTGTGCACAGTGGCAGGGAGATGCAGCCCCCTGCCCCAGCCCACAGCAGGCAGCCCTCACCCATCTTCCCCATGTGCTCCACTCTGCCTGTGCTGCCTGTTTGCGGGAAGGACGGGGAGCCAGGCTCCAGGCTTTGCTATGGAGAATTAGCAATTTTTTATCAGAGAAAACCAGGGTCTCTTGATAACCGAATAGACATTTGCTGATTTAGCCATGGTGTTTGCTGGAAGAATCAATATACTTAGGTGAGTGTATTGGTGTATGAACCATACAGGGATGACTCAGGCCCTTCCTTAAGGCAAGATCCCATTGAATATACCACTCACATTAGAATAATACTTAAATTGTTTTTAGTCTTGAGGATGACAATACATGGTGGCAAGGGGAGGTGCAGTTCCCTGTTGGGTCCAAAATGAAGTCCACAGCTAATAAACCATGACTCGGGCATATGCTGTAGCACAGGGGTGGGCAAAATGAGGCCCGTGGGCCGAATGTGGCCCTCCAGGCCATTGTATCCGGCCCGCGGGGCCCCTAAAAAATTTAGAAAATTAATATTTATCTGCCTCTGTTTGCCTGTCATGTGGCCCTCGATGGCTTGCCAAAACTCAGTAAGTGGCCCTCCACCCGAAATAATTGCCTGCCCCTGCTGTAGCATGAGACCCTGAAATTCTCCTTGTCATAAGCAGCCTTTACTCATGAAAGTATTTCCAGAAGGAAGGCCTGTACAATTTGGCTCATGCAATTAGATTTTTACTTTTGACCCACGTTCTGTGCAGGTTGTTCATGCACGGTAGTTCTCTACATACACACTAGTCTCTAGTCTCTCTCTATTACAAAGTACGTTTTTAGTTCTGTCCAAGGAGATGACAGATGTTGTCTCCTTCATTGCATACATTGCTTGAATACAGTGGGACTTCAAACATTTTGAAACATCAGAAATGTCAGAATTCCTAATGGTTTTCATATATCTGTGTAACAGATTCACTTTTCACTTCCCAAGCACGTCAGGTCTGCCAAGAACTTTAATAAGCCAGCCCTCCCAAGACTGCGTAGACTTGGGTTGGCTGTTTTGAGTTAATACATCAATGATGAGTCAAGTCCAGCTGGGAAAAGAAATCTGTCTTCTAAGAGCCAGCATGAACTATCAGGAGGGTTAGCTCTGCAGGGGCTAGCTGTGTAAGTTTAACGCCAGGTATGAGGAGTTGTCTGTGCTGCAAAATAAACAAAGTCTGGAGTTACATGGAAAACAGAGGTCCACTTCTCCACATACATGCATCTAGCTCATAACTGAGCCCCTAAAGGATGTGTCTGTTGAAAAGAAGAGGCAGAGGTAGCCAAGAAAGAAAGGTATTATTTGCTTGAATAACTAAAGTATACAAAAAGGAAAAAAAACCCAGCAGCTCTATCTTCTTGACTCCACTGAGCAAACTCCGTAGGGGGACTGCATTCTCATCACATGTTATGTTCAACCCTTAGTCCTCCCATCGGCAGTGTGAAAGTGGTGTCCTGCTGCAGGGACTCCCATGTAACACGAGACACTTTTTAAAGTCCACGGCAGTCTACAAAGAGCAAATTTTTCTTTGGCCTTTTAATATGGATTAATTAGGCTTCATAGAGTTCTATGTCACATTACGATACAAGCCTAAGGAGTTTGACATGCACTCTGTTTCTGAATGTAAAATATCTCTGTTTTCCATGCAGTAATGTTATGTGCCAGATACTCATTCTAGTTTCTCTCTCACTTTCTCTCATATTACAGTTTGCTGTTGTAGCTCTTAGAGCCCATTTTATGTTAGCCATGATATGAACGTCACAGTAGACTGTTCAGTGACTCCACGAGCTTGCAGTCGTTGTGAAAAAGGCAGACAAAGGAAGATAGCTACAGGATGTTTAAGCACCTTGCACAAGCGCAAAACTGCAGGCCAGTGATAGAGCCAGGAATACAATCCACAGGTCCTGACTCCCATGCCAGCTTCCTGCCCCTGCACCAAATTGCTCACCATTTGCATAAGGACAGCATTTGTATCCTTTGTAGGTAAATACTAAATATGTAGGCCACAGCAGAAGTGCTCACGGTGCGGCCTGTGAAATCTGCAAATTCTGCTAAATACCTTATCACAAGGACACGAAAAAGGAAAGGAACTAAATAGGTACAGTATTTGTTTTCCTCGTTTTAGGTAGGAACTTTCAGGGAGAAAGAAAGATTTTTTCCCCCCCACTATCTATATACCAATATGTATGTTTTCTTTTCATTTTTTTTCCTAGTCTGGGTTTTTTCCTTTCTTCTGCATGGAGTTTAGAGGGCAGATTATTGGCCATAGAAATTTGTCCCAGAGGACCATTATTAAAGAGGTATTTTAGGACCGGGCCTTCCATCATTCACTTTTGTTGATTTATAAATGGGACTGCTCTTAAACTTTTCATTCAGCAATATATTGGAAATCTTTAATTGAGAGAGGAACTTGGAGAACAAGAACAAAAGTAACTGAGGGATTTTGGTGCAAGGAAAAGAAACACATTATTTACAGCCTGGCTAAAAACCAGTGAAAAGGGATGATCTGTGGAGCAGATGCATTTGATGGAAGTGTTTAGTTGGGAGTAATAGGAAGAAAATAAAGCAAAGTGGAATTTAGGATACATTTTAGAAGCAGTTTCCTAATAGTAACATCTGGGGGATTGTTAGTAATTGAGCAAGGGAAGTTGTTGAAGGAATTGTTGAAATGTTTCAACTAGACTGTTCAAGTGAACTGTACGGTAGAGATTTCGAGGAGTAGGCCTTCCCCTGCAGTATGGATGGATGGTCTAATCCAGGGGTTGGCAATGTATGGCCCATGGGCCCAATTTGGCATGCAGAGCCATTTGATCCAGCTTGTGGATGTGGGGTTTCAGTAGCCAGGTTAACCCAGTTCAAGTCAGAGGCCATTAGGAGGTGGAAGGACCCAGCTGCTGCAGCCACTTTTTCCCATGGCAGCATGTGGAGGAGGGCCAGGAAAAATACAGCCCATGGGCCAGATCTGGTCCATCAGATGCTTTCATCTGGCCTGTGGTCACCTGCCAATTAATTGTACCCAGCCCTTCTGCCCACAAATGTGGGAGCAAGGGGCCCACATATAAACATACCCCAACATACCCTACTGCACTTCGCTCCCACCCTTGTGGGCAGAAGGGCCTGGCCAGTAAGCAGCTCCTGCTGCCACTGCTGCTGCAGCTGCTGGGGGACCTGCTTGGCTTCCCCAGCATCCTGCTCGCTCCAGGCAGCAGGTAGGGAAGAGGTGGGGAGGGGGAACTGCAGCTGGGTGGGGGCAGGGTGTGAGCGATCGTGGCAGGGTGTGGGAACCCCCTACACACCCTCCCTTTTATGACACACAGACCCCACCAGTGGTAGCAGGAGCACCAGCAGGCAGTGGGTGCTCATGCCCAGTGCAGGTGCTGCCATCTGACAAAAGTACTTTAGGATGGATCACGAATGGCACGTGCCCTTGGCGGCTGGGGGACCACAGCTGCACTGGTGGTGGTGGAAGCCGGGTGGCGGTAAGCTGGGAGCTCCTGCAGATGCTGCTGGTACTGCCAGCGGCGGGGGGGGGGGGGGGGGGG
>NW_017728993.1:8138749-8146136 GCF_001723915.1 Gavialis gangeticus | reverse complement strand
GCAGGCACTGTCGGCACCATCGGCTTTTTGCAGGGGGTGCAATGCCACGGTCAGGGGGTACAGGTGCACCTATGAGCACCCCCTACACGTCACCCGTGGAGTGGATACAAAACTGGTTGGATCATTGTACTGAGTAGTTCTCAGTGGCTCAGTGTCTAGTTAGGAAGTATCGAGTGGAGTTCCCTAGGGGTCTGTCCAGAGTCCACTATTGTTCAACTTCTTTATTAATGATTTGGATAATGGGATTGAGTGCAAACTTATTAAACTTGCAGATGATGAATTTGTGTGGAATTGTGGACAGACCAGAGGGCAGAGTTAGGAACCAGGATGACCTGGACAGACAGGGAAAATGCTCCTCAATGAATTGGGTGAGATTCAGCAAGGACAAGTGCAAAGTTCTGCATTTGAGACTGCGTAACTGCATGCATAAGTACAGACCTGGGAATGACTGGCTAGGCTGTAGTGCTGCAAAGAAGTACCCTGGGGGTTATAGTACACCATATGCTGAATATGAGCCAACAGCATGCTCTTGTTGCAAAAAAAACTGCCCAGAGCATACCGGGTTGCATTAACAAGAAGGTCATTGATAAATCGACGGAATCGATTCTTCTCCTCTATTTGGCATTGGTGAAGCCTCACCTGGAGTACTGTGTCCAGATTTGGATCCCCCATTTCAAGAAAGATGTGGACAGTTTGGAAAGAATCCAGCACAGAGCAACAAAAATGATTAAGGGCCTGAGAAGCAAGACTTATTTTGAGGGAAGGCTGAAAGAACTAGGGTTATCTGATCTGGAAAAGAGAAGATTGAGGGGAGGATTTGATGACAGTCTTTAGATTCCTAAAGAGTGATTACCAGGGATCCAGGTTTTCTGTTCACCATGGGAAAACAAAGTGAAACCCCAATCCTGCAGCAGGCAACTTCATCCGCCCCCAGCCCCCAGACAGGCTCTGCTCTGGCCACGCTACCTGTGGGGGAGCCGGGCTCTGTGCTCTGTTTGCTGCAGCAGCTGCTGCCTCCCACAGGGCTTGGGCAGTGCTGCAGGGGGCAGGGGGCTGTGGACCCGGGTCCCTGGCCCTGCAACCCTGGCAGCTGGTGGCCCCCTCCAGCAGGGCTGGGGGAGGCAGGGGGCTTTGGCCTGTAAGGGAGGGGCACCAGTAGGGCTTGGGGGGGGGGGGGGTCTGGGGGGGAAAGCGGGGGGAACCGGGGGGCCTGGGGGGGGCTGGGGGGGGGGGGGGGGTTGTGCGGGTAAGGGGGGGGGCCCCGGTGGGGTTGGGGGGGGGGGGGCTATGAGTGGGAAGCGTGGGGTACCAGCAGGGCCTGGGGGGGCTGTGGGTTGGGAGTGCGGGGCAATAATTTGGGCAGGGTCCTGGTGTGTCAGGGCTGCTCAGTGCCACAAAGCAGTGGGCAGGGGACAGCCCCAGCTGGACCTGCATCCTCATGAGCGAAGGGGGCAGGGGGAGCTGTGATTTTTCATGATAAACCCGAAGTCAGATGCCGAAATTTATAGGTATTTAGAATTTATTTTACTAATCACAGAAAAACATGAACTTTGGGGGGTTAACCGGAGAATCTGAGTTTTTTTTAAATCGGAGAATTTGCTGTTTTTAAATGGAGAAAAACAGGATCCCTTTACCTTGAGGATGGAGATGGGCTGCTCTCAGTGGCTGTAGGGGACAGGACTAGGAGTAGTGACCTCAGGCGTCAGCATGGGAGATTTAGGTTGGAGATTAAGAAGAACTTTCTTACTATGAGAGGGGTCAAGCACTGGAGCAGGCTGCCTAGACATTGTGGAGCCTCCATCCTTGGGAGTTTTCAAAAGCAGGTTAGCTGGGCTGCAATTGCTTAGTCAAGGGGGCTGGACTAGATGACCTGGTTGGTGAGGTCCCTTCTAGCCCTACTTTTCTGTGATCCTAAGTTTTTTATTTTTTTCTGAGAAGAATCAGTTGTATTTAATGTACATTCCCTGAAACTTGAGCCTTGTTGGTGGTCTTGGAAGAAACCCAAAAAAAGGGTTAGGTTGATTCTGTGTAATGTGAATGCAATTAGTAGTGGGTTTTTTTCCCCTCAAGGAGAAAGATCTGTAGTAAAATAATGCATGGCAAATTTAGGTCAGAACAAGGATTGGAAAATCTTTATTTTTGTTACCTCAAAATGCATAGCGGTTTTGTTTTGTTTATATTAAACTTTCAGGACAATAATGACTCTGCCTTTGGTTTCACACATTTAAGTAGCGCACTGTAATTCAGAAATCTTGTGATGGTGGTCACAGTTCTCCTTATTTATGGAAAAGTGCTGTGGCATATTGTGTTTTTCCTCTCTCATTTCCCCACCATATGTAGTCAATAGAAAAATAATTGGTGGTAGGGCTCTGCCGGGATGTATTTAATACACAATAGGGAAAAATACCAGGGCCTTTGACTTTAGTAGTTAAGCTATCTCAGCCATCAACTACTGAAACAATGCAGCAGCTTCCTAATAGGTGTGTGACCTTATTGCGCTGGCACGTGGCGGCGTGCTGGCAGTTTAGCCTATTGGCCTAAAACCTGCTTCTTGGGTGTTTACAACTTGCTTGCTGATGCTTCTGTCTGAAACTTGCATAATCTTTTGTCCTCAAAGCACACTTTTTGTTTCTATCAGAAAGATTGTTCAAACCATTTCTAGAATGGTTTGGAAAAAAACCCCAAGAGATTTTTGGTCGTTTATTTGTCATGATTAGGAGGCTGGGGTCTCTGATGCTTCGGTGTGCAGTGCCGTGGTGAGGATGAGCGATGTCTGCAGCCACTGCACAGCATGTTCTCAGCATCCATTGCTAGTCAGCTGTGCAGGCAGCCTAAGTCTATCCATCTTGCTGTGCAACCAGGGAAGATTTGGGCCACCATTTTCTAAGTATGAATTACTGCCCACTGCCATGTAAACCTTTGCAAACCAGGTATTCCACGGAAAGCACAAATTTGTGCAGTGTGCATGGACTTAGTGCGGTTTTTAAACTGTGGAGGGGGTGGGGATTGAAGCGGCTACAGTGGATTAATTTCTCAGGCAAGGTATTGTCTAGGAGACCCAGAGTGTATTCTGCACATCGTCGCTGCTGCTGAGTATGTATGCAGGGCTGCAGTTATTCTGAATTGGAGGATTGGGATCCCAGAATATTCCTGGGATGGAGAAGGGAAAGGTCTGTTGAAAGCTGCCCTACATTAAAGTTTTATTGCAGGGAGAGTTCTCTGACCAGGGGAGTAGGTAAAGGAGAAAAGAGGGGGATTATTAATGACCCATCATATTCAGACTTGCATGCTGTACTGATCTTATGTTGCTTTTTAAACTACTGTGGAATAATATTAATATTGTCATTGGCTGAGGCACAGTTCTCTTTTGTTTCTGTTTGGTTCTCACATAGCCCCATCTCAATACCACCTTAGAAACTCTTAGTCTTTCATAAAGTTATCCTTACCCTCATCATGTTTATGTGAGTGAAAGATATCATTTGTCTTTACAATGGGGGCAGTAAGTCAGAGAGAACTTATTCAGGGTTACACTGGATAAAAATGGAATTGATGAAGTAGGAAAACTGAAGCATGGTCTCTTGTTTTCCAGACTAGCACCCTTTTTACTGTCTACTCTACCTTCTCTGCATGGAGAAAGATACAAACCTAGAAGTGAAAGTGTGGGACTGGGAGGCAATACTGTAGGGGAGAGACTGTCACGCAAACTAAGAATGAAGAGTGCTGTAACCATTGCTCCTATTGTTTCCACAGCCAATTTAACTTGGTGTCTAGGAGCTGAAAGACTATGTATATTTTAATGAGTTTTAGCTTTTTAAATCAGGGCTTCAGTACTGCGAGATCTTTGACTACCAGGCTAAGTACAGGCAGTCAGAAAGCCTGAGGCTGAATTGATTCAGTCGTCGCAGGTTAGTCTAAGCTGCGGAGATCAAATTGAACCAGAAGTGAAAAGACATTTGTCTTTGATTCTGGAAATTCAGCCATGTGCCTGCAGTGGGTCAGGCCAGAAGATGGGGGCACTAGAGCACGGCTCTCTGGCACATAGCCAGCATGGACTGTGTGTTTGCTTCCTCCTCTTCGAGGTCTCTGAGATTTGCAGTCCAAAATCACAGCAGCAGCACTCTGCAGGCTTGTCCATCACTTCCTCTTCCTGCTTTCAGGTGCCCCTGGGATTTGTAGTCCATGGTCACAGCCAGCAGTAAGTTTGAACAGGGGAAGGGGTATTTAACCCCCCTCCCTGGCACCAGATCCTAGCCAGGGTTTGCCTGGGGGGCAGTCCTCCTGCCCCCACTCTCCCACAGACTCGGTTGCATCCCCAGCTGGGCTTGCCTGTCCCACCCCCTTGTCAGCCAGCCCTCACTCACTTCTCCAATTAGGAAGCAAAGGGATGAGGCCAGCCCCGCTCTCTGGAGCAGACAACACAGTGCAGCCCAGGAATGCAAAACATATTGGGATGCTGGGGGACTGTGATTTAACTAGGAAGAGGTCTGGGACAGAGGTTTCATAAACTGGCTTGGCCCAAATCAGTTAAGACTAATACTACATTCAACCAGGTTTATCTTGAACCCATATCAGCCATTTTGAAACTGGTTTATGTAGGGTTACCATATGTCCGGGTTTTCCCAGACATGTCCTCTTTTTTGGTACCCTGTCCTTGTGCCTGGGTGGGTTTTTAAAATGCGAGCAAATGTCCCGATTTTTGCTTTGCCTCGACTTTCCCAGGCAGTATCAGCTTGGCTGCTTGGGGCTGGAAGCAGCGAACAAAGTGATTGGCTGTTGGGGGTCATGTGCTCTGCATGTGGGCCCTGGCAAGCTGCTCCCAGGTAAGAGACAGTGTGTGTGTGTGTGTGTGTGTGCGCACAAGCATGCATGCAGGAGCTGTGTGGGCAGCAGGGGTGGGGAGGCAGGGACTGGGGTCGGAGTGAGGGGCACTGGCAGGGCTGGGAGGGGCAGGGACTTAGGAGTGAGGGACAGAGGCAGAGCATGGGCATATCACTGCCCTCCCCCACAATCATATACCCCTCCTCCCTCTTCCTCCCCGCCCTCTGCTCCCTCCCTGTCTCTCACAGGTGTCCTCTTTTTTGATACTGAAATATGGTAACCCTATGTGCACTGGGCTTTTGTTGTGTTACAGGTTTAAGCCAGTTTCTGATCACTTAAACTAGTTTACGTGTCACTTCTTGGCATTTATACGCATACTTTTTTGTCCTGCGACATGCCGGAGATCCACTGCTTCAGAGTAGACTTGATTAATTAAGTTTGCTCTGCACTCAGGCTGACTTGCACTGTGCTGTGTTGTGTGCAGTTGTATAAGTGACAAAGAAAATGGTGGCAGTGCACTTTTGAACTAAAGCACCTTCTATGTGTGTTAGTTCAAGAGCATACCACCTCAGAGCTGATGCGCATTTCACCATTTATACAACTGCAGGCATTGCAGTGCCAGGCGCTTTTCAAAGCGCCCGCCACTGTGGCACTTGCATGTGTAAAACTGCCCTCGGTTCCTAGCCCTAGCCTCCAGTCCTTCTTAGTTTCTCCATTGTTGATTCTATCTTTTGCATTGTGATGAGGCACTGCTTGCTATCTATGTACTGTTTCATTATAGAAACATTTAGGAGCAGCGAAGCTTTGACTGTACAGCAACACGACATAGTGAGAGGTCAAGCCCAAAGGTTCATAGCATCTCTTCTTCAACCCAGTCAGTGGAGAGCTTTCACCAGGCCTTGTGACCCTTCCCTCTCACAGTCAACTCTCATCTAACTAGTCCCTGGTTTCACCAGCCTGATCTCTTTCCAGGATCTTGCTACAAACCCATGTGACGGTGAACATGACTGGCATCTTCTGAGTGTTGACTCAATCCCTTGGAGCCCTTTCACTTTTTTTTCCCTGTGATGACCCCATCCTTTTCTATTTGTCTGTGCTCTGCACTTTGTGTTTGCCATTTTTTTTATCTGACTTTCTACCTCCCTTTTTACATTGTTCTTTCTCTCCTACCTCCAAATGTGGCCTGTGCTGAGGCTGCTGCCTGGTGACCATGGACCAAAACAGAGTTGGCCTCTGGTAGCTGCAAGAAATAATGCATCATCAAGGGGGATGAGGGAACCTCTTATACAATGGTGCTTGCATTGTTCTGTTCAGTGCTGCAGGCAGGAGCATCTCAGATAACTACATCCTTGTTTTCTGGCACCATCTTCGAATAATCTGCAATGCAAAGATGTTGACTGTCTTATTTTGGATGTGATTACTAGGGCCAGTTGTAAAGTTTCCCTTCAATTTTTTTGAAAGAATTTACTTTTCTGCAGAAAGCTGGATTTTTCACTGCATCATTTCATTTTTCTTCTTTTTTTTTTTATATAAGTAAAATCTATGTACTATCTGTTCAAACCCTGCAGGTTTTCATTAAAAACATTCTATAAAAATATTTTGGTTTTTCAAAAACGTTGAAATGTTTTGGGGAGCAAATCCATTTCCTGACAAATTCTAATGACTGTGCTAATGGTGGTTGTGTGGCACATGCATGCCATGATTAGATGCATCTTAAATGTCATAAGTAGACTGAGAAATACTACTCAATCCAGAATTGGGAATATTTAGTACTTTTAAGTCTTAAAAATCAATATAAGCCCTTTGGTTTTTTTCCCTAGCTTGATTTCACTTTAACACTCAGGACTATGGGTGTCACCTCAAAGTGTGATTATGAAGAGGTAAACTTCAGGCATAAGTTAATATTTGTAAATTGTTGGGTGTTTTGCTTTTTATTAAATTAGCTGCACAATGCATAGTGTGAAGAGCAAACACTGGGTTCCTTTGTGAGGAGAGTATGTGAAAAACCTTTTTTTCTTAAATACAAATTGGGAAAATGCTTTTGGTATTTCTGTATCTTATCTGTGCAGCTCTATTTTATCCTGTTAAAATATACTTACCTAGTGTGAGAGCTTCCATATTGTGTAATATGCAAAAAAACCCAACCCCAAAAACCCAGTTAAAGCTTTGAATTGATAATAATTATGCATCATTGCTACTCTTTTGCCACAGGAATATAACTTATGATATTTGTTCTGTGTAATGCAAATTGTACTTAAAAGCTAGATGGCACACTGCAAATATGGGAAAATGCCTAGCTTTCCAGGTACAACTGCTCTCATTTTTTGAAAGGGTATAGGTTGTAGCCATGTTGCTTGACCAATCTCATTTCCTTTTATGACCAGGTGACCTATCACCTGGACAAGGGAGAAAAGATTGATGTCATATATCTTGACTTCAAAAAAGCCTTCGATATGGTATCCCATGATCACCTCTTGGCGAAACTGGCCAATTGTGGCCTTGGGTCCACCATGATCCGCTGGCTGGGAAATTGGCTCCGTGGTCAGACCCAGAGGGTAGTAATTGATGG
>NW_017728993.1:8130696-8138613 GCF_001723915.1 Gavialis gangeticus | reverse complement strand
GGAGTAAATTGGATGCTTATCTTACTGGGATCCTATGACCCCAGCTGACTTCCTGCCCTTTGGGCAGGGGGCTGGACTGAATGATCTTCCGAGGTCCCTTCCAGCCCTAATGTCTATGAAATCTATGTTAGTCTAAGGACATAGGGAGACAAAGTTCTTTGGGTAAATCTGGTATCTTTTATTAGACCAAGTCAGCTAGTTTGAACAAATTCTTCTTTGCAGGCTTTCGGGCACAAACTTCCTTTGTCAGGCTGAAGAAGCATCTGCAGTTGGTGTGTGCTCTTCCTGGCTGGAATGAATAGTAAAGAAGCCCAAGACTGGTATGCATGCAAGAAAGCCAGTCAGTGACAATGTGAATTAAGAAGTCGATGGGTGAGAGACAAGTTGGGGGTGGGAAGGGGAATGAAAGAAGCTGGTAAATAATGGAGAGGTACCTGGGGAGTCAGATGTTCAGCAGGTTATAATGTGTCATAAATCCAGTATCTATATTTAGTCCATGATTTTTTTGTATCCAGTAGGTTGATGAAGTGAAGTTTGTACGTTCATCTGTGAAAGGTGTTTTGTAAATTCCCTTTGAGGATTAGAACTGAGAGACAGAGTAGTTTTCTTTTGAGAAATGTGTCCCCACAGGTAACTGGGTATTCTTGTCTTCAATAGATTTTTGGTGCATGTTCATTCTGGTACTCAGTTGTTGTTTGGTTTCTCCTTCATATTTTCTATCAGGGCATTTGGTGCATTGGATGAGATATATTACATTTCCATTCCTCCCCATTATTTACCAGCTACATTCATCCCCCCCACCTGTCTGTTACCCATTGATTCCTTAATTTACATCTTCACTGACTGCCTTCCTTGCATGCACACCAGCCTCTGGCTTCTTTACTATTCATTCCATCCAGAAAGAGTATAGACCAACTGCAGATGCTTCCTCAGCCTGACAAAGTGTATTTGTACCCAAAAGCTTGCAAAGAAGATTTTTTTCCCCCAACTATTTGAGTTGGTCTAGTCAAAGATATTAGATTTACCCAAAGAAACTTGTCTTCTCATTATTTAAATAATTGGGGGTATTTAGCCTTCATATGTTACTGTCTTTGGAACCTCCTTTGAGACAGGAAATATTAGAGTTAATACTGTTGAGCCAAACATTGCAACTTGCAGCAAATTGTGTGTGTGTGCATGTGTGTGTTTGTGTGTGTGCCCATGTGCAAATGGGGCAGATCTGTTGTACAGCATGAAGAGGGTTAATACTGATAACACTGAAAAAGTCTCCTCACTGCATGGCAGGGGGAACTGACCTAGCCTTCCTGAAACAGCAGGGAACTAATAGAACTTTTCTGCTCTATTCAAAGCAGGGTAGTCAAGCATCTTAACTTCCCACCAGACTCTGTCTTCTATTGTTCTTTTTAATTCCAGCTTTCTTTGGCATTAAGGGCCAGAAGACAAACATTTGTTTTTTTATCCTACAATATCTATCCATTCAGCGAATAGAATTACAACTTCAGTCCCCAAAATTATACCAATACTCACCTTGCCTAAAAGGGCTGTCTTTATTTAGGGAAATGGCTTTTATAAATTTATTAATATGTGCATACAGTATATTTTCTGCTTGCATTTATGAATGTATATATTATTTGTGTGGGTATGCTTGTGTTCAGGGATTTTGCTCAAACTGCATTTAATACTGTCTAAAGTTTTTAAAAGCTTTTTATTTGCCATTTTATCTGCTTGTTGCATATATATATATTTATATACTGCTTGTTATATTTCTTCATAATATATAAACAGCAAGGACCTGGGGCCAAATTTCTGCTCTGAGTTTCATGTTGGTATAGCTAAAGTAGCTCCACTGACTTCAGTTTGGGTGCTATAGAGTTGCATCGCTGTAACTAGAAATTAAATTTGACTTTTAATTTATGGTGTCTCAAACCATTTGTGGGGTTTTCCCCTGTTTTTTGTTACATCTCTTATATGCACATATACACTATTTGCTCTTGTGAATGAAATTTTAAGCTAAAGTAGTTTAAGAATATTTGTATAAATAGATATGAGAATAACTAATATCTATCTCAGAAATAATGGAAATATTCTCCTGGTGATTCACTAAATGGTACATATTCTGGTTATAAAAAATATAGCATAACCTGTCAGCTCTGTGTGTAATGTAATCCAGAATATCAAAGTTTGAGAGTTTACTGATTGCATACTGCCTGCATAGGACTAAAAGAGAGCCACATTGTCAAACATATGTTGCATCTGGATCATATGAATAACTCTTGACCTAACACAGACAACTGATTGACATAAAGAACAGGGGGTATCTCAGCTCAAATAGTTGGCAGAAACAAAACTGCCTTGTCCTGACTTTCTGTGATCCCTCAGTTGGAGTCTTTTAGAAAATCATAAGGACGGAGACCTTGCATTGAAAGACTCTCGGGTGAGATATTGTTTAGGAGGTAAAAAAGCACTGTTTCTGAAGAATTTAGAGCCCTGTTGATCTACTAACCCCATTGAAAGGAATAGCTGAAGCAGAAAGTCCCAAAAGGGTTAAGTGGAGGCAGGTGTTCAGTGGACATGATAATCTATATCTCTCTGAGCTCTCAGCAAATATCTTGTTTCTACCCTGGAAAGGAGAAAGAAATAGCTCTGTGCACCTCTTTATGCCTAAACACTTTCTTAGGGCTGATTAGGTTTCTCTGAGACCTGTTGTAATATTCATGTCCTAAGAAGAAAAAGTTCTAACTAGCTTCAAAGTGGGTGAATGCTTACGGACTAAATGGTGGTTGGTTTTTCTTAATGAAAAGTAAATCAATTGGATAGGAGCAAGCAGAGTGTAAGTAAACAAATTTGTTTTATCCTACTAATTGCCTTCAGACAGAGTGCCTGCACATCTCCCACTGTAATTAAGGAAGTTCATGTTTCAAGCTGCAGTCCAGTTCAGCCATGTAATGTTTTTCTCTGTGATGTGTTTAGTATGAGCTACTGCATGAGCATATTTCTTTTGGATGAGAGAGAGCAATGTGTTTGAAACAATGGAAACAGAAATGTTACATGTTGCCCTAAACGTGATAGAAAATAAGCTCCTTCTGTCAACAAGCTCCGATTCCTACCTTATGTTTCCTTCCTGGCACAGCACACACGAGCTTGGCTTCCCTCTTCATGTAGTCACTGCTGCTGCTTTATGTGCTTATTTTGTACACAGGCCTTTCTCCTGCTCCTTCGTGTTTTTTTTCTCTTCCACTCTCACTCACTCGGTGCAACTCCCAGCATGTCTTGGATTTCTTTTGCTCTTTAGCCTGTTTTTAGCCATGCCCCTTTGCTAACTCCTCTACTCCTGCCCCAGGGCCTCTCCATGCCTGAACTCAGAACTGCACTTTCTGTCTGATGGTGGTGGCTGAAAATAAATTAAAGCTTCAGAGAATGATGATGATCATCTGTCATTTTAGGATGTTATTGACTTGTACACTTTTGCATTGCCTCCATCTAGTGACAGTTCCCGTTTGGGTGGTACCCAGAGGCAGGCCAATGGATTCTCACAATGACTTTTGGTTACGTGCACAGACTATTTAGGACTAATCAGAATTGCAAATAAGTTCTCAGATGCATTACTGCACTAACTCAATAGACTAATAGTTCCCTTCTTCCCTTCTGTTACTGCCATGATTTTCAGTTATACGTGCTGGCCTTTCCTTTTTTTTAGTAGAGCTAGGAGAAATAAAAGAAAAATTCAAGAATTTTTCCAAAATTTTAAATTTATGCAGTTAGGCTTTTTTGTGAATTTGTTAATTGAAACATTATTGTGCATGCTAGCAAAGATATTAATAACATGATTCTAGAAATGGTTCATTTGCCAGAAAATGCATTTCAGTTTAACAAAAACTATGCTTATTTTTAGGCAAGTACGATGGGTTCTTTGTGGTTTTGAGTCTCATGCTGGCTCCCAGCCATGAAGCTGTGAAGGATCTTTTTTACCTGAGGCCTCTTGTTACTGTGGAAAATCATTTTCTTTCATTATAGAATGCCTTAGCACTTGGGCTACAGACAGATGTTCAAAAAGGTTGAGCCTGAATTGATTCAAGCTTTGCAGGTTAGCCTAACCTGGCTAGGCTAAAGCAGTTTGTAACCGAATAGACATCCCCTCTGGACTGAAGGAATGCCAGCATATGCCTGCAGTGGCTTAGGCTAGAAGCTGGGAGCGCAAGAGCAGCCCTCCCTTCCTTTCTATAGTGCTGAGCTGAGGGGGGTGTGGCCAGGCCATGGCCCTCTGATTAGGGAGGGCTCCCCCTTCCTGAGTAACCCAGCAGGGAGTTGATAGCAGTGTTTATCACCCCCTAACTCAGCGTTTATCAGTCCAGTAAGAAAACAAACAGCCTCTGTCATTAGTTAAAGCTCTTAAACAACTTTTTCCAAGGAAGGAATGGAGGGACATTACCTGTTGATTAGCTCCAAAGAGACTGTCCTGTCTGCTTTTGTCCCATCTCCCATAGCGTGGACTGTAGCCAGCATGTGGTCTGCTAACTAATGCTGAGAGGTGTCTGTGTAAGGCAGAGGGGATGGGGGGAATCTCTGCTTCAGCAGGGAGTGGTGAGGGGAAGCGGGGGAAGCAGGAGGAAGCCAGGCAGATGCCTGTAGTCAAGAAGCATGGGGGAGGGGTCAGCTCTGCTGAGCTGGAGCAGAGAGCAGAGTCCTGGCCGGAGTTGCAAAGCATCTGGGATGCTAGAGGATTCTGATTTAATTTAAACTAGGAAGGGGTCTGGGACAGACATTGCATAAACTGGTTTGACCCAAATCAGTTAAGTCTGGTTTACGACTTAACTGAAACTGTTAAGTCTTCTAGTTTCTTCACTGAACCAGGTTTATCTCAAACTGGTTTCACCCACTTTCAAACTGGTTTATGTGCACTGAACATTTGTTCTATTACAGGTTTAAGCCAGTTTCTGATCACTTAAACTGGTTTATGTATAATGTCTGTCCCTAGCCTTGGAGACCTGTCCATATTCAGGAACTTCAGACCTCACTCCTTTCCTTTCAGAGACTTGGCTCAAAGGCAAAGGCCCTCATTCTTTCCAAAAGAAGTGAACGGGCCTGTAAACATGCTTGGTCCTTTAGCAGGATGTGCATTGGACACACAGATTCTGATTCCTCCCTGGAGCCAGGAACATCAGAGTGGCCTTCAACAAAAACATGGCTGTTGACCAATGGATCACTGGGTGAACTTCTTCGGAGGGTAATAGAGTTTCTTAACAGTAACATTTCATTTCTGTTGCGTTGGTGGTACCAAGGCACTGTTTTTGTTTTGTAATTACATCAGTATTCATTCTTTTTTTTTCTACTGGAATTATTTGATCACTATTGCCAGTAAGGTTTTATATTGTTCACTTCAGTCTGGATAAGGGTGCTGCACTCTGGTCCTTGAGAAATTAGTGGAGACTCTTAGAATATTGCTGCACATCTTTCCCAGGCAGTCCAGGATGGCTGTAGCTCGTTTAAGGCACATTTGTTTCTGTAGCCAATAGCATCCCCATGGAATAGTGTAACTAGCCTCCTGTTCACCTGCCTGTGACTGCCCAGTGGGGGTAAGACTGAAGGTGTTATTCAGTACAAGTCTGGAGTGAAACTTGAACTTTTGTTTCTGGATTTGTAGCAAAATGCTTTAACGGCTGTGCCCCTCCTTTTTTCACGTGTATACCCTGACTCAGTGATGATTTAATACAAGTTCCTGGTAACAGTTTTAATTTCTCTCAGGCAGCTGATTGGGAAGCATTGTTATACTGCACAGGCAGAGGGATACTTCCCCAGGGACTCCATGGCAGCAAGGCTTTGTTATTTGGGAGGTAATATTCAGTTTATTCTGTTCCTACCAGCTGCCTTGGAGGAAACATAACCCTTTGAAGTAGATGTTCAAATTAGCAGCTAAGAAATGTCTTGTTTCCTTGATACATTAATGGCATTTTGTCTTTCAAATCTTTCATGTCAAACATGAACCCATGGCAAACATGAGGTGTGTGAAGTAACATTCCTAATAACATGTCATACGTGCATTGTACAGTAGTAAATACATGGCAGTGGCAACATTCCCGTTGACTTGAGCGGAATCAGGATTTTGCCCAAAATCTCTTGCTTGCCTAGTTTTCTCCGTAAAGTCTGGAGACACAGGAGTTATTTAGCTTATATATTAGCAATGTTCTCCCCAAAGAATTCCTGAAAAATTTAGTGGAAGCACAGAGTAGTATATAATAGGAACAGTCAATTATTGACTTTACTACTTTTTTTAAAAACTTGATTATAATTTGATGGTATTTTAGTGCTAGTTAATGAGGGACCTACTTTTCAGAGGTGTGGAGCACCGCAAGTCCCATTAAGTCAATGGAGAGCTAAATGTTTTCAGCACTTTGCCAAACAGGCCACTAATATTTCTTTTAAAGCTTATGTGGAGCATTGTATCATGTTCAGTGGGGAAGAAAGGAAGATTTTCTCTCGTTGTCTTGCAAGATGGCTGTGGTCTGAGTGTTCCCCTCCTGGGTTCATCTCATACCCCATTGAGTAGTATTCCACCAATGATTTATTTTGAGAGATTTTTAGTTTAAACACTTGATAGCATGTTATGGCCCCTTGGTCTTTTGGGACTTTCTAGGCACTCAGCCTTGCTTTAGATTCAGCAGCGTTCTCCCTGCTTCATCCCATTAGAGTTGATGTTGTGTGACCTCTACTGATGACTTTGACTGATGCTTACTTCTTCTGAGTTGCATCCATCAGCATAGGTGGCAGAAGGCCGGGGCTGATGGGGCTTAGCCCCTCCGCAAATGCAGTCAGCCTGGATGTGGGCTCCAGGTGGCTGCAGCAGGGCGGGGGGATGAGCGAGCACAGACAGAAATGAGCAGTCAGAGCGGCTGGGAACTTGGGCGGCCTGGCCATGTGTGGAGCAGCACCCAGCAGGTAAAGGTGTGTGGACAGGAAGGTGCACGAGGGAGGGAAAGGGTGTGGGGGTGGCAGATTGAGGACCCTGTGGGGGGGGGTGTGAATAGAGCCCTGGAGCGGGTCGTGGGATGCTTCGAGCCCAGGTGGTTCGTGCAGGGGCATGGGAGGGCTCCTGCGGCTGCGTGCACCCCCAGGGCAGACACAGAGGGCATGTGCCCTCTGGATCTATGTTTGTGGGGCAGAGGCAGCTGCCGCTGTGGGCTGGGCTCTGCACCCCACTGCCTATGCACAGCTCCTTCCCCCCCTCGCCCCAATCATATTAGCTTCCTCTGCCTATATCCATCAATGACCTAAATACTCTTAATTGGTGGAGTGGGTATTCTAGTCATGCTGTCCCGTGCTGAAATCTGTACACTGTGAAGTACTCTGGGTTAAAAGGAGAAATAATTCCTCCCCCACATTCCCTTCCCCCCGCCAATTGCATTTTCAATAGTGGTTGCCCAAGGTTTGTCCAGTACTACAGCAAAACGAGCTCTAAAGGTCATTTTCAGGAGGTAACTAAAACCCTAAAACATGCCACAAGTGGGGTGGCAGCCACTGGGTGTGATGTGAAGCAGATTAGAGTGGGGACAAGCATCCCAGCAGCAGATAGGATGGGATGCAGAAAGCAGAGGAGCACATGGGGCAGGAAGCACAGCAGGGAGCAGAAAGCAGAGCAATCAGTTGGGCAGGGGAAGGAGATTGGAGGGACAATGCTGGTTTGTGGCATGCTTCCCAAAATGTTGCCAGTCCATTTTTTCAACCTTTAGTAAAAACCAGGGCTGTCAAACTATTAAGAAATGTTATTGCAATTTGTTGTGCGATTTAAAAAATTAGTTGCAATTAATTATGATTTTAATCGCACAGCTAAAAACTTAAAATTATGCGCAGAAAAGACCTCAAGACTATGCAAGATTATACTTACTTTGTATGGTTGGGGGCGGGTATGCGGGGGGGGGAGGC
>NW_017728993.1:8125317-8130449 GCF_001723915.1 Gavialis gangeticus | reverse complement strand
GGGGGGGGAGGCTGTGGGGCGGGGGGAATTTGTGAAGGTGTGGCACCCCCCACACGTACACAAACCCTAGACAGTCCCCAAGACCTGGCTCTCTGAGCCCTGCTCCCCACCCTCACACTTATCTGGATCCAGCTGGTGAGTCTGCTCCAAGGACTCGGCTTGGCTGCTTGCTGGCCACTTGTGTGCATCTGTGTGTGTGCGGCCCAGCACCGGTGAGGGACGAGGGGCTGCTTTTCCCCCAGCAGCACAGGCAGGCATGCACCAGTGAGGGGAAAGGGGCTGCTTTCCCCCCAGAACCAGCAGCGATTAACACGTGTTAAAGAAATTAACTCAAAAACAAATTAACACATTAATCACGTGCATTAACCATGCTTAACTGACAGCCCTAGTAAAAACCAACTCTAAGTAACTAGTTTATTTTAATCTAGTCCTGGGGTGTCATTCCAGGTCCAGACTGATCTCACTGCACCTGTATGCTGAAAATATTGCTGAGCCATTCCAAATGTCTGTTGTGTTTCAGAATTTGCCTTGCACCAGGCCAGCTAAGCGTGACTTTACACTTTGCCATCACCTTTCCTGAAGGTGCACCTGAGCAAGAAAAATAGCTTAACTGATGGAGTAATCAAGGTGGTGACAATCAGCGCTGTGCTGGCATAGGTGGGCACATTCTTGTGACCCTCCAACTTCCTCTTTTTTTAATTTGCAATCAGTGAATGTTCCAGAACTGGTTCGGCCCATCTGTAAAAGACTTGATTTTATCAATACTAATCCATAGCGTTAGAATAATGGATCACAGCTTGAAAGCACTTTGCAAACATAGACTTAACCTTGAAAACATTGACAAGGCAGGTGAAGGCTGGCTTCTTCCAAAAGATCTAGCACCAGAAGCAGAGTAGTTGTGGTTTGTCAACGACCTAAACGGAAGGCGTTGTTAGCAGTACAGTTACGAATGAGTTGTTTCTGGATGTCATGACAATGCTCAGATTATTAGACACACTGCAGAATTTGCCAATTTACAGAATAATTTTTAGCAATCTAGAAAGATAACAAATATATTATCATTAGTCTTGCTTCAGCAGCCTATGTACTTCCTTATGTATGTTTTTTTCCCTGAGGACAGTGAGTAGTTTCTATAATTTTCAACATTACATATGATGTTATCAATATGACCATGTCATCAAAAACATTACTTGTGATCACAGCTTTGTCTGAGGGTTTTCCTGTTCACAGGCAGGCGGCATTGGTTGTATTGTACTTCCTAACCAGATATACAAATAGCAGTAATGTGGGCACTGAGATGAGACGCATTCCTGTCATTATTTGGAAATGAAAAGATCCATTAAACTAATAGAACAAGCGTTGTTTATTATGCTGATTCAAAAGTGTATTCATTCTGAATCACTTCATTGATTTGCTGTGTACGGGCAGTGATTCTGTTAAAAGATCAAGCAAACATCTTCATCTTCAGATTACTCTGAAGCATAAAATATGGCATACCTCATTTATTCCCACAGCCTGTCAAGTGATTTCAGTTTCTAAGTACCATTTGCTGGCAGCTATTACAGTAAGGCTGTGTATTTTTATAATTATGAATTAAGGCATGTAGTATGTTGTTTAGGTATTTTGTACGTATGGAAGAATTGCACCATGCCTATTCAAATAAAGTTAATAGGGAGTCAACGTTAACCCCCTCCAGCTGAAAAAGTTAAATTAAAAATCACTTTATTATGTGCATTCTTATGTAATATTGTAACCGTGAGAGTAGACAAAGTTTTCTCTGTCTTAGGTTTTCAGCGTGTTTTTGTTTTGTGCTTGGGGGACACTTCTAGTTTAGTCATTTGTGTTATTACTGGTTCAGGTTGTTCACCCAGCAACAGGGGAGATAAGACATTTAAAAAATATATAGGAAAACTGATTACAAAAGCCACAGAAGTTGGCATAAGAACTTGGGGAGGCACCTGTAGAATTGACAGCTTCTCTTAAAAAATCTTTTTAAATTAAAATTTTTATTCTATAAAATCTGTTTCACTTACATTGCTGAGTTTGTTGTCACAAATTGTTATATGCATATTAAACTGTTTTAAGTTCAGGTGAATGAAGTTAACAAATCTTAATCTTTCATTAATACAGAGGTATAATGGTGATCATATATAACACTGTCATCATTCACAAATCGTAAAAAAACCTCTTGTTACTGAAGTGACTCGGATACAGATTATGTGACTTTCCCAAAGCCAGATAGCTCATAACTTGCAGAGAGGTGGGAATTCATCTATAAATAACATCCTTTCTATGCACTTTTAAATGTAAGTCCTGGGTTTTGTGGGTGCTGTTTGTGAATAAAGCAAAATATGGGGAATAGGAAAGAAATCCAAATGGTTCTTACCCAACGATTTTACTCATCTACATTATAAACCAAACAAGGAGTGTTATATTCAAGCATCTGAATAGAAATAACTAAGCCAGAGGAGGTGTAAAGCATCATGCACAGAGCAGCACCTGGCAATTTCCTAAATGTCTGCTGAACACTGGTATCATTTCTCTTGACGGATAGAACTCCACCATGTCCAGCCTTTAAGACATGCTGTGAGTAGTTTTTAGTGAATGGTAACTATTACAGGTTTTTGATGTTAGAAATCACCATATTGTAGAACTAGATATACTGGAAAGAAAACTATTTCTTTATAAGTGTAGACAATGGCACAGAAATGTTTGGCAGTCTCTTTCCTTTTATGTCTAGTTTTCTTTTGAGGGCAGGCTAGGGAACTGCAATAAGATCTTATTACTGATCTGCAGAAAAGTCTCTTAATCTAATAAAGGTAAACCTAGCTGAACACATGCTTTGATTGTTCTGTTTTTAAAGGGATGCCATAAAGCAAATAGCAGGATTACATTTGAGTCAATTAATGCAATTTTATGAGCATATAAAGAATAAACTGAAATTCCACATCACTTTAGGGCTGTAGGATTCGTGTGTTGCATTTTGCTTATGAATGAGATATTAATGAGTCACAATTTATCTGCCAGCCTGTTTGTTAATTACTTGGATTTACTAAAAGTAGCTTCTGTTCTTTAAAGCTTTTTAACATGAAAAATAAAACAAAAATACTAGACAATAAAGATGTTTAGCTGGGAACTCAGTACATTCATTGAAGAGCAAACAAGCATGATTAAATTCTAACTGATGGTCTCATTGACTTTAATAGGAGAATGATTTAGGGCCAGTTCCAAAGAGACATTTAGGCACCCAACTCCAAAATTTTCACTGATCTGGGAGTTTAGCTGCTTTGTATACCTTTTCAAATTTGGTTCTTTGACCCTTCTTGAGAGGCTGTTGCTATCTGCCCATCAACATTTGTATCCCGATTATTGTAGGATCTAAGCATCTGAACATAGGAGACTGTAGGCATCCTGTACTTGGTAGCAGTTATAAGCAGCCATCGAAGATACTGGCTGTGTCCCATTTAAAAAAAAAGGGCGTAATGAGAAAACTGGGAGGAGGGAATAGAGCTTGGATAGCCTGAGGCAGTGAAAGGGGAGGTGGAAAACCTCTCTTATTACTATTAAGAGCTAACACATAAGAAAGTAACCTGGTTTGCTGCCTTGGTGTTATTAAGTAAGAACACAGTAGAAACAAGCAACTAGTCTTAGCTCAGCTGCTAGTGGAACAGGTTTCTCTCCATCTCAACAAGTGCAAATTAACATATTGATGGGCTTCCTACGCTGAGGCACCCATGGCTGTTGTGGATAGGTATGTACGGTTGCAAAATGGCTATTACAGAATGTGTATATGTTGCTTTCCTGTTCTCTTTTGCATAAATTTTTGGCATTGCCACTATATTCTGAGAGGGCCAATGGGGAATCCCATCATGATGCTGTTGTGATAAAGATCATAGGCCATGTGATGATGACCTAAGTGTGAAATTGCATGGTCAAATCTCTTTGGGGCATAGGCAGTTAGTACCTTACATTAGGACATTTCCTAGAAAATGATATGGAAACCCCATAAAGGGAGTGCACAAACAATAGTGCAGTTTTTTATTTCCAGTCTCAACAGTGGTTCTCGAAAAGAAAGCTAGTGCTGTGACACTGTTCATACCTCAGTGCACTGTGGGTACAGAGTGAGCTGCTGCTCCTGTTTGGTTACGGTGATGCCCGTAGTGCACTAGAGGCTTTTTCTGCAGATAGGAAGGGATTAGCTAGGCTGGGAAATGCCCAAAGATGGATGAGGCAACAGGAGTTATGGGGATGGGAAATCTTAATATGCTGTATTTACCTGATGATCTTGAGTTTAAGCCCACTCCAAATAATTAGATTTTATACATAGAAAATGTGTAAATTTGTTATAATTTTCCATGTACAGAATCTAATCATTGGAGGGTCTTCTTAAATTTTCCCTCCACCATTGCAGTGAGGAAAACAGTGACAAGGGTTAAGGCAGTAGAGGGCAGGAGGTGGGGAGACAGTAGGGGGACAGGCCATAGGGGAGGTGGTGGGGGCCAGGCAGTGGGGGACATATGAAGGAGGCAGATGGTGGGGCAACAATGAGGGGCAGGCATTGGGGGAGGCAGTGTGGGGCAGGTAGTGGGGCTTGACCCTTGGCCCCCACACCTTGCCCCCACACCTTGCTCTCTACCACCTATCTGCCCCCCATGCAGCCTCTGGTCCCCCTTCCTTGCCCTGCCCCACCAGTTATCCTTGCTTTGGCTCCAGCAGGCTCTGTCTCTGCTATAGCCTGGGGCACAGGGCATGTGCCTGCTCTCGCCCCAGTGTGGCTGTGTAGCAGCAGCAGTGGCATGGCAGTTCTGACCCACCAGATCCCAGCCTCAGCTGATGCTGCCACTGCTATGGGGCCAGGCTGGGGCTGGAGCAAACACATTCTCCATGCCCTGGGATGGAGACTGCTAGTGGTGGGGATGGGGGGCAGAGACTTGTGGGGGAGAGGGGGAATTTAAGGTTGTGCGGGGGCAGGTGGGAGGCAGAGGCAGCAGGAGGGCAGGGAAGCAGAGCCTGTTGTGGGGTGGGAGGCTGCAGTGGGGTAAGAGGGACAGAGGTAGTGGGGGAAGAGGGGGTAGCTGCTGAAGCTTCAGCCCCAACCCAGGATCAGGATCAGCTGCCTGCCCCCCCACCCC
>NW_017728993.1:8120057-8120317 GCF_001723915.1 Gavialis gangeticus | reverse complement strand
AGGGAAGCAGAGCCTGTTGTGGGGTGGGAGGCTGCAGTGGGGTAAGAGGGACAGAGGTAGTGGGGGAAGAGGGGGTAGCTGCTGAAGCTTCAGCCCCAACCCAGGATCAGGATCAGCTGCCTGCCCCCCCACCCCACTGCCTCATACTTGAATCCAAGACAGGGGGCTTCCTCCCTCCATGTCCGCCAACCTATAAGAGAACACACGCTTACCCTAAGGGTAAGCGTGTGTTCTCTTATAGGTTGGCGGACCTCCTCCGG
>NW_017728993.1:8112727-8120046 GCF_001723915.1 Gavialis gangeticus | reverse complement strand
TTGTGACCTGATCGTAGAAGGCAATCAGGTTGGTCTGACTATGTTTAATGTGAGGGAGGGACCTCATTAAACAACTAGCAGAAGTTTCCCGATTACAATCCCTGGTTCTTATGGGGCACTTCAAGCACCCTGACATCTGCTGGGAGGGCAATACAGCAGTGCACAGGCAAACCAGGAAGCTTTTGGAGAGTACTGGGGACAACTTCCTGGTGCAAGTGCTGGAGCGGCCAACTAGGGCCATGCTCTTCTTGATCTGCTGCTCACAAAGAGGGAAGAATTAGTGGGGAAGGTAGTAGTGGATGGCAACTTGGGTAGCAGTGACCATGAGATGAGGCTACGGGATCTGAACCTGTTCAGCCTCCACAAGAGAAGGCCGAGGGAGGATCAGTGGCCTGTTACAAACTAGTCAGAGGGGACCAGCAGGCACTGGGGGAGTCCCTGTTCCCCCGAGCACTACCAGGAGTGACCAGGAATAACGGTCACAAGCTGGCAGAGGGTAGATTTAGGCTAGATATCAGGAGGTGCTACTTCACGGTCAAGGTGGCTAGGGTCTGGACCAACTTCCAAGCAAAGTAGTGCTGGCTCCTACCCTGGGGGTCTTTAAGAGGAGGCTAGACAAACCCCTTGCTGGGGCTGTTTGACCCCAGTACTCTTTCTTACCATGGCAGGGGGTCGGACTCAATGACCTGCTCAGGTCCCTTCCGACCCTACAAACTATGAAACTATGATAGAGTTCAGGATCCTGAGGAAAGGAAGGATGGAGAGCAGCAGAGTAAGGACCCTGGACTTTAGAAAAGCAGACTTTGACCTTTTCAGGGAATTCATGGGCAGGATCCCCTGGGAAACCAGTCTGAGGGGAAGAGATGTCCAGGACAGCTGGCTATACTTTTAAAGAAGCCTTACTGAGAGTGCAGAAACAAACCATCCAGATGCTCAGGCCAGCTAAGGAAGTACAGGTTAGATGAATGGGCTGTAAGGTGGATAGAAAACTGGCTGGAGTATTGTGCTCAGAGGGTAGTAATCAATGGCTCAATGTCTGGGTGGCGGCCAGTATCAAGTGGAGTGCCCCACGGGTTGGTCCTAGGTCTGGTTTTGTTCAATGTCTTCATCAACAACCTGAAAGATAATATAGAGTGCACCCTCAGCAAGTTTGCAGATGACACCAAGCTATGGGGAGTAGTAGATATTAGGGGTGTGGGGGACAGTGATTTGATTTGTTGATTTGGATCACTGTCCTGATTTGATTTGGCTGAATCCAAATCTGAGGATTCGATGCTGATTTGGAGAATCGGCCATTTGGCCATAGACAAAGCCTTAGATGTTTTTTCTACATACCTCGAGGTACCAGGCACAGCTTGTGAACACATGGAGCGTCCCATGGGAGTGTGTGTGTAGGGGGAGGGGTTGTGTGCTTGGTGGTGGCCCCCATCACCGCAACCCCCTGGCTTGGTGCTTGGCCGTGGGGGGACACTGGGTGCCCCCCCAGACCCAGGAGGCACCAGTCGCCAAGCTGGAGGATGGGGGGTGGGGTGGGAGGGGTATCCACACACTCCTTAGTGGACCAGAAGGGCTTCTGGTCCACTACCAGGTCCACCGCCAAGCATGTGGGGGAACCCACTGTGCTCCCATGGGACGCTCCATCCAACCCAGCATCTCAGCATTCATGAGCCTCCTGGTACCATGAGGTATGTAGAAAAAACATTTAAAGCTGTCCAGTTTGGTTTGGAGAGATTAAAGGGTATCCTGATTTGATTCGGATGTGGAGATTCAGCTGCTGAATCGGGCTGAATCTCCATCGAATCAAATCAGCGACCGAAGCATTGCACAGCCCTAGTAGATATGCTGGAAGGTAGGGCTAGGCTTCACAGTGATCTAGACAAATTGGAGGATTGGGCCAAAAGAAATCTCATGAGGTTCAACAAGGACAAGTGCAAAGTCCTGCACTTAGGATGGAGCAATCCCATGCACTGGTGCAGGCTGGGGGTGACTGGCTGGGCAGCAGTTCTGCAGAAAAGGACCTGGGGATGACAGTGAACAATAAGCTGAATATGAGCCAATAGTGTGCTCTTGTTGCCAAGAAGGGTAATGGCATACTGGGCTGCATTGGTAGGTGTGTTGCCAGTAGGTCAAGGAAAGTGATTCTTCCCCTCTATTCTGCACTACTGAGGCCACATCTGGAGTACTGCGCTCAGTTTTGGGCCCCCGCTACAGAAAGGATGTGGACAAATTGGAGAGAGTTCAGCAGAGGGCAACAAAAATGGTGAGGCGGCTCAGGGCACATGACTTATGAGGAAAGACTGAGGGAACTGGGCTTATTTAGCTTGGAGAAGAGAAGCTTAAGAGGGGATTTAATAGCAACGTTGAACTACCTGACGGAGTTTTCAGAAGAGGCTGGAACTAGACTGTTCTCAGTGGTGGCAGATGACAGAACAAGGAGCAAGGGGGGCTCAAGTTGCAGCAACGGAAGTTTAGGTTAGATATTAGGAAGAATTTTCTCACTAGGAGGGCAGTAAAACACTGGAACAGGTTCCCCAGAGAAATTGTGTAATCTCCATCCTTGGAGGTTTTTAAGACCCAGCTAGACAAAGCTTTGGCTGGGATGATCTAGATGGGGATGCTCCTGCTTTGAGCAGGTTGGACTGGATGACCTCCGTCCAAGCCTATTTTTCTATTATTCTAATTTTCTATGATTCTGTCTTGGACTAGTGTAAATATGGTACATATGGTACATAGCAGTTGTCAGAACAGAAGCTGGTTTTCCAGAACAGCTTGAAAAATCTCCAGTGTCTCCAGACGTTGCAAATTTGTGCAATAACTCATTGGAAAGTACTAAGCAAATAAAGCTCTTCTCCATGGTTGGGCTTGGCACACATATCAGAAGTGTGCACCGAGTAATGCTCATGTGCTTCAGTTATACTCCTCTTACTTCCCTCCACTGCCTGCAGTAGGAAACCAGTTTTTCTCAAGTCGTTAGCTTTGCTTTCTGCTAGACTGCAAAGCTGGTCAGTGGTTTGTGTTCTAGTTCCATTTGCAAAGCAGTTCTTAAAAGTTTGGGTATGGGAGGCTGGGGTACATTATCTGTTAGACATTTATGCCGGTGAACTAACTCTAATCCAGTATTGCTCTGTGATGTTAAGATGCAGGTCTCAAGTCCCAGACGTGTGTGTGCTAGGGCAGTGGATCTTAACCAGGGCGTTGTGAAATCCTGCTAAAGATGTCACAGGGTGCCACACAATATTAGCACTTTTAGGTGTGTGTATATGCCTACGTGGGATTCACAAAATTAAACCAGAGATTTTGAACAGGAATCCATAGTTTCAAAACGATTCTGACCTGCTGTGGTCTTCCTGAGCTCTTTGCAACAGAAAGAGTGCTCTGTTATTTTTCCATAGCCTAAAAAAGCAGTGACAGTAAGAGTTGGCTTTATCCAAAGCATTCCTTGAGTCGTACGAGGTAGAGAACCACTCTTCTAGGTTATAAGGTGGGCCTTATATGGCACTTGGCTCATTCTTTTACAGTGAACAGTTTACCCTGATTTTTTTGAATTTTTTTTTTCATGTGATGTCCTAGGGATTTTTCCCTGATTTCTTAAATGACCTGATTTTTTTCGCTTTGTTAAAATATTTTGTTAGTAACTGCAAAGTAATAGAATTGACTGCTTGTCTACCAAGACCAATGAGAGCCTGGTGGTAGAGCATTTTGCTACAGCTCCAGAGTTATGAGTATGAGTTGCTCTGGACTTGTTCCAGAGGTCCCAGCTATAAATCTGTACCTGGTCATTTAAGCTGAGCGATGATGCTTTGTTCACTGCTGGTTGTAGTGACTGGAACACTTAAGTTTGCTATTGCCTTTCTGCTCAGGCAGACCTTTGACTTTGCTGAGCTGTTCTTGGTAAGTAAAATCAGTCTAAGTGTTAAATGTGATGACTGGCCTTTGGAGTGAGCGCAGAGGCTGAATGAATGCAGGTGCTACCAAAACTGTCCTTTTAAACTCAAATGTTAGTGACACGTGGCCAGTATTTCATGATAAACGTATGGAAAAACACTGCAAAATATTCTGTATTCTGAGAAATATTCAGATCTTCCTTTTGGATCTGAGGCAATCTGTTGCTGTACCAGTCTGTTAATGTTACAAAAGCTCATTTTTGTCTTATCTGAGTTTTTCTGACTCGAAAAATGTTACCACTAAGGTATGCCAGTGAAAACAGCCTTTGTACATGTATACTTTGAAGCGTGCTTCATTTCTACTGTTGATGTTCTGTTGTAAACTTTCATAGGAATGGTCTAAAGGGTCTGGGTTTTGTTTTGCTTATTTAAGGAATTGGTTACACGAGTCAGAAAGGTATTATTATAACAAGAAGCTCCATCTCCAGTCTGCAACATCATTTTAGCATTGCAAATATTTGTCTAAGCTTTTACAGCATTGTTTTTGCTCCAGTTTATTAGATTTATTAACTTTATTACGGTATAGAGCAGTGACAGTAGTTTTAATTGGAAGACTGAATTTGTGTTTATGGAAAATGTCCACATGCTGCGTTTACTGGATGCTGAAGAATTCAGAAAGGAACACAATGTATCCCACAAAGCATACATCGCCCAGCTTCTCAGCAGCCCTTACAGAAAGCTCTTATAAGGAGTTATGTGTTTAATTACTGAAGAAACTCTTGCCAGTTCTTCTAGCTTAAAGTTCATTTTTAATGTCTTCTGAAAATAGAAAATCAGTTCAATACAATTTACTTGTCATACATAAATTAAGAACTCATTTTTTCCTATTTTGCAGCTGTCTCCCATAAGTCTCTCCCTAAAGTAAGTTTGGCCGCCCTGGCAAAGGGACTCCACAAAATAAAACAGTTGGGGGTTTTAACCTTATTCCTTGTGACAGTACACAACCTTGCAGCACCCTTTTATACACAAGGAGTCACGACTGTTTGGAGATCCCAAGGATCTTGGGGTGCTACCCCCAAAAAAGCTGGTCCCCTGCATTGCACTGGAAGAGATCCATGTGCATTGCAAAGAACAATAGAGCCTTTGCTGCATTTTCCCTTTCAGATACCAACTTTTTATTTTGTTTAACTACCCGTCCCTGTTGACATGATTACAAACCCCAAATGAGTGAACTCGATGAGAGAATTCCATGCAAGAAATAGAATTTTTTCCAGTGATCCTTTTTTAGGGAAACTAGCAGGTCCTGGTGATGGTATCTTTTTTAAGGTAAAGCAAGCAATGCTTCAAACAGGCTGGAGTGCCTTCAATGCCTTTATGGTCAGATGTGTAGTAGCCTTAGGCAGTGAGATGTGGCAAGACTTAAAAAAATCTGCATCTTTCTCCCCATTTCTCTGAAGGCTGTATGGTTAGGACACCACCAGCATCTGAGACTCTTATTTTTTATCTAAAGTAGAGGAGGTTGCAGAGGTTACCAGCCTAGTTCATTAATTTCCTTTCAAGAACCGCCATATGCCACTAGACTCCTGTAAGGCACAGTTGCTGCTTGGCTGTCTCCTCCTTGCCCTCAAGAAACCAAAATGTTAAATTGGTAGTGTTTACTAGACCTGACAGAGAAATTCTTCACGTCTGGGCTGGATGTCTAACTAAATCTGGTGCATTTCTTGTGGGCTAGGGCAAATGCTGGAAGCTATTAGAATGCAGAACAAAAAGCTCTATTCAAGGACCACTGGCTTCCTGCTGGGGTAATCCAAGTATCAAAAATTTAAAAATATGGGGTAAGAGACTGTGGCCTCCACAAACCAGAACTTTTAAAGGTGTCTGGAACATCTACTCATTTTAACTGAAAATATTGCTTCTACAGTGTATGATTAATTTGAAAAGTACAACAAAGAAACCCAATATATATATATCTATATATCTATATATATATAGGTAAATGTATATAGAAAGAGAGAGAGTGTGTGTGCGTGTGTTTGTACACACGCTCTGAAGAAAACTATATATATAGGGTTTCTTTGTTGGACTTTAAACATATATACATTTAATTATATAAAATCAAACACTTTATTAAAAGTGTAGTTGCAGGCTGGTAAAAATTTTCCCCTGTCACTCAGTCAGGACAGGGAAACATTTTTCTTTCCCCTGAAATAGCCGTATTTATTATATCTGACCTGTTCTAACATTGCTGGCTTTACTTAGGAACCAGAAAAAAATAAAAGCTTTTCATCGTTTGATGCCTTTTTGTAGCGTGAAAATTGTGTTACCAAGAAGAATAACAGAAAAATGGTTTCCAAAACAGACCTGAAACTATTAACAGAACATTTTGAAGACTAAACTGGTTTACCCTAACAAATTCTTTGAATTCATTATAAGCTGTTTGCTTTTAAGAAGTAATTTGTTCTATTTTTTTAAACTGAAAAACAAAAAGCCTTTGAAAGGTACATGCCTCTATATAGTTTTCTTCAGAGTATATCCAAGTTTGTTTAGAAAGTTTCTTTGCACTCAGTGAATATCAGGTAAAATATATCAGAAACTAATTCAGCACACATGGTTATAATTATTACTTTGCTTTTAAATGGTTTCCAAGATTTGTAGAGTTTATCTGAAGATCTTTCTGTGCTAAATTTACTTTGTCTATATTGTTGACAAATAGTGAATTGCTTTTGTCTTCTGAAAATCCTGTTTGTGCATAGATTGCACTATACTTGCAGTGCCCCAGGTAACCATTTTAGTTACTCTGCAGCTAGAAGAGAATTAGTTTGTAGTATTTGCCTTCCGCCTCCTTTTAACCATCTATTTGTCAGCCAGTTAGTTTTACAATCGAGTACTCCCCAATAGATATGGGGAAAATTATTACTATTGTGACTGCACTAGCCGGATCCTGAATGACGTTGGGATAAATTAGGAGTTGGAGTCAGTAGAGTTACACAGGTCTGAAGGAGTCAGATCCTTGGTAGGGGAGACTACTTTACTTTATTCACATATAAAAATGCACAAAATGATTTCGTGCCCAAAGACAAATACAATGTCATTGGACCAGGGTTTCGAACATTGTTTTCAAAATCTGCATAACACTCTCACTTTTCCCCATGTTGAATTGTGGACTTAATTCAAAGTCCAACTAAGAGCACTCCCATTTACTTGATGTTGGATCAGAACATGTTTTCTCTTCTCCTACTTTGCAATGGTCTACTTTTAAAATATGCTTTAAATGCAATGGCTGGGCTTCTAAAACCTGCAAATTGCAGATACTTGTGAGCAGGTTTGGTATGTGCATGGGAAGCTGCCTGTTACTGAGCCAGCGTAATTACAGAGGAATTGCACCTATGTTTAAAATCCACATTACACTCAGGGTGTGACTAAGGTTATGGAAGA
>NW_017728993.1:8093268-8107727 GCF_001723915.1 Gavialis gangeticus | reverse complement strand
AATTACAGAGGAATTGCACCTATGTTTAAAATCCACATTACACTCAGGGTGTGACTAAGGTTATGGAAGGAAAGATGGCACACAGTTCAGGACTGTGAAATGGATGTGGAAGCCCCAGGAGTACCTTCTAAAAGGGGCTGATTTAAACTGGCCAACATGGTGCTGCCTAAAGCATTTGCACATGCAAACTGGAGGATCAGAATGGGGCTACTCTAATGACATGAATATCTGTGAATGTGGTGAAGTGCTGACTATGGAGCACCTGCTCGTTTGCTAACTCCTTGATGAGTAGGAAGTTGGGAACCTACTGAAATTATGATTGTTCAGATTTCATGAAATCCAGCATTGCTCACAAAAGCAGGCAATACCTGAGAAATCTTTAAAATCTGCAGGGGGGGGAAGGGAGAGGAAGCCAGCAGGTTTCAGGGTGCTGCGGCAGCCCATAGTGGGGGTGGGGAGCAGGGATGGGAGGCTGCCCGCTTGAAGGGCTGCCAGCAAGAGATGACTGCTTGTCATGTGGCCCCACTCCACTCCAAGTGGCAGTGAGGGGTGGAGTCACATGACAGACGGCCCTTGCAGCCAGTTAACAGTGAGGGGCAGGCCCACTGGGGCCCCTTGGCCAATAAGAGGTGTGGAAGGGGGGTGCCATGCTCAGCCCACAAAATAGCTGCCGGTTCCTGTCTTCTGCCTGTGAAATCGGCGGGCAGCCGCCTCGAATTTGGTAGGTCCCTATGGACGAGACCAGTGTGAAGGACTTCACTGCGGCAATGGAAAGAGCCATCATCACTTGTGTGCAATTCTGGAAAAACATCTAGTTTATGACAAGGACGTGAGAAGAAGAACAAAAGAAAATCTTCCAAGCCTAATAAAAGTCGAGTCTAATTTATGTATTAAATGGCCTTTGGCCACTTGTCCCTATTAATTTTTTCTTGCAACCCTTTAAGGTTCATAGGCAGCTGGGATGGCAAACCCTGCCTTTAGGGAAGCTCCTTTTTGACCAGCCCCTTTCTGCTAGAACTCGGTCCAAAGGAGCCGTTCCGCTGACCTTAGCGGCCTTGGATGAGACCTGTAGCATAGACAGTAAGACTGGCTGTCACTGCCAACATTATTTTTCTTCAAAAAGAAGGGATTGTCTTCACATGCCAAAAAACACCCCACGATTTCACCTTGTAGCACAGTTGCATTTCTTCCCTCTGAAGGGATGAGCCAGTTTAGAAGTAAGGTAATATTATAATATTTTTAATTTTGTGAGGCACCTTTTTTCAACAAAGTGCAGTACACTTTAAATAGTAAATATTACATTTTTACAGGTGGGGGCAGCAGCCTTACCAACTGGGAACGTCTAAGCAGTGCCCAGCCCAGCTCTGTTTCTTTAAACAGCAGCAGCTGGAAACTGCTTTGGAGTTCTTGGCATGGCAGTGGTGCCAATTCCAGCACCCTCCTAACCTGGCACCTGCAGCAGGTGCCCTTTCACCTAGTTACGCTACTGCTGAGGGTGCAGGAAACTTGGCTTCCAGGCCTGGCCCCTCAGTCTGAGAAAGTTCGATCGCCTACTGTTCCCATCACTGTTTCTGTTTTTTGCATTGAAAAGTCATTGGCTATGATGACAGGTTTTTGTCCCTTGCAATAAATATACCGAAAGGTGGCAGCTCTGGGATTTTCAGATTACTTTTGTTTTAATGGTTACACCCTTCTTTCTCTCGCATTGCTTTGCCCCTGTCTTTTTTGAGTTTTTTGTAAACAGCCCATGGCAGACCTTGGCACAGGGTTTGATTCAAAGGATGTTGTTGTCAGTGTTGGTTAAGGGATCATTTTTATTTCTAATTTAGAAAAAAAATAAAGGAGAATAAAAGAAAGCAATACAGTCCAGGTGGAAAGCGGGGTTGGCAGTTCGTTTTTTTTTTCTTTTTCTTTACTGAAAATGAAATACTGTCTTTAGCTTGTTTGGAAGTGTAATGAATTGTTAACCCATTCTTTTTAACTCCAAAGCAACTCTGAGCAGACAGGAATGTTATCCATGTAAACAGGCACATTGAAATGGCATGAAAATAAGGAACATAAACCATCCTGCCTCAGGCACCCATTAACTGTGTCTGATTTCTCACCCATTATAGAATTTCTTGCCCCTTCTGAAGTATGTGGCACTAGCCACTGTCAGAGAGGTTAGATGGATGGCAGATCTGATCGGGAACGACAGTTCTTAGGTTCCTGTATTCTGGAACTCTGTCCCATTATATTTTTGCAATTGAACTTCATTCTGTATATGAAACCCAATACTGCAAACCTTCAAAAGCAGGACTGCTTATGTTGGAAAGCATAAGAGCAAAAGCCAGATAATGTGTAATAGTAGCCTTAGCTCAGAATTTAATTTCTTAAAAATTACTATTAATTTCTTAGAAACTAAGAGTAGCCTTAGCCAAAATTTAATTTAGTGAGACAACGGCAAAATAAATCATCATGGCAAAATATCGGTTGTGGGTTTTCCAGGTACATCCCTAGACCCTTTAATCATTTTCCTTTGTGCTGTTCCCTTCCTCTGATCCATCTCAGACTTCCAAGCTGAGCATCAGGGAGGTTTTTTGTTGGTTTTTTTTTCCTGCTGAAACCTCCTTTCCTCTCCTGAGGAGGTTTTTCCAAGAGGAAGACTTCCTCAATAGCCCATAAACATTGAGCTTGAATTGGCTGGGCTCTTGTGCCCTGCACAGTCAGTTCCAACCACGTTGCCTTCCTAGCGCTACTAGCTGTGCATGACAGATGGTGGCTGTGCCCGCACGGTTTTCAGAGCAGGTCAGGGCTGTTCAACTGGCAGCCTGCAGGCGGTTAATCTGTGGCCCCCAACTCCCTCCTGGGTGCTACTCCCATTGCTTCTGCTGCAGCTGCCAGTGCTGGAGTCTCTGGGCTTCCCCTTCCTCCTCTGGCTTATGCTTCCTGTCCCTGTCCCTAGGAGCGGGATGGCACATTTGGGGAGCCTGGGGCTCTGGAATCCAGGTGGCAATCTGGGATGGGCACACTGCAGGGGAGCGAAGGGGTGAGCACATGGTATAGGGGCATGGGGAACCTCATGTGATGGAAGGGGTGGGTGAGCATGCAGCACGGTGCCACAGGGGAGAACAGTGTAGCAGCAAGGGGCTGCAAGGTGGAGGGGGGATCCATGCATTGTGTGGCCCGGGGTACCTGTGACCCACGTGTCCTGCAGCCCCCAGCTGCTGAAAGGTTGGATAGCCCTGCCCTAGGCTATCAGAAAATCCAACAGCTTTACATTTGAACATGCTTTATTGGGCTCGAACACTTGCATGGGCATTGTTTCTTTTTGACATTGTAACCAGACCTTCACAGGCATGCACGGGAATGGTTTTCCCAGGTAATCTCAGAAGTCATCACTGAGTCTGACAATGCATCGCTTATGGACTCCTCCTGATGCTATCAGGAATTTTGTTTGGGAGAAATTCTCCAGTCTAGTAAATAGGAAGCTTCAAGCTTTATGACAGTTGCCATGGCACACAGCTAATGTGAGTCACAAATATATACCTTGACTCTCCCAACCTTTTTTCCTCTGAAGAAATTAGGACTAGAAACCGCTAATACAGTTGAATGTAGACTTTAAATAGAAAAAGCCTATTGAAGACTAACAATACTTAACTGTGTTACTAATACTCTAAAGTACATACAATTTTAAAAGATTTCAAATAATGACACTTGTTTAACTTTTTTTTAAGCAACTATACTGTTGAATTTTACTATCCAGGCCAACCAAAATGCAAATAGGAAGCAGAGTGGTTAATTCCAGTTGGGGCACAACAAGTTTCACTTGATTCCTTGCTAATGGCTGTTTTCAGCAGCATTTCACCATCATGTTTTCCTGTTAGCAGTTTCAGGAGAAAAGTTAAGGATGGTATGTGAGATCCTGAAATCCTGTGACTGTTCGTGGAATCATCTACTTGCAGAGTTTTAATATAATAATCTTATTCAAATGTGAATATTACCTCTGCATATGCGAGCAAGGAGAGAGTATAACTGGAAGGAATCCTTGTACTTGGATGGGGTTAAATTGTTGGCTGATTATAGTGCATTGCTCTGTGAGCATCCATGCATGTGCACACTCTAGCACACACACACTGGATGATGCAGGAGCTAAGATTCCTACTGTGTATACTGTATCTGGACTGTGGAGATATGGGAAACTTCTTTTGTCAGCAGATCTGTTTTCACCAGCACTAAACCCAGTTTCATCAGTGCACATGTAAAGGGCTGGCATACATGCATAATATTTAATATATAATTTTAAAAAATCCCTTTAGCAGGAAGCTCGGAACAGACAGATAAATTCAGTGCAGTGGTGCCATTGTAAATCTACAGCTATTCAGATGGCTGCAGTTTATCCCAGCTCACAATACTGTTACAAGTGTTGACCCTGAGTCAGTAGATCAGTGGTTCACAATCTCTTTAGGCTCGAGGCAATCTGAATTTAGCACCAACTCATTTCAAAAGCTAATTTATTTATTACACTGCTTACCTCCCCATACTAGGCCCAGATGGGCATCAGGTAGGGAGGAGGAGTGAGTGCTTATGCCCTTGCATAGGCATTGGGCACGGACGAGCAAGCACTTGCCTCCTTAAACTTGGATGCACCCTTAGAAGTATTTCAAAACACACTGGTTTGGAATCACTACTGTAGATACTTTCGTGTGTGAGTAAGCATTTGGAAGATGGTGCTTTTGTATAGTAAGAAATGTCTATTCAAACAAAAATGTCCTGCATCAATATACAGGCAGCCCTCACCATCTGTGGGGGGTTCCTGTGATCCCCATGAACGGCAAAATCCTCAAATAGGGCACTGCATTCATGAACACAGTGCCTCCTGTGGCTGGGCGGGGGTGGGGGAGGCACAGGCACAGCTCCGGCAGTGGTGGGAGCCCAGCGGCAGCAAGCGCAGAGCTCCAGTAAGTGTTTAAAGGGTATTTAAAATGTGGGTTCAGCATTCGCGAATATTTGAAACCACGAATGCTGAACCCACGAATACTGAGGGGTTCCTATAATAATAAATACTGATGTCTGTATTGTTCCTAAACTTTTTTACTGAGAAATTTTCCGAGTTCCTTTTTCAGCTAACAAACTCACAGATAAATCAGCCCAGAACTAAGCTTCAATTCAACATGGAGATGCTTGAAAAGTAGAAAGAGCTGCAATAACTCACTGAGTTTTGACTCCTCTACACCTGATAGCTTGAGGGAGTAATGAGTCTTTGGGGACAAACGGTAGGAGTTTTCTATGCATCTGTGACTGCCGGGCTTTGAATAACCTCTCTCGAGCGGCCTTTGCCCTGCAGATCAATGTCAAACACCTGCCGGGATCACGTCTGTGTGGGAGTAGCTCTCTTCTTCCCATGTCCACAACCCTGCTCTCTCCTGCCACGACTTGATGTTCCTCAGTAGGAGAGGTCGGTTGACGGGGTACCCGATGGCCCAGGATTCACCCAGCGGTCACTCATGGGGCTCTGCCACCCCTACACCCTGGCCTCATGCCACCTTCGTCCATTGTTCTTGTTCCCCACTGTGGGGCAACGCCTCTTGGCCTGCCTCTAAGTGCCCATGGCCCCTAGCCATTGTGACCGCCGTAAGGACCTGCCCAAGTGCCCTCCTCACCTGCACCCCTTCCTTCAGGGGAAAGTATACAATGAAAAAAAAGGTAGACTTACAGAGGCTTCCCTTCAGCCTCGGTGCCCAGGGCACACGCCCCTAGCTCTCTGCCCCTTATCCAGGATTGATTAACTAAACAGAACAACCAAAATGCAAAATGCCCGGTCTCTCCCTACCCTCTTATTGGCCTATCCTGAACACTCCCCGGGTTTCCTTCTGGCCCAACCCGGACCCATCACCTCCAGTGTTCCTCCCTTCTGGCTGTCACTCTATCTGGGCCTGGCAGTGATGCCTGCCCCGATTGTACCCCCTCAGGGCTCCCCAGTGGTCTTCCCTCCCTAGCGTGGCTTTCTCCGTGCCCTGTCGTCCCGGCACCCTACCTGTGGGTCTTGTCACTCCCAGGTACTCCTCCAGCCACGTCTTCAGGTGCTGTGCCTACAGTTCCCACGCTGTCTGGTGCGGGCTCCTGTCGGGAGGTTCGGCCCCTCTCTGCCTGTGTCCTGCCGGCTTTCCTGGCTCCGCGGGTCTCGTGGTGAAGGTTCCTCTCGTTGCTGACGGCAGCTGCAGCTCCTCACCCATGCTATCCACCCTGTCCACAGCAGCGGCCGCTGTTCTTATTGCTGCTGGCCGGTGTCTGATGCTGACGTCATCAGCTGGCCATAATTGAACAAAACGGCGGCTAATGAGCCACGCGGGTTCCTCCTTCTGCCCCGTGCACGTCCCGTCCTGAGCTGCTGGTAAGTGCTGCTCATTACTTTGACTCCCGGGACAGTATCATTTAGTTCTTGATGCATAAAAGTAATGTTTGCTTTTAAATTAGATTAGTTTTTTTTTTTCTTGAAATGACTTCCTTTTGGTTGGCATTGTTTGCCAGACCAGGACAAATTATCTTCCAGTCAGATTTGCAGAACTCTATTGGCTTCAATGAAACATCAGTAATGTTAATATCAGGTACTTTGGCCTGTGTTTTGCAGGATTCACCTACAAAGTTTGATAGTTATAGTTTACTTCAGTGGGAGCAGAGGTGGGGTAATAACAGTACCTTCATTTTTTATAGAAATAATGTAATTTTAGGGAGGGAAACCCTCACACTTGACAGAATATTTGTTCTTGAATATTGTATTTAATACTCTTTGTTTTTGACTGTAGAAAACAGGACTTGAATGTGTAGCAAAGATGTAATTGAATACTTAAACCATACATACATACATACGTAGCAGGATTCTCAGTTGCTGTGTGACGTGGAGCAAAGCTTTACATTTGTCTAATGAAATTTTCCCAACTAAGTACAGCAAGCTGTTTTAAGGCGATGCATTGGGATGCATTTGATAATCTGGTATTGAATCAGGTTTCCAAATTACATTTTTTCTCCTGAGAACAGCATTCCAAGATTTGTGTTGCTATTTCCATTTGAAAGTAAATGTACATTTTTCTTTTATTCACTCTTCCCTTCTCCTATAAACTTTAACATTTTACTGACTCTGAGATTCAGAGGAAAAAATGCCATTGAATCCTGGAAATCAGTTCTGAGGTCTTGAAAAATTACACTGGAAAAGAATGTTTCACGTTCTTAATAATACCGGTATATAACTTTTTAAAGGTTTGATTCAAAGCCTTATTAACATCAGTGAGAAGACTTCTGTTGATGTTGGTGAGTTTGGATCAGTCCTACAATGATTCATGCTGTATAGTTGATCAAGTTATTTTCCTGTTGCTCTTTCTGTTTCCCAATATGGTTCACAGAAGAAAAAAGGTTTTGTTAGTGACAAGAATAAATCTGGAAGATGAATGGCAACCAGAAGTATGCATAGATTGAGGGGTTGATCCTGCTGTCAGCAATGCAGGTGTGGGTCTCTGTATCTTATAAGATCAGATGCAGTCCCCTGGCATTGTAACTGATTTCACAAGATACCTGATGATTTACACCTGTGTGCCCTGAGAACAGGGTCAGCCTTGGTGAGGCACACCTGTGTACCTGCACACGGGCCGGGCTCCAGTTGATTGAAAGTGAAGGTATTTTTCATCTATCTGTCACTTGCCAACATTAAAGTTAAACTGATACAAAGAGTGTTTATAGGGAGGGTGAGCTGAGTAGACAAGTGCATTCCATTAAAGGACAAGTCTGGAAAATATAAACAATTAAAAGTTTTAAGTGAACCACACAGACATAAAGAGAGAGAGAATTTTAGGGACCTATTTTTTGCTTATATACAAGGAAAAGCAAGTGCTTCTTTGTTATATGTAGATTCTGTAGCAAAACTCATCTTCTGAGAGACTTTTCTCCTGCGGTGACTTAAGTGTGTGGAGGGGGGGCAGAAAGAGGAGTGAAAAACTTGATTCAAAGGGAAGAATACAGATAATCAATGACACATCCTTAATGCAATTACACACTTAATTACATAATGGATGCACTTCTGTACCTGGCTAGCTATGGGGAAGTTAAAGACAGCAGAGCTAAACAGAAAAGGCTGGAGTAGAGCTGGTGGAGCAGGTTTGGGCTATGTGAGGTGGAAGGGAGAGGATCACACTAATATATACTGTGGGTCACTGCTCTGGGGAGGTTCTGTTTCCAGTAGGCAGAAGGTGGAAGGCTGAACAAGAGATGGGCAGCTGTAGGCCCATTGGACCTTTGTTGTGGGGGTGCTGCAGCCCTGAAGCTGAACATGGAAACAGTTTACAGTGGTTTTCTGTTTCTGTGCTATTCGTTTACATCTGCCGTTTCTTGCAGCTTGGACCTTTGGAAATCAGTCTGTTTCACTGTAGTTACTAGTGCCATATGGTTCCCCCCCGCCCCAAGAATAACCACAAGTGATCCAGACCAATCCCCTTTAGCAAACAGCATGTACCAGAGTATATGGTCTCTTTTAACATGCTTGTTTTTTCCACTAACTCATGGAGTCACTTATGCTCATGCTGCTGATTCAGAGGTATCTGGGTCTTAAGCAACACTATTTCCTTCATTACTTCAGTTTCCCTTGGAGGTCTTCTATCAAGGTATTGATGTAGCCTGACCCCTACCACCTTGTCTGACCTTACAAAATCACAGCCTAAGGTACTCTGATTACAGGAACACCTGCGGCACACTTTTTTTTCCAGTAGAGAGAATTCAGTTCGTATTTTGAAATACCTTAAAATGTGCCCCATCAGGTCAGCACTTGGGGCATGTTGTATATGTGCTTCAGGATGGGGGAGGGGCGCTTTAATTATAGCGGCTCTCAGGAGCCACTCTAAAATGCCCACAGCATCTCATGTGTTCAGCATGCCACATTTCAAAATGATGGTAGGGGTGCTTTAACTTTAAGTTAAAGTGCTCCCAGCACCATCTTGAAACAAGCTGACGCTGAATACACAAGACGCTGCAGCACGCAGCAGACTTAATTAAACGAGTCTGCTATGACACATTCTAATCAGAATACACATGTAAAAATGCCCTGAAACTTTAATTAACACTACAGTTCAACCAATATAAGATTGTTTTTGGAGTGGTGATAGAAGGGGAAAAGGCTGGTTTAGAAACAACTTTTCTGTCTGCTTTTAAGGCCATGGAATATTTTACCCTTTTTCAAACTTGTTAAATATTGGATGACTTTACCATGTAGACATTTTTCTTGTTCTGCCCTTTGCCTCTTGATGTGCTTTACTGACACAGCCAGTGGGAGATCTTTATGATTTGATGGTAAAATAGGGTGCAAGGGACCTGCATACACCTGCAATTTTTGTTTAACCCCTCTACAGTATTGCATGGTGGGCACAACTAGTAAGCCACCTTTGGGTGGCTACCATGATTGTTGGGTTATCTGGGATGTATGGCACCTTATCATAGGATGAATGATTTATCTCCCAGTTAACTTAAGATGGATCCATTAAGTAATGGTAGTCTAGGCATAGAGTGCTTCCTTAGGAATAAAAATCAGCTGAGAGGCTCTGATGGCTCAATGTAAAGCCTTCTTAAAATGTCTCTGGTTTCCGTTCAAACCCATACTGTCACTGAAAGGCTGCCAGGAGCATGATGTGTACTTCTGAGTACGAATTTAAGAAAGAATACTTTATTCTTTGTTCTTAAAGGAAGTATAGTCCTGTTCCTCTTCCTTGGGCAATTCCCTGTATGTAAAGGGTCTTTTATCTGAGTTGAGAGCAGAGGATTGCCCCCTGCATGTTGTTTGCTCAGTGGTAACTTCTAGCTGACCTTTAGCTAGAGCTTCGTGGATTTTTTTTTAATTATTCAAAATATTTTTCCTTATAAAAAATGTACTACTTTCATCAAAACTGGCATGTTTGCAGGAGATGTCCATTTTTCAACGACTTTCTCTCAGTTTTCCTGAAAATAAACCCTAAAATTTCCCCTTGAAACTGTTTTGATTTGGGTTATTTAATGAAAACCCGAAAGAAAAAAAATTCGACAGTCATTTACAATTATTTTTTGTGGGAACAAAAGCATTTCCTGACCAGCTGTTTTTATAACCTACGGTCATATGATTATTAATTAATATAACTGTAGAGCTTGTTGCCTGGGAGTTTTCACAGAGGGCCTGATTTGTAATGAACTGTTTGCACATGTACAGAAGTCTGCTTTGACAAGTGCATTTTACCCAGTTCACACACGCGTACGTTCTTTGAACACGGGTTTCTGTGGTGGCTTAACTTCTGTTTGAAAATCTGGCTCACATGCTGGAGTCCCTTTTGAGTACTGGAGCCATGATCTCCTATGAGAGCTCTGCCGCATTGCTTCCTCTGGTCTGATTGCTAGGACAGTGATTGTGGTTGGAGAGAGCTGGTGGTTTCCATAGTTAAGACGGTCTGATGGGAAGCAAAAGGCACTCAGTTGGCTGTCACGAAAATTGTGGCTGCTCAGAGATTTTGACTGCGTGCTTTGGCACAAATGGCATATGCCCAACCTGTGCAATAATCTGTCAGGTATGTTTTTCGCCTCCTGGTAGCTGAGTTGTTTGTTTTTGTGAAGGATGATGGCAATCTTTTTCTTTAGCGATGTGTTTTTCATTCCCCTGTATTTTATTGTTTCTAGGAAAGTTAAGGTCTGTGCAGCAAGAATTCTTGCTTTCGTTTCTGATTCTCCATCGGGCTTGTGACCATAAATAATCTATGGCATGGCAGTGATTATAGTATGTTTCCCTGGGAGCTGCAGGCTACCTCTTCACTGCACATATACTCCCTGCATGTTCTCAGGCATCCAAGTGATGTTTATTTTCAGGTTGTGTAAACAGATGGTTTTTGTAGATGCTTTGTAGTTCTTATATAGACACACCCACACACACTCTTAAAACTGTTATATCTAATACATATAGATGTACATGTGTACTCACATACTAAATTCATTTTATCTAATACTTATAGGTGTATGCGTGTACTCACCTACTAAATTCATTTTAAATATTGTGTTTATGTAAAGGGTAGGATTGGCTCTTTAAAGCATTTGCAGATTAAAACCAGTTAAAATGACTACAGCTTCCTCACTGTAGCTTTGGAACGTTTTATGGAACCCTAAGTTTACAGATTTCAAAGCATTTGCCTTCTTTCAAATATTTCTAATAAGACAGAATATGGAGATTTACACCTCTTGAGATATTGAACTGATATTGAGGAATGCTGCTTGGCTCTTGCATAAAGAAAGCACTGGTGGGCCTGAGTCAAAAAACAGAACAAAACAAAAAGCCTGTCTGATTTGCTTGGGACCCAGGCACAATTTTTGCGAAAGAATTCATTATTTAACATTTTATCCGCATACTCCACATACATTTGGGATTCATCAGATGGTAATTTCTCAAGAGAGAGGGCTCGAGCTAAGGAAAAGAAGGGAGAAAAAAATCCAAGTGACCTAATTCATGCTGGTCTCACAAGTGGCAATTGTACCAAAAAAGGAACATTAGATCCTGCTGCTGCAATAGGATTTTGCTTTGTGCATCCCTATAGTTGCATCAGGCCACTTTGAGCTGGTACAGCAGTGTGTCCGCTGGACGTGACATTGTATCGTCTCTGGGGCAGGGCTTCTGCCTATTGAATGTCTGTACAGTGCCCAGCATAATGTGGCATAGGTTGCAAATGAAGCCTCTTGGTGTTATTAGAGCAACAACTGTTTATGGTTTGATGAGATGATTCACAGGTGGGGAAGAAAAGATTGGAAACTGCTGTTGTAAAACAGGGTGTGTTAGCTCTTGAATGCTCATGAGTGTTTTTCAGCCTGACTGCAAAGAAATGAAGCAATGCTAAGGAAAAGAAAGAGGGGGCAGGGAGGAAGGGAGACAGAGAGAGAAACTGCACAACTCAACAGAAGAGAATGGCTTGCTGGAATAGCTTGCAGCAAAAAGAAACCATGTTTCTTGGCTTGAATGCTGCTGACGTATTTCTCAGGGATTTTTAGTGGGGGAGGGCAAGGCTTTCTTTATTTAAAAAAACAAACAAACAAACCTGAACAAACTCCCAAACCCTTAACACGTAAATGAAGTTTTGATTCTGATTCTTATGAATTGCTCATGTACCATCCCATGTGAGCTGGAGCTGCTTCCTTTGCTGCCTGAGCTCTCACTGACTCTCCTTAGAAGTTATCAGATTACACATGTGGATCCCAGGGACCCGGTTACAAGTTACATTGGTCCATTCATTTGGTTAGTGGTGGGGGGAGGAGAAGCTCCAGGTCTGTCTTGGCGAGCATGGTTCAAGTTTTAATCAGTGTGGTATTTCCTCTTCCTGCAGGCCAGAGGGAACACCTGTGTTTTTCTTTAAGTATCACAAGAGACAGTTGACAGAATCTATCGCTTTGAGAAACGGATGGTTCCCTGGTTCAGAGGGGAAATGAATTAAAGTCCATCTGCATACATTGTCTTCAAAGAGTACGCACAATGCTTTGACTTACAATTTAGAAAAAAATTAAAGAGTGAGAGTGAGACCCTTTTGACAGAGCTAATAAGATGTCTGGTAAATTGCTTTAATAAAGTATCCAGTCTGCACAGGAGACCTGAGCATTTTATTAAAGGTCAGGGTGATTTTGCATCATGCAATTTTATAACATTTCTTAACCTTTGAGGGTGATTACTTGTGTCAGAGATATGCCTTTTACTCCAAAAGACTTTTTCCTTCTTAAATTCTTTCTTTGTTTTCTATAAATCTATTTCAGAAGTCTGGAAATGTATATATTCCCTTTACAAGTCTCTTTTCCCCCAATACTGCTTTGAAATTTTGAAAGGAGCTTTAATTAGCTGAGCTGCTTGCAACTTTACCATGACGGGTAGCAATGTGTCTTGGCAAAACATCTTCAGTGTCTTTCTCAGCACACGTCTGGCTGGATCAGTATTCCTTCAGGGAGAACAAATAATAATCTAGGTGAAATACTCCTGGGGGAAACTGCTTTAAGACAACTCCATGAAAGCCATTGTAATTGCACTGATGTGACAGTTGATAAATCTGTTCTATAAGCTGCAATTATAGTGCTGTGACATGTAATTGGTAGCTATTTTTTCATTTCTTGTTCATTACCTAGGAGATTTGCGAGGAAAAATGTAATATCAATTTGTGTTGGATTCTAATGTTTAGAAATTTATTTTTTAAATGTTCTACAAATGGTAATGGATCCCCAGCGTAAGGGCTTTTTTAACTGCTGGGCTGCCCAAGGGCAATAGACCTTGGGAGTCTTGGATGCTGAGGAGCCACAGTCTTAGGGAGTGTGTAGATGAAACGGGGGGCCCTAAATTGAAGTAGTGAGTTTTAAAAAACACCACTTCAATTTAGGGCTGATTAATTAAACCCCCGTGTCATGCACACACTCTGCTGACTTACCTGCTTCTGGCGGGGAGGGGGGGCGAGCTGCCGGCGGGCAGAGCGGTCCCTGGGCGCTGTGTGTGTGGAGTGGGGGGGTTGGTGTTTCCCTCCAGGGCAGCAGCAGCCCCCCCTGCCAGGTGGCACCCAGCTTGGGCAGTCCCAGGGGACACTGCAGCTGCAGAGGGAAGCACTGGGCCCCCACCCTGCTCAGGCAGGGTCTGGGAGGGACGGGCAGTGGGGGCAGAGATCAGGCTCGTCACTTTTCTTGGGTGGAGCCTGCCTTCCCGGGCTGCTGCCAGGCTGCCTGCAGGGCTTCCTGCAGAGCTGTGGACCTGCATGGAGCCCGGTGCTTCACTCCGCAGCTGTAGGGCAGCAAACTAAAAACTCCTTGAAGGAGTTTTAGTTTGGTGCATCCCAAGTCATTTATGGTGCATTATGCCACCAAATTTCCTACAGCGGCTGCAATTAATGTGCAATATGCCACTGAGGCATGCAAACACCGACATCATTAAAGCAGTGCAAAAGCATTTAGCCCTGTTTAAAGTGTCGTGCACAGATGCCTCTTGTTTCATCTGCACATGGCCTTAGAATTCCTCACTTCTGGGCTCTAGACTTCCCTTTACGGCGAGACTGTAGGGAAACCAGGAGCATAGATGTGTTAGGATATACCAGCCCCAAGGTTTGTGACACAGTGAGGCTTGCAGACTCTACCTTTGTGTATTCGGGGACAGCCCAGGAGTACTGTGCATCTCAGCAGCTTATGTGAACTGAGGAGAGGTAGAGGATGTTGGAAGCTTTGGGCATCCAGGCTTTTTGAAACAAGAAAGGAAGGCTGCCAATGAGCTGAAAGCGTGGAAGACCAGATACCCATCATATTACCAAGCAGAATACTGAAGAGCCAGTTTGGTTTCTGGCAGGAAAGTAAGACTCTCTCCTAACTCTGCATAGGTTTCATTGCTGAACTGTCTCTATGAATATTTCAATTTTTTGATGCATTGTAAAAAGCTTTCTGCTAAAGAATTTGTTACAGAAAGCAGTGAACCCCCCCCCCCC
>NW_017728993.1:8091134-8093066 GCF_001723915.1 Gavialis gangeticus | reverse complement strand
AACCCCCCCCCCCCCAATATCTTATTTTTCTCTCTCTGTCCCACTGCTACTTGTCTTAAAACAGTGGTGCTCAACCTTCATCCCAGGGGCTAAATCTGGTCCTTGGGGCCATGGTACCTGGCAGAGTTCTCCATGGGTCCAGAAATTGGGCAGCAGGGAAGCTGTGGCTTCCAGAGGCACAGGAATTAACACTGCCACCACTCCCCTGCTGCCAGGTTTCTGGACCTGTGGGTAGCCCTGTGGACTGAATGACATGATGCTCTGCACTGCATCATGCTGGCATGCAGGGTTGCTCTGGAGTGTCAGCTGGTGTGCGGGGCAAGGCCAGCATACATGATCACTCTACGGCCAGATCCAGGGCACAGGGCTGAGCCAGCTCATGACTTGGCTCATGGGGTCACTCTGTGGCTAGATCTGGCATATGGGGCCAGTCTAGCCTGGCATGCAGAATCACTTGTTGGCTGAAACTGGTATATCACATGTGGAGATCTGGATCTGGCATGCAGGGTCATATCTGTGGACCTGCCTTGCATGCCACACTGGATCTGGCCCACAGTCCAGCCCTGCACCGCTTCTGGCCGGCAGGGCTAGCAGGTTGGACACCACCCATTTAAAAGATGATTTTTGAAAAACTTTTCATATCCAAACACTCTATATTTTTCTGTCTGTCAAACTCTATCCTTCCATTGACATGAAGAGCTCTGCCAAGCTGATGGAACGAACTGACCTGTGACACCAACACCACCAAGTTCAACACTGAATAGGACTGTCTGGCACACACAAGTCAAATTCTGGCTCAAGTGAAGTCAACGGGAGTTATGCTGTTAAATTCATTGGGGCCACAATTTCACCCTAGTTTGCCACAACAGTAGGTTTAGGTCTGCTTCTCTATCAGATAAAGCAACAAGGCCTTAAAGGAAATTTAATCCTTTAAAAATATTTTCCAACTAATTTTATAGAAACACAACATTTGTTGAGATCTTTAGCTGGAAGATGCATCGGAAATATGGTTTTAGTATTACAGTATTACCCTCTCAGTCCCTTGGAGTACAGAATGCGAACAACAAAAAGACAGTATCTTTTACAGTGCTGCTACAAACTTGTATTAAAGAACTCTCTACATTGTTTTTAAACTTTGCATTAAGCAGGCTGCGCAGCAGCTCTATGGTTAGCAAAATATTTAAACACATATTTACAATATTCCCCAGTGGAGATCATGCCACAAGATCCATTTACTTCAAACATGCTCTCCTTAGCTTTGCTGTCTTCCATGTCTAGCACACTTAGTGTGCTCTCACACAGTGCAGAGATGGCTAGGAAGGCATCTAGCATTGCCAGTCTTTGCCATGCTTAGACGCACAAGCCTCGGTTTATCAGATGGTAAATATTTCTAGGGTTGCAGATTTTTTTTCCCCAGGGTAAAATTTATGGTTCTTGGGGTTTTTTTCATTTGTTTCTGCTTTTAGATTTATTTTGCTTGTGTGCCAGAAAAATCCAATCCTCTGAGATAGTGCCCACAATAATAGGGTTACCATACGTCCTGGTTTTCCCAGACATATCCCTTTTTCGGGTCCTCCGATCTCCGTCCAGGCAGTTCTTTAAAATATCAGCAAATGTCTGGGATTTTGCTATGTTTCTGCTTTCCCAGTACTTCCTGGCTTGCCTGAGCAAGGAGCTGCATGGGGCTGGGAGCAGCAGGGGAAGGTGATTGGAGGCCAGGGTACACCCTGCTAGGAGGCAGAGGCAGGAAGGGGGAGGGGGAGAGAGACAGCATGCATGAATAAGTGTGCGAGAGCCTGGTGTGCTAGGGCTGCAGCAGTGGGGGAAGGGGAAGGGGATTCTTTAGGGGCAGCAGGGAGCTGTGTGGGCAGCAGGGCTGGGGGGCAGGGGGGTGTGGGTTGGGAGTGAGGGGCACCAGCATGATCTGGGGGG
>NW_017728993.1:8088615-8091043 GCF_001723915.1 Gavialis gangeticus | reverse complement strand
GGGGCTGTGGTTTGGGAGTGAGGGGCAGGGGTAGGGCACAGGCATATCACTGCCCACCCTCTAAGAATCATATACCCCCCACAGGTGTTCTCTTTCTGAAACTGGAAATATGGTAAACCTATACAATAAGAGTATATAAACCCAACATTGGGAAAAAAGGGGTTATAGGGTGTTGGAGAGCTTATTTAGCCTTCAGGGTTTTACCTAGAGGCAAGTAGTTGATTCAGAAGACATATCTGCAGAGGTCTGATCTTTTCTTTTGAAAAGAGCTGGCAGGAAAACTCAAAATGCATGACGTTTCTGAGTGAGGAAGAGGTAAAGTAGAGAGATTTCTTGGTCTATAAGAAACTCAGCAGTTGGGAGGAGAGAGCTTCTGGTGTGGTCCCTGAGAAAGTGTGAAACTCAGGAAGTTTAATCCTTCTTGAAAGAAAAAAAAAAGGGCCGGAAGTGGGTAAGAGTTAGAAGTTCAGCTCTGGAGTGGACAATGATGCATAATTTGAGTTCTGTTTGTCTGAGTTTGTGTGATAGGGTTGTTATTATAAGGGGTCAAGGGAGAAACCATGGGTCTCAGGTTTCTGAAAGGAAAAAGGTGCTGAAGGGGAGCCTGGAGGTGGTAATGAGAAGTGTGGCTGAGGAGGACAGTATTTCTTTGGACTTGACTGGAAAGAGTTGGCACAGACAGATGTGACAATTTTCACCTGATCTGGCCCCTGGAAGTGGTCTATAGCTGTGACCAAACACAAGTGCATGGTTTTGGACCTCTTTAAAGAGGCCCGATCCTGCAACAGTCTGAACCTTCACTGCAGAAGGGCTCAGGTGAAGGCACTCCCAAACTGGAGCATCTTCATGAATTGCTCTCTGGACATTCCCTCACCTGAGGCAACTCAGCTCTCTTCCCCAGTGTATTTTCAGAATGAGAGAGGGGGAAAGGGAGCGGAGGGAGCTTGTTCTGGAGGCTACCCAGCCAGTGCTGGGGGGGTGGAGGGGGTGGATTGGAGCCCCCCAAGGTGGGGGCTCCAGTTCATTGCCCCACACTCCAGCGTGGCTGGGGACAAGCTCCCTCCTCTGTCCTCTCCCCACTTCCATCTAGACACATCACGAGAGCTGGGAGAGGGAGGGCAGAGCTAGGGGAGAGACACTGCAGAGATGCAGCCTCTCTCCCTGGATTGACTCCAACTTAGAGCTAACATCTTTTGGCTCAGGAGGATGGGTCTAGCGCATGGCCTTTCTGTGAATCGCCATGAGTTAGATCAGGGAGCTGCATTTCTGTCTGCGCCCAGTGGGACTAAACCTCCCCTAGCCAGAGGGCTTAGCACACCATTTGGAAGGCTAGGTTGTAAATGGATGTTGTCTTTGTGCTGCCATAAACATTTTTTATGGCAGCACAAAGGTGAGGCAAACAGACCTCCATGCGCCTTGTTGTCCTACAGATGTCCAAAATTTGGGGCTGTGACATAAGCGGTGTGCTGCTGTTTGTATTGGACATCTGTTTGCTTTAATGTGGGAGAGCACAGGCAGCCTGTAGCTGCCTCCAGCTGCCCCAGGCAGGAACTCTTGGGGTGTCAGGGGTCTGATCCTGTGCAGGATTGCACTGGAGCGAGTTCAACACTCCAGTATAGTCCCCAGGGCTGGGACTGCCGATCAGTTGATTGGCAATCCCAGCCCCAGGACTGCACTAGAACTAGTTTTCCCCTTTTAGAGATGCACCCCAGAGATCCCTGGGGCACATCTTTGCAAGCAGGGAACACATTGCCTGTTGTCCCACAGGATCAGTGGGTAGGGCAATGGGCAATATGTGTTTTGCACAGTGAAGCAGATCAACCGTGCTAGGATGCATAGTGTCACAGCTGATCCACTGCATTTGGCAATGTCTGTTTATATCCTTAGAGTGCCAGTCAGCAGGGGCTGATAACAATGTCTTACCAATCCATGGGGGATGCACTGGATGGTTTGTCACTCTTCTGTGTTAAATTCTACCATTTTATATGTAGATCCTCAGGATTCAACAATTTTCCATTGGGAGAATTTTCTGTTTGGGTCACTGATTGGCTTGTGAATGGGTGCGCACATATAGTAGGCACCTGTATGGGGGTGCTGGATCTAAAAAGTAGGAAAAGTCCTAACCCCTATTCATACCAGCAAACTTCTAAGTGGGGCTTTTCCTGACCAGACTCCTTTTCTCCTGCCTCAGGTCTTTATGACTCTAGATTGGAGTTTGAGGTGTCCATCAGCCTTCCTCCTAGGGTGAGTGAGCAGAATGATATTTTAGCTCTCTCCAGAGCTATAAAAGTCTGTAACATGTTTGTAGTAGAAATGATGCTGCTGTTCATCTTTATGTACTGTATGCCTACCCTTCATTTCAGATTTCTGGCTGAAATTGTTGTGTTTCATAGCTAGTAGGGTTGGAAGGGACCTGAGCAGATCATCA
>NW_017728993.1:8082603-8087644 GCF_001723915.1 Gavialis gangeticus | reverse complement strand
TCTGAAAGTCCAGAAAGACTATGTCCACTGCTACCCCTGTCATTTAGAATAAATGAGAATTTTTTAACTAGGTTCAGTGCAATCTAGATTTCACTCTATTTCTTTTCACTTTGAAGAACTGAATGGGGAAAAAAAGAGGAGGAGAAAAATATGGTTAATTGTAGTGAAGAAGCAGGTGAGAGTGAGTTACCAGTATGACAAGGCAATAAAAAAGACAAATGCAATACTCTAGTCACGGGGAATTTTCCGTACAAACAGGGACATACTAATGCTCTTGTATGAGGCACTGATGAGGCCTCATCTAGAAGACTCTTCAGTTCTGGTCACACAAGTTCAAACAAGACATGTTCAAGCTGAAACAGATGCAGAGAAAGGCTAGTAAAATGATCAGAGGAATGAGCAAACTATCTTGCACAGGGAGCCTGAAAGAGCTTGGCTAGTTTAGGTTAGAAAAATGAAGGGGTATAGGACTGCTATCCATAAATACATCTGGGAGTTAAAGACTAGGAAAGATGGGGTCACTAAGGCCTAAGTACAGACATTCAGGGGTGTTAGGGGGAGGGTAGATTGACTCAAATGGCTGCCCAATATCAGGTAAGTCAGGATAGGGGGAGGGCTAGCCAGAGGATTGGGGGTCCAGCAGGCTGAAGGGGATTTGGGATCTGCTGGGGGATGGGGGGCAGGCGAGACCTGCGAGTGGAGTATAGGGGCAGGCGTGACCCACAAGTGGGGTATGGGAGCAGGTACAGTGGGGTGGGGGGAGCAAGCGTTACCTGCAAGGGGTTTGGGGAGCAGGCACGACCCACAGGTGAGGTGGGGGGCAGGTGTGACCCACAAGAGGTAAGGGGAACAGGTACAACCCATGGGTGGGGTGGAGGGGCAGACGCAACCCATGAGGGGTAGGGGGTGCAGGCACAACCCAGGGGTGGAATGGGCAGGGTGCCCCCCCTTGAAAGCTTACACCCCCATCCCTCCCACCTCTCCCCTCCCCTCACTGGGACTTCCTTGCTTCATTCTGCCAGTGGCAAACACTGATAAAAATGGCTGCATCTGGAGCAGTTTGTGGGTTGGAGGTTGAGAGCGCTGGCTGGGAGGGAAGCAAGGGGCCAGAGGGCAAAAAATAGATCAGTGCTGGGGAAGGGGGTAGTGAAAAGAGCAGCCCCAGGGCTGGGGCCAGTTGCTGGGTTTTCCCAGCCCTGGGGCTGCACAGGGGGAGTGGACAGAAGTTCCATGCACCAGTTTGACCTAAATAGAAAGAGTGTGATACTGCAGTGATCCAGGTTGATCTTAAACCAGGATCTGCAATCTTTAGACCAGTGTCTGTGCATGTATCTTCTGTACAGTTACAGGTTTAGACTGATTGCTGGTCATTGAGAGCAGGGCTGTAAGTGTAAAGTCGGCATGTGGACGAGCTAAGTTGGCCATTTTGAACCCGACTGAACCTCGCAAATGTCTGTACTTACAGTAGAGGACAACAAAGGTGTCAGGACAAATGGGTATTAATGGCCCATGAACGCCTTTGTGCCAGCTATCAGTGAGGTTCTGATATAGCCTTTAGAAAGAAGGGCTAAAAGACAAGAAAGCTAACTGATATCAAGAGGGAGCTTGATTGTTTTCTGAAAGGGATGATATGACATGGTGCCTTAGCAGGCAATATGTGTTTTCTAGGAAGTCCTTTTCAGTCCAGTATTCTTTGGATGTTTTCTAGACAGAGCAGGGCTTCTCACCAGGGCAGTGAATTCACCAGGCATTCCCTCCTCACAAGGCAGCAAGCAGTTAACCTAGAAGCTGCCTTGCCAAGTGCTTTCACCATGGCCTCCAACAGCCTTTCTGAACTACGTTAAAGTGTCTCATTCCTTCCCCAACTGCTGTTGCCTTTTGAACTTCTTCTGTGCCTTTCCTTGCCAACTTCCCATCTATTCATAACACACTTCTAAGGCCCCTTCATAGAGTTATTCACCATTATATTTGCACTCTTTTCTCTTATAATTCTGGCTCTTACAAGCTGCCAGATTCCCATCAGATGGTTTGCCAACAGCTATTATGATCCTGATATTTTATGCCAGATTTATCTTGTTGTCCTTGCTGGACAAATGAGGCTTATGCATACTCCAAAAATTGCTTTTACAAGGCCACAGTAAACCTCAGTTAGAGGCAAACTTCATAAGTTCAGTTTTAATATCGCTATGATATTAATGTGTGACAACTTTTAGAAAAGATGACTAATGAATGAGGAACACATCCAAATGCTGATTTTTTTTTGCTTACTGTTTTTAATATATTTTCATCACCTGTTTGTCTTGGCAAAACTGTGTGTTTAAGAGACAGAAATCAGCAGGTCTGATTTCCTGCTGATTAGACAGACCAATAGGCTGGTCTATATACAAGTTGAGATTTACGCAGTATCACTTGAACTGTGGATTCCAAGAACTACTTTAACTTTTTAATGATATATTGTTTTTTGTTTTTGGGCTCAGTGTCCTAGGGCCCAATTCTGAAAATACTTATGCATGTGAGTAACTGAACAGAACTGGGTTACAAGCATAGGAGTTGCCAGAGACTGGTTTAAGTACACTTGTGTGTACGTGGTGTATGCACGCTTCCTCGTATGCGTACATTTTTCAGTGTGCACACATTCATTTTCTGCCATATGTATAAATAATTTGTTTAGAATGTATGCTTGGTATTTGCTTTCTTTCATGTCTCTTTGTTAGTAAAAACAAGTTATCTTAGTGTTCAGCCACTAGCTGAAGAGTCAGAGGAAAAAAGCATACTTTGTGTTTAAAAAAACAACTTCAAACAATGTGTTGAAGTAGCTTTTCCGTAAGCAGGATGATTGTCATCTTGGCCTTAATGGAGTTATGTGGCTGTGCCAAGTTTGTGCCAATGCAGTCTTTATGCCACTTAATGCATTATATTCTCTTAAGCATACGAGCTGATTTTTTTTTTGAATTTGGACATCACTAACTAATCTTTGTGGATGTTCAGATTCCTCAGACATCTTTTGAAGCCTCTGCCATTAGATATAATAAATTATTTATGTAAAGACACTGTAGTACCCTCAGGTCTACCACCCCTTTTTTCCTTTCACTTTGATTGGTAACTGCTTCACCAATGAAATGTCAGCCAGGCTTATCGCGATATTATGAATAATATATTATAATGGGCATATATAAAACTATATATTATAACTGGCTAAGGCAATACCTCTTTGCTGTTGTTTAAACTGAAGTTAGGTTTGCCCAATTATATTCTGCAAATCTAAAAAATAAAGCCCTTTTTGATTATGGCTTTTTGCTTTCTTTTCTGTTGTGGCCCCTGTTCTATAATTTGTCTCACTGAAGATCAGTTGCTTCCAGTAATCAGCTTCTAGGGTATCTTCAGTGGAAAGGGGTGGTGGTATGCTGCAGGGGTTTATTTTTTAGATTTGCAGAATATAATTGGGTAAACCTAGCTTCAGTTTAAATAACAGCAAAGAGGCATTGCCTTAGCCAGTTATAACTTGTTTGTTGCACATACCAGAATAAATAGATTTAGGTTTGTGGAGGTATATGTGACAGTGTCTTGTGAAATTTTATATCCTTAGCCACTTGAGTGAACTTTAAAAGCTTTTACCTGAGAGCGCAAAGCTGGCATGCTAAATATGACCTGGACCATAGGTCCCTACTCCTTCCTTTCCTTTCCCGAACCATTGCATAGGGGCCTTGGCAGCAGTGGAAGCAGTGTGGCCCCACTCCACTGACGAAGTAATAAAAGATGCCAGAACCTAAGGGATGGATCTTGTCCCCTTCCCCCTCCGGCATATAGCAGAACATAACTTTGTGGGGTTGACTTCATCTGTGATCATCCAGAGCTACTTGATCTGTTGTCTTGACCATTATGTATGTATGGCAGGGTTTTATCTCTCAGAATACTATGTGAAGTCTTCTAATAAATGGGGACCCCATTTAATCTTAAAGAACGTTGAGCACTGCAGGGATATACTGTATATTGAAACATACTTGGAACAGGAGGAGGCATTTTATTATTTTAATGATGAATGCTGTCTCTTCATTCAGTGGTTTGAGCAATAGGTTCCCTGAGGATATCGATTCTGTTGCTAATTTAGCAACCCATTCGAAATAAATTGGGTGTTGCCATCTTGATCCCAAATGAACTATAATCTCCCTTTCAATAATACTTCATATAATTCCCAATCCTCCCCACTCCGGAAATCATCATTACTCATGAAGAAAAGCCTAGAAATAACACGGGGACTTACAGGCCGTCTCATCTCTCAGTTATAAATGTGGTCAGGTTGGAGGTCATGGATGGAGCTGCATTGCAGAATGAGCAGAGCCTTTTGCTCAGGCTGTGGATAGAGTTCCTCTCATGACTGGCTCCTAATGTTTCACAAGCACACATTTTTCTTTCAAAGCTTAAAAGAAGAAAAACTGTATTTTGACTCAGGAATGTAATTCCCTCTCCCCCAAAAGAGATATTTATTCAAAAGCTGGAGCAGGTCCAGTTCAAATGTTGAATACTGAGCCAGCACAGAGACATGTAGCACATGTTCATCACCATGCAGGTGTGAGGGGAGAGGGAGTTTAAGCTTGAGCTGTCTTGAAATATTACTTTTACCTACATGTTTGACATTTTCTAACCCTTTTATAAGGAGTGATGGAAGTCTACATTTTTCCTTCTTTAATAAAAATGAACTTCTTGCTCGTTAAAGGTGCTGGATTGACATGCATGGAGACTGAAGTCTTCTGTTTACCCATAGAATAAGCATAGCCTGGGAAGCAGTAATGCAAAACTCCCTTCCCTTCACCCCGTGCTGTCCAGCCAGTGTTTCCCATCTCTGACCTGAGGAAACAAGGTGAAAGAATAGATAGGTCTCCATGCCCACTGGATCCTCATCTTCTGTGATGAGCCTCTGAGCAAAGATATAGTTTAATTTGTTCCTTGCTATTACAAAAGGAGAGAAAGGAAAAGGAAAAATACACACCTGTCTCTCTCTGCCCCCTCCCCCCCCCCCCAAAAAAAAAAAAAAAAAAAAACA